>NC_133788.1:6287204-6587204 GCF_003597395.2 Chelonoidis abingdonii | reverse complement strand
GGAGCTGGAGCTCTTTGGAAAAACTGATCCCACAAGACTTGCTCAATGGCAGAACCTGGCGTGGAGCCCAGGAGTCCAAGACTCCCTGGTGTTGGGAGCGAAGGCATATTTGAGCCTGATAGAAGCCTGCTGTGAATGTTAAGAGTCTGTTCTGATAACATTTAAAGAGCAGCAGCAAAACTGCGCATGTGTAAGAAATGGCAGAGTAACCATGTTCATGAGAAAAAGAACTAACTAAAGAGCTAATAAAGTCCGTTTTGAACGAATGCTAAAACATGTACTGACAAGGGAGGAGAGTTAACATGGAAATGAGAGACTAATCTATATGTATAAGGAAAAGATATTCACAAGTTTGTGTATCAAAAGAGAGGGTGAAGCTGTATTGTCTGGTGCTGGAAGTGACTGTGATGAGATTCCCACTCAACTCATCACCATTTGCGGAGTGTTTTACTTTAATAAAAATGTTAGACCCATCAGCTGAGTGAGTGAGTCTCGAGCCAGCCAGCAGGGTGAAATCCTGCTCCACTGATGTCAAGCAGAGTTTCCATGGGGCCAGGAATTCACTCCCATATCTTCTCTACCCCAACCCCCACCCCCAAAACATCCTCCCTCTCAGAGCTGGAAAGAGAACCCAGAAGCCTTGATTCCCAGTTCCCTGCCCTAGCCCCCTAAATTAAAAGTTACAGAGGCCAAGCCTGGCTAATCTTGTTTTATGGTTCATTTCCTAAATCCCTGAATAATTCTGGTTGCCCTGTGCCTCCTCACCTGCTCTCACATTTGCAGTATCTTTTCTGTGACAAAGTAACTAAAACCTCAGACAATATCCTGTAGGTTCTGTTTCGAGTTCCCCACTGATTCATGCCGAATGCCTCCATCCTGTACATCCACATGCTTTACACTTCATGCTTCCACACATACAGTGCAATAACTTTGTTGCTTTGATACTTTTGCAGATGGCTTTAAATGTATTAGTCACCAACATTCCCTTTCCCCCACCCAACATGTACATGCATGGTCATTTTCTTGATCTTTATTTCACATGGTGATTCCTTTCAAGATATCTATATTTATTTTTGGTTCCTAGCCTCACAGTGTTAAAACACAATGAGCCAGATCCTCAGCTGGTGTAAATCGGCATAGCTCCATTTAAGGGTATGGCTACATTTAAACCGCCGCACCTGCGCTGCTATAGCGCTTCAGTGTAGACATTCCCTACAGCAACAGGAGGGGTACTTCCATCAATGTAGTTAATCCACCTCCCTGAGAGGCAGTAACTAGATTGACGGAAGAATTCTTCTGTTGACCATGCGCTGTATACACCAGGGACTAGGTCAGTGTAACTACGTCGCTCGGGAGGGGTGGTGGATTTTTCACACCCATGAGGGATGTAGTTGGGTTGAAGTAGCTTTTTAAAATAGACCTGGCCTATGTCAATGGAGCTACACCAATTCACATGAATTAAGGATATATCCCCATAAATCAGCAATTTAACACAATACATTAAGGCCATCTATTTAAACTGCTTCTGCTTTGTTGTTACTTATTTACAGAATCCCTTACTATGTGCAAGAACAAGGGTCCCAGCTCCACTAAGCCCAAAAACTGAGTGCTGACAGACAAGCAGATAGAGGCTAGGGAAAGAGGAACAACAGACAGTATATGTACCAGTCAACTCAATTAACCATTCTGCTTGCTCTCTTCTCATAGACATGAACGAGCTCCCTCTTATGTCCCATCTTGTCTTACTAGCAAATGTATTTCAATCCCATCCTTTCCAAGGTCATTTTATATTTAAGAGAAAGAAAAGTTTGGCTAAAACTGACCCTTGCTACACCTCTCCACCCTGAACAGTTTCCTCTCTGTGACATCCTCAGTCTCTTGTCTCAAAGCCAGCTTTGAACTGGCCACTACCCTGCCTTGACAGATTAATCTGTTTGTTGCTTAATGAGACTATCAAAAGTTCAGGAAAGGTTAGTACCAGTCCAGAGGAAGATGTGCTCAACATACAGAGGCTGGAGGTGTGCAAGCACCAGAGAGAGGAATTATTTAGGATGTAACTAAGGATGAGACGTAGTAAGAAAGGGAAAATTTAGACTGTCCGGAAAAGTTTCCAGACAGTGAGATCTATTATTCTGTGGAATAATCTTCCAAGGGAAGTAAGTGGTAGAATCATCTTCACTTGGCACATTTAAAACTAAGCTGGACAAAACACTAGTAAACATACAATCCCTTACTGGCAGGGAAAGAGTCTAGTCGAGGTAATAGTTCTTATCTATCTCCACATTCTAAGATAAATCAGGTCAGATCTTTCGCTCTAGTCTACAAACTGAAGAATGCACTTAATTCATGCAATTTTAATCAGCCATAATCTCCCTTTTATGAATCCACATGGATTGCCCCTTATTAAATTAGATATTTCTAAAGTGTTTCTTTTTAATCATTTAATCTTTTTAATCCGAGGTGGCATTGCCTTGTGAATTGGGCACGGCACTGGGAGTTCCTAACTCCTTGAGCTCTGATCTTGCCGCTACTGACTCACTCCATACTGTTGGGCCACTGCCTTAGATCCATATTTTCAAATGCATCCACTAATTTTGGGATCCTCATTTTTGAGTGCCCAAATTGGGACAGCTTGGGCCTCATTTTCAGAGATACCGAGCACCCATAACTCTGACTGATGCCAATGGGGAAGTTTTTGAGCTCTTCGAAGCAGACAGTTGAAAGAGGAGGTAATTCTTATCAAGGTTACTCAATGGTTCTTGTGTCTACCTCCCAAATACTACAGCAATGGATGCAATATTATGAACAGAATGACCACAAGGCAGGCAGATTTAAATCAGCCCTCATGTGGGCAAAGTTCTCACTGATAGCTATGCAGAGTTTTACCTACAAGAGGACTACTAACCAAATAAAGGTAATAAAGAGTAACACTTGGTAGACAATAGCTGGGTTCATGTTACACGTTTCTGGTTTCAAAACCAACACAAGTAAGGGAGAATTGCTAAGGTCTTCCTTCTTGTGCTTCCATTCCAATCCAACATTACTCACCCAAACTAGTTCAGCTATACGTACTACTATGCAGCCACACATTTTATTAAGGCTGCGGGTGGCAACTTCCTGTTTCTCCGGAAGTCATAAGTAGCCCATTCCTGGGGATTTTCTTGCAGTCGAGACACTGGACGGTGTCTCAAGAAATCAGCATTCAACACTCAACCCTGTCACAGAGTCCATAAGTGACTGGGGACAAATCATTTCAGCTCTCTGTAAAATGGGAATAATAATTCCTACTGCAAAGATGTGTTGTAAGAATGGAGCCATAAATACTTGAGAGGTGCCCAGGTCCTTTTTTGTGGGGGCGAGGTGTGTGTGTGTGCACGTGTATGTATGGCTCCTAGCACAATGGGGTCCTGGTCTATGACCTGGGTTTCTATGCGCTATCACAATACAACTAATAAATAATATGCTAATGGGTGTGGGCCAACTGGTGGCCCACAGGCCAGATCTGTCTAGCCCCTGAATGCATCCATCCTCACGTCATTTTGCTCTACAAAATGGCATCCTCCATGTGGTATGACCTCACGTGCACAGTGTGTGTGAGGTCATGCTGTCTTGAGGACAGCATTCTGCTCTCAAAACGGCATCCTTCCCCCCACAGAATGCCCTTGTATCTGCAAGGTCACGCCGCATGAAGGATGTCAGTTTGTTTCTGTATGTTGCCTGTGGCAGCGCCACACAACTATGCATGCAGCCCACATCACTGAGAAGGTGGGACCATCCTTTTCTCCCCAGGCACCTTTAAAAATCTTACCCTCCACAGGTAAAACTTCAGCTAGGAGGCTACTTGAGATTTCTTTTGACTGTTCCTTAGCATATTTAACTATTCCTTGAGCTCTTTGGATATAATTTTCTTTGTGACTCAACACTGCATGCAATAAAATGCAGTCAGAGGAGAGTAAAGAATAATAAATATGATACCAAGCAGCCACTTGACCAACCATAAATTTAGCCATATTTTCCTTTATTATGCCTTCAAATCAGATCTTATCTTCGCAGGGGACTCATTTGTTTCTCCCACATCCCAAACTCACATCTATTGTTTTTTTCCCCTCCGAGTGAAACGTCTGACAGCAGAACAGTGTGTCCTTAGCAGAATGCCCTCAGAGGTCAGAGACTCGTATAGAAAAATTCCGTACTGGTGCTATGAAGGTCTGCTCCACAGTATTTAGTCTTTCATTCCTGCCTCAGATAACTACTTCATTCTCCATAAATCTGCCTTTGTCTTCTATTCAACCCATTGGCTTTGCTATACTTTTAGAAAGTAGATCTCTTTTTCTGTTACGTCGATGTAAATCATTCTAACTAACTCCAGTGAAGTCAGTGGCATAACTCAGGATTTCCACTGGTATAACTCAGATCAGAGTCTGACTCATGAGACCTGATACAGGAGGGAGATAAATGGGGGGATGCTTGTTAAAATTCTAAAAAATCAATTCCATTTTTAGTCATCATTTATTTACTTTGAATTGCTTGGTTACAAGTTCAGTGACTATCACATTTGGATATCTATAAAGTACTCTAAAATTAAGCATAATAGAAATTGAACATAGATTTTTTAAAAAATACCCAATCATATAGAGGAATGTCATTCATTCCATTCCTAATTGTTAATTTACTTCCATTCCTAACCAAATCTCTCTTACACAAAAAACCCCCAAACACACACACACAGACAAAAAAAACCAAAAAACTTTTCTTACTGAGTTTTGCAAGCTTAACATAGCTGTTCCTATTTTCATATCACAAGCATTACATATTATGTTAAACAACGGAGTTTAACCCAATTTATTTATCCCCGAAGGGATACATATAGATCTTAAAGTTTTCTGCAAAGCCAAATGCTAGAGGGCTTCCTGAACTACTTATCTGTTTGAAACATCTGGCTCGTGGTCAGCTGTTTCATATTATTAACTTCCACTTTTGTTTCTGAAGAAATTAACACTGTTTTCCTGAATTCAGAGAGCTGGCTAGTTCTGCAGTGGTTTTGGGTTTGACTGTAATGTCTTGTCATTCATCCTGAAATCAAAGTAATTTATGGAGCCTGCAGAATTTTAATATTCCTCAGACTCTAAAGTGTTTGTTTAATCAACAGCAGACAGGAGATGATTAAGAAAGACTGTCTACTCGTGCTTTAGTGGGACCAGATTTTCAAAAAAGCTCATCACCCAGAGTTCCCCTCCAGTGCACTAACTTTTTGGAAAAACTGCTTACTTATTCTGGTGCCTACATGGGAATTTACTCTCATGAAAATCAGCCTCAGTTGTGGGTGCTAGCTGACCATGTTTGAAAAATCTGGCCAGAGTGACTGACCTGGATAGTTAATAAGCACCCAACTTCTTTGGCTTATATTTTTGTCCATAGGTTTTTTTATGCATGTGATTCAAATGAGGCTTTCATTTCTCACAGTGCCTCTATCAGTTCTATCAAGCACCAGAAAAGCATACACAGACCACTGGAGGTCAGTGAACCACAGTTTAATATCACTGCCCACTGCTATACCATATACTTACATGCAGAATAGAAACAGAGGATTGATGTTTATGCTTTGTTACGCTAGTTTCTATTACATGTAGATTCACAGAACAGACACTGAGTGCAGAGGGGAAGTAAGAGGGATTGAATCCGTCCAATATTGATCTAGTGTACTCATTATGGTCAACCGCTCTTCATTTTATGCTGGCTGATGCTTCTAAATGGTTTTCAAAGATAACCCTATCCAGAGCTCACTGCAAGAACTGGAGGAGACAAACCTCACATTTCTAGGCTGAGATATTCAAAGCTGCCTACAGAATTGGATGCTCCATTCCCATTGGCTTTAAATGGGAATGGGCAGCCACATCTCTTAGGCCTCGTCTACATTGGGGGCGGGGAGGGGGAAAATCGACCTAAGATACACAACTTCAGCTACCAGAATAGTGCAGCTGAAGTAGATGTATCTTAGTTCAACTTACTTCATGTCCTCACGGCGCGGGGTCGATTGCCGCGGCTCCCCCGTCGACTTTGCTTCTGCCTCTCGCCGAGCTGGAGTTCAGCAGTCGACAGGAGAGTGATTGGGGATCGATTTATTGCGTCTACATGACACAAGATAAACTGATCCCCCAATAGGTAGATCACTACCCGCCGATCTGGTGGGTAGTGTAGTTGTACCCTTGGATGTGGTGTATTGAAAACTGCATTAAAATTGTAAGCTGTCACTTTAAATGTTAGCGTTTCTCCCCCTGCTTCTGCTTGTAAGCTAGGGAGCTCTGTAGAGAAACATGCAATCTTGGTCTAACAGCAGTCAGACAGCAGACAGCCAAGCTAGAGTAAGGTGGGGTGAACTGTGTCACGCTGCTCTGTTTTAGGGAGCAGCCTGCTTTCTCTCTCTCTGTTTCTGGGTTCTTGTGTTTTATCATTCTGAACTTTAAGAAATAAAGTAGTGTTACACTGCAACCTTCCAGCAAAAATATTTAGGTTTTTATCTAGCTTCTCTATCCATATGCCATGATTATAAAACTTGAAAACTCAGCCTCGATTACCAAAGCAACCTAGGATTCTATGAGCAAAGGGGGTGGAGAAGTCCACTTAAATTAAGAACCTCATTGACAAAGGAATCAAACCCCCTGAAAAAAAACAAAACCCGCTCATTGCTTTCCCTAACCAAACAGCATCACCTCTGGAATGGCAGTAGGAGAGTAGAGACATTGCTTCGTCTACATATGAAGGAAAGGACACACACAAGTTCATGTCATCTGCACACTGATGACATCACTGCCCAGACCGCCTCACTGTCTACTGCAGGTGACTCATATGCACCTTAGACAGGAAGAAGAGACAGAACGGTACCTTGTCAGAGAGTCAGATAGATGAGACATTACCCAGCACTACTCTTTGGAATTCCCTGGCTGAAATTCACCCCTGTGCAGGCAGACGGCAGAAGGCATATGGACCAATTAAGTCCTACCTAAGCCCTGTTTTATGCACCACTTCTATCCCACTTAAAAGGGGGTGAGGGGTTGGAGAAGGTGGCTTAGATAGGGGACTTCATTTGTATACATGCCTTGGGCTGGCTTTTTGCACAGGCATGAATTTCACCAGTAATGATTTTGATGCCACTTTTATCAACTATAGCCTTGCACACCTGCACTGCATTTCTGGTGTTCCCCTGCACCACCACCACCACCAAAATCCCAGTCTTTTGTACACACAGTTTCAGTGAGGTCAGCAGTATTGCACGGGGGATAAAAGAAGGCAGAATTCGGCTCTTCTAAATCAGTATTCTCCCCTTTTCAAAAAAAAACCTTCACACTCTACCCATTGCTAAATATTTTGCAGTGGCTACACTAAAGAGCTGCTCAGCTAATCCTCTGACTCCATGCCATGCTGGCAGGTATAGCAAAGCCTACGGCACAAGATAGAGCATCAAAAGGAAAATTAATGTCTTCGAACAGCAATTAGAAGAAATTATTGAGATATAAAACAAGATTTATATCTTCTCATACTTGTTTTTCAATCTTTCCCCTTTGATTTTTTTTCCTTTCAGGCTTTTCAGAAAGAAACATTTAAAATCCCTCCTGTAAACAACCGGCATAATTAGCTGCATGTTACACCTGGTATTTTACTCTTCTATAGAGTAATTCCTTTGAGCTCTCTTTTTCACTAAGCCCCTGAGGTCTCCAGAAACTGACTCTACTTGTTGTCTCAGCTGCATGCTGACAGAGATGACAGAGGAACCCACACACACACACACCAGATTTAAGACCGCCCTCGTGCATTCTGACTGACCTACCCTCTTCTCTTCCTCTGGCTGCTGCAGCAAGAGACCCACTGTCCTGACGGAAAGCAGGTTTTGGATTTCCAAGTGAGCACACCTCACGTTCATCCACAGTTGGCCCATTACCTAATTGTGCTCAGATAACATCAAACAAATTCTCTCTGATCCAGCATCTGGCAATCCGCCATCATATCTAGGGTCTGATCTGACAAGCTTGTTGATTGATCAAATAATTATCTAGTAGTTTAGGTGTACTGTCTAACAAGATCCAAGTTCCTTCAGTGCCCTCTTCCTTTTCCTTGCGAAAATTTAAGATACCAACATGGTATAGTATTACTGGCTATGATCGTCCCTTTTATGTGATGGTGAATAATGACTTACATTCATATTATGTCTTTCATTTCTAAAAGGATCTTTACTATGCACAGGAATCACTTTGCCCATCATTGTACTATTGCTAACTCTGAGGAGGAAGTTTAACAGTGTACAGGAACATTGCACTTCAGTTTGGGTCAAGAGTACAAGATGACCATATTCAATTGAAATAGCTGAGAGTAGGCAAAAATGTAAATACCCACAGTGGGGAATTTAACCAGAACACAAAGTAGCAAGTGAAGAACGCTGGGGAAATTTTGGGAGTACTTTTTCACTTGGGGTAAAGCCCTGAGTCCCATTTTGTGGGCAAATCCGCACCTTGCATTTTGCCACTAATGGACTAGACTAGCACTCATAGTTGAGTTTTTACACATCTATGTATCTGATTGGATTGTGCTATTCTGTACTGAGATCTGCACCTGCAAAAGGGCATAGATTCTACTGAACACACATCCCCCTTAGCAGCCACAAAGGCCACGACCTCGCTTTTATGTCTTATTCAGAGTCATGGACTCTCAAAGTTCACACAAATGATTTGGGGGTGAGTGGTTTCTTCTGGAGGTGGGTTGCTCAACTTCGGCCAACTGAAGTGCCAGGAGCTCACAGGCTATACCCAAATTTTCCTAAACACAGTAGACTGAAAAAAGAACAGGAGTACTTGTGGCACCTTAGAGACTAACCAATTTATTTGAGCACAAGCTTTCGTGGGCGAGAGCCCACTTCATCGGATGCACAGAATGGAACATATAAGAAAAGTATATATGTATATACACACACATATAGAGAAGATGCCATACCTGCTGTATGTGTGTGTGTGTGTATATATATATATATATATATATACACATACATACATACATACACACACACATACACACACACACACACACACACACTCTTCTTACATGTTCCATTCTATGCATCCGATGAAGTGGGCTCTCGCCCACGAAAGCTTGTGCTCAAATAAATTGGTTAGTCTCTAAGGTGCCACAAGTACTCCTGTTCTTTTTACAGATACAGACTAACACCGCTGCTACTCTGAAACCTGTCATAGTAGACTGAGGCCACCTAAGTGTATAGAGAGGCACAACCCACAGAGACTATATATCCCAGCATGCAATGCTTCACCTGGATCAGAGCAAAAGACATCTCAGAATAAGATGGAGTCTGGCATGTGGGATTTGAAGTCTCTGCAGTCCAGTCCTCAGCGACAAGGCTGAATGCCAGCTCCACTGCCAAACACCGCAAGCCTCATTTGTCCTAGCGGTTGCACTTTGGTCATCCTTTTTCTAACAGATCACCCCTATTTCTCAGTCCCAAAGGAGTGGAGAATAGATGTCTGAGGATAAATTTTCATAGTAGCGCTCCTCCTGCTTCTTTGGAATCTTCAATCACTGGTCTAGACAAAGGGGAGATAGGGTCCTCTCGTTTTACCACCACCAATTCAGGCCAGATATTCATTGGGCCACCTGGCCATAGGTGCTGGAACTAGGGGTGCTACCACAATCCCTGGCTTGAAGTGGTTTCCATTATATATAGGATTTACAGTTTGATTCAATGGCTCTCAGCACCCCCCAATGCCCCGGCACCTGGTGCCACTTCCCTAGGTCCTATTTCAAAGTAAACCATCCCAGGTAATATGTTTGGTCATATAGTTTGTTTTATCCACATAAATAGTTAAACAAAATCCATGGGGAGCAGGCACTCCATACTTATCATAATAAGTAACCTAAACAGTCTCCAGGGAACTATGTACAGAACAGCTAATAAATGGTTAAAAAAAAAAAAAAAAAAAAAAAAAAAAAAAAAAAAAAAGCCACCACCACCACCAACCCTGGGTCATTAAATCTTGTTTCATATCTTCTTGTTTCCATCAAAAGTATGCAGAAGTGGAAATTCTCTTTCTAAAACAGGCTCCTACTTTTTGCAGCCAACTGGGAATGGAGCCAGTTGAAAAAGAGAGAACCCCACATACAGCACTGACAGCTGTGTGCAAAATTCATGAGCTCAGGAGACAGACTGCTGCAGAGACAGGTGTCCAAGATCTAAGTTTAGCTTGAAAGATTCAAACGGCATCTACAAAGAATGTATTTATTGTAATCCTCTCTGCACTAGAAACGACACATACATCACTAATGTGTACGTACTGGAAACATTTGAGATATGTCTTTCTTCTGTCTTGTGTTGGATTTCATCCTATTATGTTCAGGGATAAAACAGGTTACAATGTTAAGACCACAAAAATGCATCAACACAGCTGAGAGGGATGATCCTGTTGTCCGAAGAAGAGTTTTAAGTGGTCAGAATCTGTTTATGGACTAGGCAGAATTTGGGTTTATTTTAGTAAGAGATGCTGCCCATGACAGAGGTTGCAACCCCACTCCAGACATTCTCAGTGCAATGAAAATGGCTTATGTAAATAGGAGCCGCAAGGCAACATTGGGTGTGGTTATTGTGAGACTAACGAACTCAGTAATTAGACTTGCACCACACATGATTCCGATTGTAGCGACACTGGTGTAAATCTAGAGTAATTCAGAGAGTGGGGTAGATTTCAGAGTGCTGTTGCTCTGAAATTACCTCAGCCACACGATCTTACCTTTTATGCTAAAATGATCCAAATGGAGGTCTGTAAAATATACTATTAGCTGGGTAAAGAGTCACATGAAGGAATACAGTTGTGTGTAATCATCCATAGATAGAACCTTGTCATTTATGAATGCTTATATAATAATTCTGTAGTCACGGAGCATCAGATTATGACCCAGATACCAAAGAGGTCATAAGAACGTAAGAAAAGCCATATTGTGTCAGACCAATGGTTCATCTAGCTCCGTATCCTGTCTTCCAACAGTGGCCAGTGCCAGATGCATCAGAGGGAAATGAACAGAACAGAGCAATTTCGAATGATCCATATCCTGTTGCACAGTCCTAGCTTCTGGCAGACAGAGTTTTATGGACATCTGTCATTATTTTTCCTGCTATCTCCTGTAATCACTTGAATCCTGGGCCCAACGGATCCTCCCCATAGGCTGGAGGGTGGTCCTTTAGCTGTGGGTTGACTTGCACCCACCCACTTCCCAGAACCCAATAGGAGCACCCTCTTGCAGCCATCCAGTCTGACTTTGTCACACCAGTTACATATTTGGCCTTCACTATGAGGGAGCAAGGAAGGGTATTGGGCGTATCTGCAGCCAAGAGAGCTATCTGGCCAGCACAGAGCCTCTGTGTAACATCAACAGACCCCGGTTGTCAGCGGGTGGGATTGAACCTGGGACCTCTGGAGCTTAGTGCATGAGCCTCTATGGCATGAGGGAAAAGTCAACTGGCTCTTAGCTAATGCTGTAGAGCAAATTAATTGCTCTCTCTCTAAGTGGTCTTGGTGCCACTAGGTGGGACAGAACACCACACCCAGGTGGTGTGTTGGTTACATGTGCACATAACTCTGAACATCCCTCAAGATCTATGGGATTTAGAGTATAATCTCTGCCTATTGGGGAATAATCACTCACCCCTCCACCTTCTCCCCACCCCTCTAAATACTTCTGTGCCCCTGCCCCTAATCACTGTAGTGCTCGAGTGCCTCACAAACAGTTAATTTATCCCTGCAATACTGGTGCTGCTAAGGTCTCCCTGGCAGTACAAGCAGAGGTGGGAACTGAACTCAGATATAGTGTTGCTGCATCCCCCAGTGATTTAGCCACAGACCATTCTTCCACCCTAGGTAATGGCTTGAGGGGAAACTCCAAGAACTGAATGTCAAGGAGCGTTCCTTCCCCCGGGCCCTCCTCCAGTGGTTTTACTCACAACCAAGATTGTCCCCAAATTAGCAAGTCATTACAAAATGAAATATAAAGGTTATCCTAGTTCCTTTCTCCTTCTCCACAGCTTTCCCTCCCCTTGCCTTTCTGTATGGTCTCATTAAGGCTTCTTGGTACAGGGCCCTTGTTTTCTCAGATCTTAACCTACACACAATCATAACCACTCCAGTGGAGGCCGGAGAGATTAAATGAACCTGCCCCAGGTCACAGAGGAAGTCAGTGGCAGAGTCAGGGATAGGCACACATAGGGTGACCAGATGTCCCAATTTTTGGGTCTTTTTCTTACCTAGGCTCCTGTTACACCCCATCCCCTGTCCCGATTTTTCACATTTGCTGTCTGGTCACCCTAGGCACACGTTATATAACTATATTTACAAGTACTGTACCCGATGTGAAGTTTTTACATCATCATAGCATCATCGGTAGTTGTTGCAGGACTGCTTCACTATGTGTGCGGGTGAGAGAGTATATTCACTAAATAAGAGAGATTGTCATTTTTCTAGATAGAATAGCATAGTTTTAGCTCAACGGCCTTGTTCTTTGTCTTTGTTCCTAGCGAGTAATAAGTAGCTCATTGGCTAAAGGCCAGCACTCTCCAAACTGCTCTTGGGACAGTCTAATCGGAGCTCTGATCTCTTCTGCACTCATTTGCTTAGCCACATTCCAATTTTTTCCCCTATTAGAATATGTGAATGTGTCATTTTCTAAGTGCAGTAGCTCACCTCAGGCTCTCCTGTTGTGTAAATGTAGAGGCAAAAGGCTGGTCATTGTGCCCAAGGGGGCAAATACCTCCCTGGCACAACTGTATGGGAATTAACAGAGTTGCACCAAAGAGCTGTATGTTTTGCCACACGCGCATGCAGTGATAGCAGTTTTAAGAATTGTTCTTTGCCGAGTGACTGGCAGTTCAGTTGCGATCTTGAAACAAAAGTGAGCCCCATGCACTCGGGGGGCTTTTTTGGAACAGATCTAAAAAACCAAGGAAGGCCCCTTCTGCTCCACATGGAAACTGAAGACCCTCATGGCACTTTCTGTCAGGTTTTGCCCCACTCTGCCTACCCACTTACTTCGGCACAGTGCAACAATCTTTCTGGCTGCTGCTCTCCATCTTCAAGTTGGGTGAACTTGGGTGGTGCTTAGAGTGACCAGATGTCCCGATTTTATAGGGACAGTCCCGATTTTTGGGTCTTTTTCTTATATTGGCTCCTATTACCCCCCACCCCCTGTCCTGATTTTTCATATTTGCTGTCTGGTCACCCTAGTGGTGCTGTACATACGCTGTTTGGATGTGAACCATTAAACATGGTTCTTCACATGTTCCATGCCAGTGCACACAACAGCATGTCCAAAGATGGATAAATTAAATGTTTTACTTTCTTTCCTGTGTACAGTTAAAACTTAGGGCCAACATTTGCTCCTCTGTGTGCCACAAGATCACAACTAAGCTGCCAGTCATCTGTCCAAGAGGGTTACGCAACAGTCAGGTTTACAGTGAAGTTACACAAATTTTCTAGCACCACAAACACTTTAACTACCAGGATGCTTAAAGCTCAAGAGCCTTTGGAGAACAAGGAGGGTTATTCAAGTGCTGCACCACTTCAACTGCGTGTTTTCCAGGTGTATGATTTCACCACATGGAAAAACAGAGACGTGGCCAAAGTGAACTCATAAAAACCTTTGATGAGTAAAGTTTGGATAAGCACAAATCATTTGAACTGACAGTTGGTCCAATTCTCAAAGGGGTTTGGCAGACGTAATATAATTCGTGGTTTCACACACAGGCTTTTTTTTTTTTTTTTTTTTTTTTGCTAATCTTCACAATACGGAAGATGTTGTTCTGGAAGATATGATGGGCTGGGTTTGTTGCTTTTTACCCTGTAGGGTTAGGCACCAAACTACGGCACCTGAAAGTCATTCGGGGCTGCGAGCTAGACTAGCAAACAGGTTTTCCAGAACGGTGATTAGGTAGTTGTATGATCTGCCTAACGCACAAAAAAAACCTATTAAAACTTGGTTCTCTCACCACCCATTTGCTAGCAGGCAGGTAATATAAGGCAAATGCTTTAAAATCTCTCCTTCTGACACATTTGGACATGTTATTTCAGGATAATAGCATCATTGTCAGCTGTGCCATGAGATAACACAACATTTATGTCTCCAAGCTGGGAGCAATACTGCTACAGCTTTTAGATAAGATTGAGAAAATATTTTGGTGGATGATTTCTCAACAGATTTATCCAACAAATTCATCACTGAGTTAATTCCAACAGGGACCTATCAGTAATAGAAATAATATTATTTAAAGAGCACCACCAACATCTTCTTGATGCATGAGCACAGGGTCCATCGACACTGCATTCCCGGAGTGTGACTGCAGCTCATGTAGGCATACCTGAGCTAGCTGTAGTCGAACTAGTTTGGGTACTGGAGCAGCACTGCTGCGGCAGCCTGGGTTTCAGCATGGTCTAGCCACACAAGTATTTATCCAGGGTCCCAGGTGGGCTCGTACAGCCTGCCCTCAAGCTGTGCTGCAGTGATTTCACCACTACCAGTCCCCAAGTCACCTAGATTAAAGCTAGCTCAGGTCTATCTCCACGAGCTGAAGTCACTCCCTGTGATTGCAGGACATACATACGCACAGATGAAGACAGACTCCTAGCTCAAGCAGATTATATGACCTCAGACACACACAGTAAAGTTCAGATGTTTATTTGGTGCTCGACTCTCATTTCGTTTACACAAGGATAATTCAGGAGTAATTCCACTGACATCAACAGCATTTCACCTGTGTATAAAGAAAATAAAGAAAGAAATGAAGCTTCTACCCCTTTAAATAGTAACCTGCACTTTCCAGGCAGTTAACCATCATTGAAATACACAATGTGAAACTTTTTTTGGACCATCAGGGCTCCTCCATCCTGTAATGGGTAGAGAGGAGTCTTTGAGCTCAGTTTCTAGAAAATGATGCACATAATTTCCAACAAACTTCACACTAGTGGCTGAACATTGTGATGGTGATCCCTTCCAGGCCCACCCATCGTTTGCCATTAAATCTGGGTGAGTAATTCATAGTAAACACAATTAATTTTACCACTTTTTCTGTTTGCGATTTACTCTTGGTATTCACTATTCAAAACTTCTTGCAAACTCATTTCAGTTATTTAATGTCTTGGTTTATATATTGACCATGAAATGGTCAAACGGTTTGAGAACAAAGTTTCAGTGGTCACATGATGCATCTCTGTTCACCAATTGGTTGAGGACCTTAGAATCACTTTCCATTAAATTTTCTGTAAGATTTTCTTATTAATTCTCTTTTTTGATGGACACTCCTATCTGTACACTCACTGGAATATTCATAGAAAGCAAATATGTACAGAGAGACAAACAAACAGTGAATCAGTTAAAATTTTCACAAGTTTTTTTTTTCCTAGTGTTCACCCTGTTTGTCATAATTCTCTTCTGAGTTACGCAAGTAAGTACAATATTTACATTTCTTCTTGTTTACATCTGCATATGTAATTGGAATTGCATCAGCACAAGTCATAAGCAAAAAGAGAATCAAACTATGAGCGTTGGTAACAATCACGGAGTATTGGTCTATCATCATGTCTATTGTCAATTATATCCAATTTTTTAAAAACAGCCAAAATAGTTTGTTTTGTTGCTTTGCTGATTTAGATCAATTTTTTCCTTAGGTCCATGGTGCAGAATGAATTTACAGGCCTCAAGTTCGCTGCTTTGAAATTTGCGTTAGATCTTTGCTCCAAATTCTGCCATGACCTCACACCACATCCCCTCATTTAAGTTGATGAGGCTGTAACACATCTAGGCCTTCACCCTTTCTATTGGGCCTCATTCCTACATACTCCTATTGACTTCAGTAGGCGCAGAATCAAGCCCTTCATCTGTGACCTGCTTCCATGTTCGGCTCTTCCCCCCTTGGTTTGTTTGTAAGTGCTCAAGCTCACACAAGCCTAAAGATTCCCTTGAATTTTACAGGCATCTTCATGTTTGCTGTCAAACGCATGAGTTAGTTTTCTGGAGGCTATTGCAAGAGAGAAACCATTAATTACTGCAACTGCACAAAATGTCTCTTGTTTAGAGACGTATTTCAAAATGTTTTCAGCTGTTACACTGTCGTTTTTGCAAACAGGGAGTAGCTAGTATACCATTCAACTACCTTGGATTTGCAAAAGGTTGGTGGTATTTATGTTTCCTGCAGGCTAATCCTCTCTGTGAACCGCTTTTTACCCCTTTTTAGGATTCTGTGCCTTCAGGGGCTTAATGAGAAGATTTGCCCATACAAGGAACTGCCTTTATAGGATGGTAGAAACGCACATTGACTTATTTCTTAAGCTTCACAATACAAATTTATTTTGATGCAGACAACCTCAAAAAGCATGGTTCCCAAGCAGCTCCTCTAGATAAAGGCCTTGGGAAAGATGCCCCCTCCTTTAAGTATTCCTAATGATATCATGGATTCTTCAACATTTTACATTTCCAGGTAGATACCTTATGGGTCGAGTTTTCAGAAGTGCAGAGCACACACTGTTACAGCCAGATTTTCAAAAGTGCTTAGCCCCCAGCCTTCCTATTGCAACACCCAATGAGCTGAGGGCTTTTGAAAATCTGATCTTCATTTAGGTGTCTAGGTGGTGGCCAAGATCTTCTGAAAAATCTGACCCCATGTCTAACCTTGGAAAGTCGTCCTTTTTATGGAACTGAGCAAATGAACATTTAGTTCCAAGTACTTCTGTCCCATTTTTATTGACTTAAATTTTTAGCACCAGCAGAAACTCCCCCTCCAAACTCTGCTATGAAATGTTCTCTCTTCAGAATTGGGGCCCACACATTTACTCTTGCTAATGTATGCTACTGGTATCAGCAAGTTTACTCAGATAAATTCTTGCTAACATGGGCATGCCTTATTTACAGGATTAACCAATGAAGGACTCCAGAAGTCAAGATTCATAGGAGACTCAGAAACAAAATAGTAAATCACAGTGTTTTGTAATATTAGTTGGCCAGATTGGCAGCAGTTGCCAAAAAGTGACTGATCTTAAAACAAAACAAAACAAAACTTTGCCTCTCTCTGTGTTTTGATTATTAATGTTGGAAATATTGCCTCTTGCTTTTTGGGATGGAGGAGGAAATTAGTTATTGACACTACCAGTGAAAACCGAGACCTTCCAAGCATAGCTATGTCCGTTCATAGAATGAAGGATGCCTTCACCTTAGCTACACAGGGTCAAAATATCTCTGGATTTGAAAAATAGCTATTAAAAAGTCAAGGCAGAGATTTTACCACTTTGTTCCAAAACTGGCAGTTCTCTGCCTCATTACTGCCCTAGCAATCTTCCAGAAGATGATTAGTACTTGCCACAACTAGTATCACTCCCACAGATGAGGTCATATTCTTAAAGGTCCCCACTTATCTCCACCACCAAAAGAGAGTTTGAGGAACATCTTTGGAAGCTCTGAACAGACAGCAAGAGAACAGCTAGAACTTGCAGCTTCAAAGTACCAGCTTTTCCAAACTTCGAAGTACTTGACTCAGACCATCTCACAATCAGGGATCCACAGAAACAAGACAAAGAAGGATGTCAACAGTGCATTAGATCCTTGGATTCTGAGACCAGGAAGGACCACTGGGATCATCTAGTCTGATCTGCTGTGTAACCCAGGCTATAGACCTTCAGCAAAAGAATTCCTTTAGTATATTTTAAAATGGCCAGTAATGGAGAATCTACCACAACCCTTGGTAAATTGTTCCAATAGTAAATTGTGGTCCTCCGTCCCCACCCTAGGCCAAGGGCTAGCCAGCCTCAGTCACTGTCCAGGAGTTTTGTTTCTTCCTAGCACTTGCTGGGTACTACTGCACATTCATACAGGGTTTGGGTACAAACATTCATGCTGCAAATGAAACGTCTAGTGTTATTTCACTGCAAGGCAGAGCATTAGAATGCTTGTTGGGGGCGGCAGGCAGGATCCCTCAGCTCAGGTTGCTCAGTGGGTTGTGCGGGGATTAGAAACAAAGAGACCTAGCTCTTATATAGCGCTTTCCATCTGCAGATCTCCAAGTGCTGTACAAGGTCAGTATCATTACCCAACGTACTGAAGGTGAAACAAGCAAAGAAAGGTGAAGTGACTTGCCTAAGGTCATCCAACAGGCCAGTGGCCAAGCTAGGCATAGAACCCAGGTTTTCTGAGCCCCAGCCAAGTGCTCTGTCCACTAGGCTGCACTGCTCTAGACTAAACAAGCTAGAAGATAGTGATTGGATCTGTAGCTCTTTTGCGTGAGGGCCAGTTCACAGAGGACTGTACTCATCTGCAGCATTATACAGCAGTTTACTCACTGGCAATGTCCCAGGGGCTAATTAGCCAGCCCAGCAAATGAACTTTTTGTGTTATGCTATCAGGCTTATGAATGCAAATTCACCTGGAAGTGCTAAAATAAGTAGCCGGGCACATGGACAATTCAGGATGCAGACCACGGACAGGGAACATAAAACCACATCACATGCTCCTCAGAAAGCTCCCATCAGGCAGTTGACAACATTAGCTCTGCAGTGGGTAATTTAACTAGATTCATGGGGAAGAAGGGAGGAGTTGTTGTTCCTGCATCTTTGCCAGGATGATCCAGAAATATAATTAAGGTTTCTTGCTCAGACTAGTCAGTTAATCAATATATGGGTTTTTCTTACTTACCACAAACAGCACATCCCTCTTTTACTGGCTAACTCCCATGGGAGTGGCCTGAGGATATGGATTGCTCTAGTTTTATTTCCATCCTTAACAAGGATTTCAATATCTTTATGGCTTTTGCACTTCAAGGGGAGACTCCATATAGGCCTTTTACTCTTTAGGCCCTTGGAAGTCATTATCTGGCCTGCAGGCCACTTGCAATACTGTGATTTATCCTCATGCCTGTGACCAAATGGCAGTTTTTCAGACCCCATATGGTGATGTAGAGCTAAGGCTGCTGACTCACCTTGAGATCCATACCCATTTGTCTCATTAGCTACAATGGAGGCATATCAGTCTCTCTCTAAAGCAAGAGAGAAATGGGAAACCCTGCAGGAGAAATCCTAGGAACAGAGAGCTCAGAAAAAGGTTCAATTTTATGCACACCGTTAAGAAAATTAAGAATAAAAGGAAAGCCCTAAAAAAAAATACTTGTACATGGGCCCCATGCCCCATTTAGAGTACCCTGCTGCTATTCGCCAACAGAGCAAGACTTCATATATTAGCTTGTTTCACGCAGTTGCAATCTCACTGACACGTATTTGAGACATCACAAGCTGGGATGCTCATTATATCCGCACGCCCAGAGGATTGTCAAACCAATCAAAATAGCCACACGTTTCCGGTATAGGATGTCATTAACACATCCATTGAAACTGACCCCACAGCTGAAATTTTAATCCTCCAGTCCAACTGAATTATAATACTATACCATCAACTTATTCTTACACAGAGTTTTTCATCCATAGATCTCAGTGGCCTCCTTTGTAAAGTGCTTTATCAATATCTCCATTTTATAGATGGACAAACTGAGGCACAGAGTGGGGAAGTGACTTGCCCAAGGTTGCCTAGCAGGCCAGTGGCCAAATCAGGAATAGAACCTAGGCCTCCCAAGTTCCAGATCAGTGCTCCATCCACTAGGCCACATTGCTCCATTCCCATAAGGTTCACATGAGATTCTCCACCTTGAAAACGTTATAATCCCATCACAGGCGTCATTGTCATCAGGCTATTTGTCTTCTGGCAATGTAATGGACAACGAATGGTCCTTAGGCATGAGATGCCATCCAGACACATGGCGCTCGGCGAGGTGGCTGGGAATAGTAATAACAATGAACATTTATACTGCATTCTTCCTCTCCAAACATTCGTTTCATTTACAATCCATGTATATGCAGCTTGGCTGAAAAGCGGCCATCCCTGCAGTGGAACTTGGAAGCCAGTTGGTACACAGCGTACTGTGCAACAGAGGATGGAAACTTTAATGAAGGACACCCTCCCATCCCCCAGGGCAAGTCTCATTCAAATTGTTATTTGCATTCTTAGCAGACAAGACCTCCCTTTTTAAAGAGAGAATCGTCTCTGAAAGGATGGCAGCTCTGGTCAAGGCATAACACAGAACCTTAGTTCAGACCCCTGGAGCACAACATGGGAACACTACGTGAATAGTCCCAGGAGTCCAAAGTGAACTAGGTTCAGTGTCCCCTCTTTGTGCCAGTAGCCCAACAGCCTGTAGGCAGAGTTCCCTTGGTGTATGGTCCAGGCAGGCCCTTCAGTATTGCAGTCATGCTTACAAGGAAGCCTGCTGGTGTTGATAACATCTCATGAGTTTTCAAACAGCTCCTCCAAGCAGAAATCGAGAGTCAGCAATTCCTCCTTACCACAGAGCTAGATTGTACCATGTAGAGACAGCGGCAGAGGGGCTGCTGTAAAGCAGTGATGCCCCAAGGGTCACCCTAGAAGTTGATGTATCTCAGCAGCAAAAACCACCACACCACACCCTGCAGCTCTCAGGGAGAACATATTTTCAGCCATCTCCTGGGATTCTTTAGCAAGGTCTCTCTCATCCAGACTTCCCATTCCTCCATGCCCCCTTTGGGGTGATTTGTGCCTTGCAGATTTCAAGGAGTACTTCACATAATCCCCCAAGCACAGGGGTTCTTCCCGGTGGTTGTGTAGTGTGCACAAGGGCAGTGGGAAAGGCGCCTGTCACTAGCTTCAGGAACAATCTAGCCCCTGAAAAGTTTGTCAGGGTCAAACAGCCAGCTGAGCTGGGCTCCTGCTGAAGCCAGGAAGCAAAGGCATATCAGTGTGATAGATCATTACATGATAATAAAACCTGCTAAAGACTTCACTGCACAATGGCATCACCCTAGTTTAAAACTGGAGTAACACTGAGGTGAATCAACCCCCGCACACGCACACACTAAAATGTGCTACTTAAAGAACACACCTTCAGACATTGGAACTAATTTATGTCTGATTAGTAAACTAAAACAAAGTCACCATTTTGCAAGCTCAGTAGCACACCACACCCGCAATCAGGAGGCAGCAATGGTGAGCTATGCAAACGCTTTGCACTCTGCTCCTCGCATGTAAAGGTGTATCTTTATGACGACATGCTGCAGCCTTTAGTGACTAATGAACCATGTTGCAGGCAGCACTGGCCGATTGAGAAATCAATAGATGGTGCTACAGAGCCGCTGCTCTGGTGTTCTCCAAGGTGCAGGGTGTTTTGGAAGGGTCTCTAGACTGTTACAAGCACAGCAGGAACCTGTTGCATGCATATCCTCATTTTACACACACACACACACACACACACACACACACACACACACACACACACGCCCCCCTTTGAAAGGTCAGGTCCCCTGGAGCCACTGTCACCCAAGGGTCAGAAACTACTTTAAAAAAAAATCTGAAAGAGTAATGGCCTGTAATGATAGATACAGAGACCCTCTAGCAGGATATCACAAAAATCAGAACAAACACTTTAAAAGGAATTGTGAGAAGAGGAATCCCTTTCGTGATTCTTCTACTAGACTGCCGCTAATGGCAGCATAGAAGGATGCTAATGTGCTCAGAAGGCCTTGGCTAGGCAATGAAGATTTGTGGTGGGAAGTGAATACACCCTCTGTGAGGACTTGGGGAATGGATTAAATGCTTCTCCATGCACTCTGTATTGTGTTTCACACCTGGGCTGAGTCACTCAGCCAACACCAGTTGCTACTTCTTCCCATCCATTGGATCATTTTGTGATGTCCCCTGAACCTCTCAAGCTGCATCATGGACCTCAGGTGAATCCCTTGCTCCCTGCATCCCATGATGGCAGCAAATGGCTGGCCAGCACCACTCAGCTATGCATTCTGGCTCCTGCTGCTCATTGACTCACTACTGTTATGTCAGGGTCTCCTCAGACTGTGGGGTTTGGGCCCCTCTCCTCCTCTGTGCACCTACATAATCCTGGCACTGCTAGCTGGTAACCAGACATTAAAGTATCCTTCACCAACTGGCAGAGATCCTAAGCAGTGACAAGACCCCCTGGGTGCGAGCCCTGTGCACAGCCTCTCCACGAGGCTGGTTTCCTGATTACAGGCTGCAGCTCTGTCACGCGAGTGCACATGAAGCCTTCCCCTCACGCCTACCCCCTCCATGACTGAACCAGAAGGAGCTGGTCTAATTTTGGCTTGGCCAATTCCCACTCTTGGATGCACAGCTGCGAGGGCCACATGTGCACGTATGAACGGTATTTAGTCTTTAGGGAATCTGGAAGGAGAGGGAGGTTGGGATTCTTCTCAATCCATCTGCAATGTTCTGTAGAAGGGAGCAGGACCCTAATTGTCCAGAGAGGTGGAGGGGACATCGTGCAAAGGGCCTTTCTCCTTCTGCATATCTGCCACTACCTCCAGTAGAGCAGACAAGAGCGGGAATATTCAGCTTGCAGGAATCTAAGTGGCTTGTTCCCCTCCTACACTGCACAGTGACTACGTTCAAATGAACAAATAAAGAGTTAATTAAAGTTGCCCAGAGTGCATGAATTATCTCGTTGTGCTCTGTGACCACAGGGGACGGCTCCCAAGGAATAGCTGCAGCCCAGGAGATGGTGCAACACAGCACCCAATCCAGCCGAGGTGCGCTCACCTGGGCTTGACCCTGACAGGAGCACAGCCAGATTTTCTGCATTTCCAGCAGAGTTTCCTGCACATCTCTGATCTACCTGGGCACTCTAGGTCCTTATCCCTGCCAATCACCTTTCAGGTGAACCCCAAGGGGCAGGAGATGCATCTTTTTAATGTAGAAGGTAGCTCAGGAGCTAGTGTCACTCACCATCCCACCCCAATTATCATTATGGCTAGACCATTATTCTAAACCCACTGCTAACTTGCAAGGCTGCATTTCACCGCGCCTTGTTTGATCACAATATACGGTGACTGAGGGTTCAACAAAGCCCCATGATGTACAACTATTTTAAGCTCTCACTACGAGAGTGTTCTGAGAATTAAAATGTACAGCTTCACAAAATTATAGTGAGCTGATCTGTTCAGGACCACACCTAGAGAAACCTGAACCAAGGCACCTCATCATGACAAAGCCGGGCAGTGGGAAGACGACAACAATCTCTATCGCACTGAAGCCACAAGTCAGAGTTTAACCTGCATAACAAGCTCATCCGCCCTGCACTGACAACATAAATCTAATACCATCCCAGGAACCTGTACCCTCAAGACTATGATCTTTGGCCAATAGCAACTATTGCACGTCTCAGGTGAAACCAGAAATAGCTCTTTCAGAATTGATCTTGGCACAAGTATAGACGTTTAAAGTGGAGACTGGTAATTTATTTGGATAGTTTGGAAATCATACATTCAGGAACACCCATGACATGACATAAAACTCACTTCTATGTATTCATAGGAGGATGAAGTCAAATCTCAGCTACACTGGTGTAAATACTGAATAGCTCCAGAGGAGTCACTCAAGATTCACACCAATGTAAATGTGAACAGGATTTAGCCAAGGGGCAGTAACACCATTACTGCCATCACTAGTGGTGCCCTGGACTCATGCTAGCCCTCAGCGCTGGGGTGAATTTCACCCTCCATGCTTAGTTCTGAAGCTCTCCTTGCCCATTTCTTACTTAGGTGAAACTTCCATTAAACTCGAAGAGTTTTACTGGAGTAAGGAGCGAGTCAGGACTACATCCAGAATACTCTGTTCTGTTCTTGAAAAAGATCACTCATTTTTTAAAAAAACATTTGGACAAGCAAATCAACAAATTTTACAATGAGAAAAGGAAATGGTTTAAAATACAGAAGTATAGTTAACCTGTGGAACTCACTGCTACGAGATACCGAGGCCATGAGTTTAATGGAATTCAAAAACAAATTATCCCTATAAAGATGTAGTGAGAATGCTCGCTGTTACATTATATTGGCTAAAAATGTATAAGGGGTATAAACCTTCATGCTACTAGACATAAGCCAATATCTAACTGACTGAGATTACAAAGAAACCTCCTCCAATAGACAGGTTATTGCCTTCCTGTTCATTATCAAGGGTTCTTTCATTTTCCTATGAAGCATCTGTTTATTGGCTACATTGGAAACAGGTTAGTCTGATCACTATGGAGCTGTCTCTATGTTCTGCGTTAGAACTGAATGGTCATGACATGGAAAGCAAAATAAAATAAGTGTCAAATCATCTTGAGTTTCTCCGGAATTCCGACACCCTGCAGTAGCACTTAGCCCTACTTATTGGTGTCATGTGACCTGAAAGGAAGCTTACAGTAAATTCCCATAATGCACCACCCATAAATCGGTATACATTCCCAATAGATCTAACATGGTACAATATCCACAAAGATGAGACTGGGCAAACATGAGACAGGTGGCTGAAAAAGAAAAGTACTTCCAAATACACGCAACTAGTCATGCTATATAGACCCCTCTTCGGTGGAGCCTCACTAGTTCAAGGGAGCAACTTAGAATGGATAAGTTAATAAACCAGGGATCCAGGCAGTATCTAGTGAGTTGGTCTGGTTCAAAGATTCCTGATGCATTGATAACCCAAAGCTAAACTAATTAATATTACTGGTTAAAACGTTCATGCTCACCACTTGGCCATGTCCGTCTTCACTAGCAAATCGAAAGCAGATGAGCTAGGACTATAAATACTGTTGGATTGAAAACGATACTGAACCAGGGTAGATTTCAAGAACAGACTTGCCCACAACCCAAAGGGCCCAGTTTACCTCTCTGAGGTAAATCAGGAGCCACTCCAATGAAATCAATAGTTACACCAGCATGAAGACTGGGTGTAACTGAGAGGAGAACCAGGCCCGTAGAGTTTGGTTTTGCATGTCACCCATGCAAGTTTGGTGTGGCACCCTGCCCCCCTCAGTGGCACCTGCACCACACAGAAGTTGATGAGCCTGCTGCAGCTGTGGTTGGGAGAGGTGGGTCAGAGGTGTCTTTGGCACACAGGCAGTCGTGGGAATTAATACAATTAGTGTTTGTAAAGTACTCTGAGATCCTCAGGGAAAAAGAGCTGTATGAATTCTTCCATTAACTAATAACAAAAGTATATTAGATCTGATGACGACAGAGAAGAGACTGCATATCCAACTCTTCCCCCGCAACTTAGGAACATTCAAACTCTGGATTCCAATTTTGTAGCATGAGCTCATTTTAGACATATATGTACATTCATCTCTCAAAGGAAATTCACCCCTGTGCAGAGGGTCTACTTGAGGCCTGTGGGACTTAAATTATGCATAATCCTTTTACAAGCCGTCTGCACAGACCAGTAGGGAACAATCCTGCATTGGTGGGAAATGATATCTGGGATGGTCTAGTTAGGAGATCTTCTCCATCTCCATCTCTAACTGTTTTTAGTTTTACACTAGCATTTAGGACCCCCATTGTGCCAGGTGCTGTCCATACACACAGTAAGAGAGAGTCCCTTCCCAAAGACCTTACAATGTAAATAGACAAGACAGACAAGGAGGCAGAAAGGAAATGTTATCCCTTTACTTTTCTTTTCTAAAAAAAAATCTATTTCGGAAATTTTAACAGGCTAAGAGATTGTTGCCATGTAAGTCTCAGAGCCAAAATGAGAGTCACTTCAGCAGTGAGGATTTGCTTAGAGAAACATTACTCAGTACTACAATCATCAGATCTCTCTCTCTGTCATGGTGTTACCGTATTACAGAGTGCACAGATGGGGAACACAAGCAGAGAGGTTAAAGGACCTGCCCATAGGGTAGAGTTGGGAATTCAACCCAGACCTCCTGAGTCCCAGTCTAGTGCTTTAACCTCAAGAACAGCCTTCTTTCCCTAATACATGTAAAACGTTATCATCACAGGGTCGTATTTCTCCACCCCCAGCTGCCCAGGCCTACATAAGATAGAGGGCGGCCCAACCATTAGTTAGTAGTGGCTACTGCAGTGTTACAGAGCCCTGAGCTTGAATTTCCTGACTTTTGTTAGTTGAAGTTAGGCAGGTCAACCTGAAACATTATCTAAACAAAAGGGTTTTTTTAAAATGCTTTAATTGTAAAAATGTGTTGGCTGGGTTAGTCCATCCAAGACACACAGAGAGCAAAGTACAGTAGGTGATCTCTTTTATTTGATTAACTTCGTACAGGAAAGCTTTTGAAATTTATACTTTCTTCATCAGGCTGGTGGATAAAGAGCTAAGCCAAGCAACCGATACAGCACTTCAGAAATTTATTAAATTAACCAGTTAAACCACGGCAGTATACAACATATATGGGCCAAAGCAAACAATGCTGGTGGACCTAATTCTTCAGTGCAGAGTTACAGTCAGTGCTGATAGTGCAGGGTCAGCATTTCCAGCTCCTACGCATGCAAAAAATAAATATATACTGTAATTCCAACCCACTGAATTCTGCCTTTCCAAGTGATTCATGAACATTCCCCAGAAAAGAGAGAGGAAACTGATTTTTCACTGGTTTTATCTGACATCTGGATCCAAAAGCAGGTTTGGCCAGGTGCACTGGCTTGGCACATCACAGAACACAATGTGAGCCCACCTCTCCAGCGCCCTGAGCCACCGGTTGTTATTCACACCAGTGCAAAGCAGGTGTCAAGTATTAACAAATGGGAACGGTAACATTTTACATTTTCTCTCCCTGCGTGCCAAATGACTTAAGCAGGAGCAGGCTGACAAACCATGGAAGCCTGCATCATCATAGAGGGCAGGTGTCAGGGTAAAGAGCCACTTCTGCTTGTATGCCACAGCACACATACTTGTCTACTACTCTGTAGCTGTTCAGTGCCTAGGATGAGGGGGCCCTGTTCTTGGGTAGGGTTGTCACGTGTCTGGTTTTCGACCGGAATGCCCGGTCAAAAAGGGACCCTGGCAGCTCTGGTCAGCGCTGCTGACTGGGCCATTAAAAGTCCGGTTGGCAGCGCAGGCAGGCTCCTTACCCGCCTCTGCGCTGCTCCCGGGAAGCTGCCGGCATCTCCTTCTGGCTCCTAGGTGGAGTGATGGCCATGGGGACTCTGTGCGCTGCCCCCGCCCCCAGTGCCAGCTCATAAGCTCCCATTGGCCAAGAACCACAGCCAATGGGAGCTACAGGGGCAGCGCCTTCAGGCGCAGACAGTGCGCCGATCCACACGGTCACGCCTCCACTTAGGAGCTGGAGGGAGATCATAGAATATCAGGGTTGGAAGGGACCTCAAGAGGTCATCTAGTCCAACCCCCTGCTCAGAGCAGGACCAATCCCCAACTACATCATCCCAGCCAGGGCTTTGTCAAGCCTGACCTTAAAAACCTCTAAGGAAGGAGATTCCACCACCTCCCTAGGGAACCCATTCCAGTGCTTCACCACCCTCCTAGAGAAAAAGTTTTTCCTAATATCCAACCTAAACCTCCCCCACTGCACCTTGAGATCATTACTTCTTTTTCTGTCATCTGGTACCACTGAGAACAGTCTAAATCCATCCTCTTTGGAACCCCTTTCAGGTAGTTGAAAGCAGCTATCAAATCCCCCCCTCATTCTTCTCTTCTGCGGACTAAACAATCCCAGTTCCCTCAGCCTCTTCTCATAAGTCATGTGCTCCAGCCCCCTAATCATTTTTGCTGCCCTCCGCTGGACTTTTTCCAATTTTTCCACGTCCTTCTTGTAGTGTGGGGCCCAAAACTGGACACAGTACTCCAGATAAGGCCTCACCAATGTCGAATAGAGGGGAATGAACACATCCCTCAATCTGCTGGGAATGCCCCTACTTATACAGCCCAAAATGCCGTTTGCCTTCTTGGCAACAAGGGCACACTGTTGACTCATATCCAGCTTCTCATCTGCTGTAACCCCTAGGCCCTTTTCTGCAGAACTGCTGCCTTGCCATTCAGTCCCTAGTCTGTAACAGTGAATGAGGTTCTTCCATCCTAAGTGCAGGACTCTGCATTTGTCTTTGTTGAACCTCATCAGATTTCTTTTAGCCAATCCTCTAATTTGTCTAGGTCCATCTGTATCTTACCCCTACTCTCCAGCCTCGCTGCTTTCTAGGAGCCGCCTGAGGTAAGCACCACCGGAGTCTGCACCCCGAACCCCCTCCTGCATCCCAAATCCCAGCCCCAGCCCAGAATCATCTCCTACACACCAAACCGCTCATCCCCAGCCTCACCCCAGAGCCCGCACCCCCAACTGAAACCCTTACTCCCTCCTGCACTCCAACCCCCTGCCCCAGCCTGAAGCCCCTTCCTGCACCCCAAACCCATCATCCCTGGCCCCACCCCAGAGCTGCATCCTCAGACAGAGCCCTCACTCCCTCCTGTACCCCAACCCTCTGACCCAGCCTGGAGTTCCCGCCCCGCACCCGAAACCCCTCATCCCCAGACCCACCCCAGAGCCCACACCCCCTCTCTCACCCTGCCCCAGCCTGGTGAAAATGAGACAGTGAGCGAGGGTGGTGGAGAGCAAGTGACGGAGGGAGGGGGGATGGAGGGAGTGGGGGCATGGCCTCGGAGAAGGGGCGGGGCAGGGCAAGGGTGTTCCGTTTTCTGCAAATAGAAAGTTTTCAACCCTATTCTTGGGCTGGTTCCCAGCCACTACCATAATACTACTAACAGCACATTCTTGTGGGCTGAAACCCAAGTTAATCAGCAGTGGAAGCTGTTTGGGAAAAGGACACTCTCACTTATGTGGATGTATAGCGGTTACCACAAGGGGGCCCTGAACTCTATG
The DNA here is from genome assembly GCF_003597395.2 of Chelonoidis abingdonii. Classification (NCBI taxonomy): domain Eukaryota; kingdom Metazoa; phylum Chordata; order Testudines; family Testudinidae; genus Chelonoidis; species Chelonoidis abingdonii. Next base: position 6,558,460 of record NC_133788.1, on the reverse strand, counting down.
CGCTACGGTAACACCCAAACAATACAACTCACCAGGACAGTGGAGCACTGTCCACACCACCAGTTCCATTCCACAGGACTTAAAATACCAGAAGTTGCGGAGCCTGTTGAGTGATCAAAGAAGAGCCAAAGCAAATGCAAGCGGTGAACACCGCCAAGCTTAGCGGGGTTGAAATCTGGGTTTGGATCCAAATTTTGCAGCTTAATTCTGTCTCTCTAATCAACCCTCTTGGGCGCTTTGGAGAGCCAGGATTCACTGGTTTTGCAATATGTGCAAAAACTTTTTCACACGGTACCATAATAAGTCACTGGAAAAAAAAAAATAGGCACTGTTAATGGAAACACTGACAACATTTACTGAAACAGCATGATCAGCAGTGACTATAATTCACCTTCAGAGAGTTACACCCACAACTGCTTTCCTTGGCCCATATTCACTGTATATTGCCTTGGTTTAATTGGTTTGTTTAATAAGCTTGAGGAGTGTCCAGTTGCCTGGGGAGGAATTTGGCATGGTTTAAAAATGGGTATCCTGGTTTGTGCCCGCAGATTGTTCTTCTGGAAGGTGTAGCCGTGGTGCAGTACCACATTCTGGTCCTGCTCCGCCTGTGCTTGCTGCTATGTAGCCTGTCTGAAGGGCTTACGAATTCAGCCCAGTTCCAGCAGGGCAATGCAGATGGACTAGATTTGAAAGGAGTTTCGCTAACAAAGGTTGAATTGCGTTAGCTGAAGCCATTTCATTTCCCAGCTCTGTGAATGGTGCTTACAAGAGGCTGGGAGCTTACACAAAGTATCTCCGGAGGAAGATGATGGCACAGTGGGTCAGGCACCGGATTAGAGCTCATGAGACCTAGGTCAGAGGGATGCTCAGGCCTAATTTTTGGATCCAACCCAGTTCCAAGTCTACCCAACCCAACCCAACATGAATGGAGAGGATTGGTTGAATCATTCACCACCACCTCCTGCCCAAAGAGGTCAGCTCTCCTCCCACTGCATGGCACAGTGGCAGCTGCATGCACTGCCCCCCACCATCCACTGCCCCCTGCTGGGCCGTGTGCTAGCTGCCTCTCCTCGGCGCACACATTACGTACCATACAGTGCAGCAAGGTATAGAGGCAGCTGCAGGAGTCAGGCAAACAGCCACCTCTGTGCCAGCCGAACAGGCAGCAGGAGGAAATCTGACCTGACCCAAGCCCAAAGTTACTTTCCCATCCAACCCAACACTCACAGAATTTGGGTCGGGTTGCAAGGCTCTGACCTGGGCTCTGTTCCCAACTCTACCATGCGACCTTGAACTAGTCACATTCCTCTCAGTACCTTTCTTCCTCTTCTTTTGCTTTATCTGTCTAATGGGACTTTAAGATCTTCAGAGTAATGGTGTCATTTTGCTTGTACAAACTATGCATTTGGACCATGCTTAGCACAACGGGTCATTATTTCAGATAGGGCTTCCAGGTACCACTACAATAAAAAATAAGATGATGGAAGAAAAATATTAGCAACTTAAAAGCCATTAAGATGCCCTATCACAGTCATTTCGTTACCAACATTTTTTGCTCTCACTTAAAAGTTGTTTCATTGAGAGAAATAGGGCTGGAGAATGGGTGTGAAGTGAAGGATTCTGCCAGGACAATGTAAGCTTACATATTTTCTTGTTGATTTCACTACAGGTGCGCAGTACCCAGGGGCCTCTCTGGTTGTGGTGCAAGCCAAGACTGTTGAAATCTCACTAAAAACAGCTGATTCTGTAAGGTTGCTACCAATTCGATGGGGAAAAAATCATACCAGAGCTAATAAGATTTCTGCCAGTCTGGGCTGCGATCTTGTTCACGAGATATTGTGGTGCCTTTGAACCAGAGTCCTATGGCCCAGCCTCAAACCCAGACACATAACCCTACCTTAATGTTAACTAAAGATTCTAGGCAAAAAATTTCCGCCTCCTAATGTTTACAGATAATCCCACCCAAAGGTTGCAAACGGCAGAAGAAAGGAGAAAGGGGACCAGCATGGATCAGACACAGGGGGACTGGGGAGAGAAGAAATGAAAACACGTAGTGAACAATCCTTCTAGTTACCTGTTTGCAGTTGATATGTTCTGCTCAAAGAGCTCTCTCTCTCTCTCTCACACACACACACACACACACACACACAAATAAAAATGCTGCTGCTATCTCAGCTGCCACAACAACAGGAGCTAAGTTAGAGCCTCTGATTCTGGCAGTAGCAGTGGCAGTGCCCCAAAAACAATACTTCAGAGGAAGAGCAGGCACAGCTGCAGCATTCCCCTCAGGCTAGTCAAGAGCCAGGATCACTACTGTTTTCCTGGAGAATGTGCAGCAGCACCCAAGACCGCACCCGATAAGTTTAGTGGCTTAACCCATAGGAAGAAGGGGGGAGCAGCTGTAACTATGGTCCTGTTCCAAAGTGCTTCAGATACCATAATAGGAGAGGGGCAGAGAAGTGGCAGTACATGCTGATTCACAACAGGAAAGAAACAGCAGCAACGCGCAGGTAGCTTTTCTACCCCCAGTGCCACACCTGGGATTTTGGTATTATTCACCTGGATTGGTTATACTAATTGTGTTTGCACGGTCTAAACAATAATAGTAAACAAGCAAGCAAACGCTGTTAGTTGTATTATGGTGGCAACGAGAGGCCCCAGCTAAGAGCAGGGCCCCAGGATGCTAGGTGCTGTACAGACACATAGTGAGAGAAGTTACAAAGAGAGAGGAAGACAGAGGCAGCAAGGGGGAAACAAACACAAAGCCAGTGGCAGAGCTAGGAACAGAACCTGGATCTCCTGATTCCCCATCCAGTGTCTTAGGCACTAGGCCAAGCTACCTCCTGATTGGCAAATTATTTTGCTTGTTTGAGTGGATCATACTTAGAGAAGTCCTAGTGCATTACCACTTGAACTTCCAAGATTTCTGGTCCCTTGTCTGCTACCAGACTGCATCATGTCTGGTATGTGACAGTGCTCAATACAACTCCTGTTTGACGGCAACAGGAGTCTTTCCATTGATTTCAAACTGGCAAGGGGATTAGGTCCTTAGCATCCAAAGTTGTTACATTTCCCATTCTAAGCAAATGCAATAGCAGAACTCTGAAAACGAATTAAACCCACTGTACAAGAGATATCACTGGTCACTGTGCAGCACTCAAGCTTTTCAAACACCCAGGTATGCACCTCATAATCCCAACCATCTTCTCTCTCAGTGATCTACCAGAAAATGAGCAAGCTCTTCTTGGCTTCATTGTCTCATTCTGCTGCCATTTTGTAAAATTTAACCACATTCATTTTTTCAACAAAGCAAAGATGTTGGAAGGTGTAACCTCTCTTTCCCTTTAATGGGGCAGGATTAGGGAATTTGGACATAACTAGAAGCAATATCCGGTTGTTTGTGCTTTTATACAAAATTATTAGTTTCCCTAAAGTTTTTTTTTTTTTTTAAAACAAAGCAAACGAAATGATGTCCTTATCCAGGCTACACCAGAGATGAAATGACTCATATCCCATGTTCACACTGGGCACAGAGCTCTCTCAGCACAAGAGAGAATCTTACTGACATTTTTGAAGATTTATGGCCAAACTCTCTGCCTGTGGAAGAGGGCACAGCTCCACTGACTTCCATTCATATCAGTAGAAAATGTGGCTCTTACTTGGCAGCTTTCAGTTACAGGGGAGAACACTTGGATTGGGAAGGCACGCTTCCAGACTGCTTTGGAAATGCCAAAGTCATTTTTGCAAGTTCATAATACAGAACAGCTAATCAATCTATAACCAAATCACTTTTGCTGTTTTGCAAGACAAATGCAAACCCTAATGCCTTTTGTTACCACGTCCAGGGCACCCTCAGCCAATTACAACACTGCAGTCAAAAAGGCACACGAGTCAGTCTAGAGACTCAGAGAAAGTATACAAGCCCAGCAAAACAATGTTGGCATTGCGCAATATACTCTTTACACACCTAATCCAGATACTATATGCATAACTCACCTCTAACACACATTAACTATTAACTTCATTGGAGTTAATTCCCGTTTACCCCCACCCTGGGTAAGTAAGGCCCAGATCATACAAATATGCACTTCTTAGCTTTACTGCATGAGTAGTGCCATTGAACTCAATGGGATTATTCACGGTGGTAAAGTTAAGCATGTATAAACCTGTCTGCTGGACTGGGGCCTAAGGCATTCTCCACACGGTTTATGTACTTGTATTTTCTGTTAGGTTTTACCAACATAGTTAAAGTGGTGTAATTTCCTAATGAGGACATATCTTCCCAAGTGTATAACTGCCATTGATCAGTGTGATTATTCCCCAATAACTATATTGGTATAATTGCATCCACACTACCGGGGCTGTACCACTTTAACAACATTAGTGTCGTTAAAACAGTACCCCTTTGTGTTTAGACAAGCCTAACAAGGAGAATCAAACCCACTGTCACCACTTTTAAGTTCCTGGGATATCATCAGTCCTAGAGAGGTACAGCAGAATATAATCAAGATGAGTCCAGGTTCTAAGAACATTTGTTACTGGGAACATTTTGTTCCCCACCCGCCCCAAAATAAAAAAGCTTTGATACACAATGTTTTCCAACCAGCTCTACTTGTGACAAGGAAAGGTAAAAGAGATCCAGATTATTCCCATGAGAAAAGAGAAAGATGATATCAGATACAAAGTCATTCCAAATTTCAGAATATGGTACTAGGGGGCAGGTAATTAAATGAGGAGTGTTCTGACTGGTAAGAGGTTCAAAAACATGTGGCAACTAAGGGTAAACAGGAAATTCAGATAAATCTATTTCACCCAGAGTAGGAGACATCTGGAATAAGTTGCCAACAATTTAAGACCATCAAAGCAAATGGTATTAATGAGTTTAAGAAACAGCTAGAGGGAGAACAGGCAGAGACTGAAGGATACAGTGACAAAGGAGGGAGGTGGGGCTGAAATTAATCCAAGGCGACAGACTTGTTAGCCTAAAAGGTTATTTTCCTGTCCAGTAATTCTGTATCTTCTCATTGCTCCAGGGGTTAACTGATTCCTTTTTCTGGTCTTTGGTTCATGGGAGGGGGGGTTGTACTTTAGTTAAGTGATTCTCCACTGGAAAAATGACATGATACGCTACTGCCAAGCTCCCCATTGTAATCCAAGAAAGTGCATGAAAATTTAATATACTCCCTGACTCCCACAAACATTGCTTTTTGAAGTAGAGATTCCCCCTACTGCAAAAATTAAAACCTCCTCTTTTGCATTTGCTCTGGAATGCCTGTCTGAAGAATAAAAACTTTGCCCCTCTCATCAAAAGGGGTTAGTAAATATTTCCATGGTCTCCAAGAAATGGTTTTAAAAACTCCTTTGTTTTAAAGTAAATGCAAAACAGACTAAACAACACCTTTAAGGATGTCAAAAAACAGTAGGCATAAGTGAACAGGGAGGCTACAAAGGAAATGCTTAGCCTGAGTTATCCTTTAATATCCTGCTCTTCTCTAGAAGGGAGCAAGGATAAAGAAAGCTCTGCTGATATTTAGTCAAAAGAGAGAATGATCTCCCATCTCCTTGCATAACTGTTAAAAACTAACTACGTTGGTTACATTCATAGGAATTAACACCCCTTAAAAGACAGTCTTGGAATTTCGTTTTCCACCTCCTATCATTGAGCAATGGAATATTCATAAAAACGGTAGAAGGAAACAATTCTAATAACAAAAGGAAAAACAAAACATAATCCAAACTCTGAAGTTTTCTTCTCAACTAGTTAAATTAAATTGAACTGAGTATTCAATGTGAAATTGATCCAGGAATTGCAACACAGAAAAACTAAAAACCAATGCACTATGGGAGGATGCGGGAATTAAAAAAAGCAGAATCAAGCCTGCCTCTGACTTTAGAAGTTATAGTGCATGCTACAGAAACTTTTAGGCCCTGATCCTGCAAACACTTATGCACATGCTTACTTCTCTATAATGAGTAGTCCCATCCAAATCAGTGGATCTACGCATGGTTGTTGGTTACAAAGTTAAGCATATGCATAATTGTTTGCAGGATTGGGGGAGGAGGGTGAAACTCACTCCTGTGTATGTGACGACTTAAGCCCCCATAGTAGACATTGTATTTGCCCTCATTACATCAAAATCTCAATCGAGCAGGTCACTGAGGGTAAGCCCCATCAATAACGTTCCATCTAGATACGTACCTCTGTGTTATACAGCAATTCCATATGACAAATTGCATACTTGCTTTAATATGCCATTTATACATACGGTGTACATTGTGTATGTGTCTACCTCTGTCTGTGTGCACACCCCACTGAGCATTCATATGGCTGGTAGTCTGAAAAGAGCCAGTGACTGATGAGCTAATAATGTTTTACTAGGAAAATGATCCATATAAAAGGAAAACAGAGCTTCTCCTTTAGCCATGTCCCCTTCATTTTCTGTCCTGACATACAGGGCCAGCCTGTGGCTGCCCCACCATAGATGTACCAGAGTGGAAAGGATGAAGGGAACTTAGTCACATGGAACACCACAAGTCATTCCCTCTTATCTATGAAAAGACATGCACATATAACAGGGGTTTACTTCTAAGATAGTACAGATTTCCATTGTCCTAATTGTTGTCAAGCATCATACATAAAAAAGAGTTTTGCTTGTACTCTGCTCTTTCTGGAATTGCCAGAAATCAGCGGTGGATGAGCTATAACACCCTGACTTTTGCATGGTCAGTGCTTTACCAACCAATCCATTAAAACCTAACTAGAAGGACCACTTGGGAAAGAACTGATTAAAAGTTCGATCCAACCAGAAAGGTATGCTGCTTCACAAGCCCCACCGGACCCTGTCTGCAAGAGCTGGCCAGCCAGCACCTTGCTCATGTGGCTTGATCCCCTGTAGTTTAATTGACACAACACTGACAGCAACGTGAATGTCTGAAACACAGGAGATCTTAAATACTGCAAATGTTTTTTCTGTGATTGAGGGCTGTTTTAATGAGTGTACTGAGGTGTAGTAGCTGGAAGAAGGTGATAAGCATTACATGTTCTCTGGAAAGCCAGAGGGTTACTTTATATAATAAGATACAGCTGACTAAACAGGGCCCTGAAAGTCATTCATGGTTAAAACAAACAAACTAACTAAACGCTTCACTGGATAGGTACCACAGGGTGATATAAAGGCCTGAATATTCTAATCAACATGCTACTGGGAAGAGAAAGAAGCTTGCCAACACTGGATTCATAAGGCCTCTTCCTCAGGTCTGACCAAGCCACACTCAATGCAGAACCAGATTTGGGGAGAGGGAAAACAGTAGCTGTATCCTACCTTCATGCCCCCCAAAATTGGCCCATTCAGGACTTAGTAAAAGTACAAGCAACCTCAGGATTACCCATTTGTACCCTGGCTAGCAGTGCCCCTCCCCCCCCAAGGGACCACTCTGCAGGTGGGGATCGTCCCAGTAGCAGCTCCCCACTCACCAGCAGCCTGGGCAGGAGGCTGTGCCAACTCTGCACCACCCAGGGATGCACCACATATCTGAGGTAAAGACCCAGCCCAAAACTTGCACAGAGCAGAATTCAGCCCCTGAAGTGAGGTAACCTGTAGCTTCTCACATGAGGCAATTTACTTTCACCCAAGTGAAACCTAACAGATCAGGCCCTTTGGGGATGCTGAATATGACCCTTCATGTAAGTTCACATGTAGACTGTGGGGTCAGTTGTGCTTGGCTGGCACAGCCCCTCACTTGGGGTGCACAGAGCTACACTCTCCTAGAGTAGATGCCCTGGAGTCATTCTGCCAATGCCTTCCAAAATGACTAGGGAACACGGACACTGGCCCATCCTATTAGCGAGCACAGCATGCATTCCAGGTAAACCAGGCCAGCCCTACTAGGGGGATTTCAAAGCACAGCCCTGCCTCCTCCCTTTGGGAGAGCAGCCCATTGCCTAAGTAGCTCTATTTAATCAGCACAGCTGCTAATCAAAGGAAATTCAGCCCTCTATGGAAGCACCAAACTCAGCACACAGGTGAAGCCACTGCATAGTACTGCCTACTGCTCACAGCTATGCTCCTGACCTGGAGCAGAGTCTCAGAGTTAATGAAATAGAGGATTAAAAATACACAGCTCTGGCATTTTACCCAGCTTTGGGAAGAACACTTCCCTGTACACGTGTTTAACCCTACAACCATTACAAATATCCTCAAGCCACACATTGTATTTCAGCATTATCTAGTTACCATTTGTATCAACTGCACTGGGACTATAAACAATACATTTCCTTTAGTTTAAAACTGCTACCAAATTTTAATGATAAACAAAAGAGAGTTATTTGCATTCTTTAGCATTTGATTTATGCAGTAAGTATTCAAGTCAGCCACAGTTTGTCCACTTGCAACCTTGCTACAAGTTGGTTCCCCGGAGCCTAACAAATTCAGTTTCACAGAGACCTACTTCAGCTTGATCATCTTTGCAAATGATCATAACAAACTCAAAAAGAGGTTACAGTACCTGCAAATTCAAGGGAGTCTCAGCCCACAGTGGACATGTTCCAAGTAGCTCAAGCCCCTGCAGCAAAGCATTTCCTATCCACCACAGCTGTGCTGCTGGCTGGGAGCAGAATCTCAGGTTTAAAGAGACAGGGGTAAAAATATAGTTATCTGGTAATTGACCCAGCTTTTAGTACCACTACCTCCTGGTAAAGAACATTGCAGTATACACCACCACCACTTCCAGAGTGCTATACTGATAACATTAGTGGGGTGGGCCAGGAACAGGCCCTGAAAACAGGGAAGGAGAACTTTACCCCATGGCATTTATTGTGTGTGGTTGGATATCTGCCTGTTACAGCCATATACAATATGCCTGGGTATTTCAGTGCTCTGTGACCCCTCCAAGTAGCCAAGCTTGTTTCCCAGAGATGTCTCTGCGAAGACCAGCTCCTAGACAGCAGAGAGCAGGTTAGGGAGTGGAGAACAGCCATTCAAGTTACAGACTAAGGTCCTGAGCCTGCAAGCTCATATGTGTAGGTCAGGGGTAGGCAACCTATGGCACGCGTGCCAAAGGCGGCACGCAAGCTGATTCTGAGTGACACTCACGCTGCCCGGGTCCTGGCCACCTGTCCTGGGGGCTATGCATTTTAATTTAATTTTAAATGAAGCTTCTTAAACATTTAAAAAACTTTATTTGCTTTACATACAATAATAGTTTAGTTATATATTATAGGCTTATAGAAAGAGACCTTCTAAAAACATTAAAATGTATTACTGGCATGCAAAATCATATATTGCAGTGAATAAATGAAGATTTGGCACACCACTTCTGTAACGTCACCGACCCCTGGCTTAGAATCAGGCAAGCACAGTTTATCCAGGATGCCACAATCACAGCAGGAAATCCATTTCACTAACTCATTTGATTTGGTAGTGGGTGTCTGAGACCTTTGTGAGTTGTGAAAGTCAATCAAGGACCCTGTTACCTTGTGTGGTATTGGAAACTGTACTTCTAAGTGATTTAGCTTAGGAAGTCTGCGTACAGGGACTGCAGAAACCTGTGCTCTGCTATGCAGGGGCAGTTGGAACTGTGTCACTGACTATCCACCTTTCATGCAGCTTGGGCCCAGCATGATTATTCTACACTGCATCGTGTACCCATTCATGAGGTCTGGGACAGGTTTACCGGATGGAACTTCTTATTGTTCATGAGGCGGGTTATGAATTCTGCAGTGTTTCTATCTGTATCTAGTCCAAAAAGTAATCCTTTGAGAAAGGGACAGAGCTAAACAAGCAGCTACAAAAGACCAGGGTTCATATGAGTTCATTTCCCACCTGACCATTTGATGGGGAGTCTTGGGGTACATCTAACTGAGAAAAACCAAACCCCAAGGCAGCAAGTCTCAGAGCCCAGGTCAACTTGGCCTCATGGGCCTTATTTTACAGGGCTAAAACCAGCAGTGTAGACTTCCCTTCTTGCCCTGAGGCCTGGGCTCTGAAACCCTCCCCACTTGCAGAGGTTAAATCAACCCTGTCTCTCTCATGGTGTTTATCCTAATATATCCAACATGCTCATTAACAGGTTGCCAATTACAGGATGTTCAGTGTATAAAAAGGCTTCCACAAAGATCATGCAGGACCTTCAGTAACATGTCCATGGTCACTCTTAAAGTGTCCTGCCTGCAAAGTCTCTGGTTGCTGGATCACACAGGGTCAATTTCACCCCTGTGCAGAGGGTCAACGATAGGCCTAGCACCATTTAAGATGCTCTTAAGCCCCATTCTGAAGTCTTAAACAATGCATAGACCTGGGTCACTGCACAAGATGGGTTTTACCTGCAGGGAACACAGATTGTAGCTGTTTGGTCAAGCATCAGGTTTAATGGTCCCTCTGAAACTGACTGCACAAAAACCAATCATAGAAGGTAGGACAAGAAGCTGTAATTTTGTCAGCCCCGTACAAAAGCCATTTCACTTGTCCAGTGACATATTAAAACAACATAGTACTGATTTCAGAAATACACATCGATGGCATTAAGGACGTGTGGCTTCCAGGCACGAGAACAGCCCTGCTACCAAACACCACATGGTGACACCCACAGGTCTTCCACAAAGATCGGGAAGAAAGTCTTCTGGCCCTGCTTTCCACCTGAGCTGCCTCCTGCACACAACTACATACCCGCAGTAGAGGTCTGGGAAAAAAACATGCTGCGCTTGTCCTGTGGCATGAAACCTTTAAGATTTTCATGAAGACCTGCTGGCTGTGTTGGGTTCAAACAGGAAGAAAAAGAAACAGAAAAATCACTGTCATGGAGAGAACATCCAGCTCAGTGCTTTCCCCCTTGCCATGGCGTACGAGACAGCAACACACCAGCTGCTACCTCTTCAGTGCCAAGGTCTTCCCAGCTCCCTAAAAGGGACTCAGGAAAAGGGGGGATTATGATAATAGCCCTGGCAAACTACCCAGTTCCAACTCAGTGGATTAAATTACCTTCTGACCCATGAAAGCACAACGGATTTCATATCCAATGGAATTGTATGATGCCTGCATGGCCTTTCCCCTCCTGGAGAACATTCAGTTCAAGAAAATCTCTTTCGCCCATGTGACTCTTGCCAGAGTCTGTTTCTTCGTGCTTTTTAGCCTTTGCTCTTAACCATGGGCTCATGCTGCTGTACGCAGGCATCCTTCTCTCTTTCTTCACTCCCCGGGATCAGGCTTTGACTCACCGCTTCACAGCATTGACTGAGATAGCTGGTGACACCCCACGCTGTCTGAGAGTCCTCTTCTTCATTCTTTTCTCGGGTAGGTGACAGGACATCCAGAAGGAGGCCATACATCATAGATAGCAACTAGCTATGGCCTCTACTGTCACTGATCAGAAAACAACCAATGGATCGATTGCTAGTGTAGGGCCCTGGCTTTGTTCAGGCGTGGTGGCCCAGGCTATGTGTGAGCTATGGGCTGCACAATGGTTAGAATGAATGAGAGAAATGGCAACGCCTTTCAGGAGACCAGACAGGGGAAGCCAAGCAGATGATTTCTACCCTTTTTGCTGGTGAGGCAGGATTTCCAAGAGGCAGAGCACAACCCAAGAGCAAATGCCCCTCCAATAATAGGCGAAGCAGAGACATGGGATGTACCCAGGGAAAGATCAGCATGAGTAACAACAGAAGCAAGAGCAGCTTCCACCTAGGCACAACCAGCTAGAAGGGCAGAAGCTAATCCCCCTGGCTACTGAACAGAAAGAGTCTTCTCATTCCAGTAACAGATCAGCTGAGGAGATGTTGCTTTTCTCTTGTTTGTCCAAGGGGCACGTGGCTGGGTGCAAGATGTGCACAGCTCACCAATAAAATCAATGATACTCCACAACTTCTGCTTATTTAGCTGGGGAGGAGGGGTGGGCGGGAAGGGATCAAGAATTAGCTTCAACAACAGAGAGATGCAGAGAGAGTCTCTACTCCTGAACTCCTCCTCTCTTGCAAGACTAGGAAGTGTTGTTGGTGGCACAGGAACAGAATGGCACAGACCTGGAATTTGAAAAGCCCCAATGGCAAAGCCCAACAATGGTCAATTTGTGTTTATTATTTATGTTACCATAGCGCCAACGAGCCCCGGTGGCGGACCAGAATCCCATTGTGCTAGGTGCTGTATACACAGAAGAAAAACCTGGCCCCTGCCCCAGGGAGCTTACAGAAGGCCCTGCTGCAACAGTGGAAAGAGGATACTTACAGAAAAGCTGCCTGTATTTGCCTGGAATAGGTTTCTAAACATCCATATTAATTATTATTTGTTGTTGTTATGATTAAACTATGGTAGGATGTGGTGACATGGGCACCACTTCCACAATTCAAATTTATTTATGTTCATATTCATAGGCAATGAGTTGAGCCTTTCCACCCCCGACTAAGAGCCCCTGGCCAGAGAACAGATGGACAGAAGAGAGGGCACAGTGTACCGCGCAATAAGAGTGGACAGAAATCGGCTTTGACAGGGCCTCTGGCTGGACAATCTTGTGTTTAAAGCACTGCACTGAGGACCCAGGAGACCACAAATTTCCAGGCACATGGGGCCAAATCTTCAGTAGAACTCAGGATCCAGATTTTGCCAGTCCTCAGCACCCACACGTAGGCCCAGTTTTGAAAAGGTCTCAGCAACCAGCAGCTCCCACGGCGACACTGATGGTCTAATTTTCAGAAGAACACAGTAAGTTGGGTGGTGAGCCCTGCTGAAAAGATAGCCACTTATTTTGGTGCCCAACTGGGTGTTGAGCCCTTTTGAAAATCTGGCCCCCATTTTGGATGCTGAGCTCTGTGGATAATTCCGGGCAAAATAGTGACCTGCCTCAGTCTCCCATTATAAGAATGGGATAATAATTCTCTACCTCTTGGAGGGATTATTAGGCTTAACCCATTCAGGTTTGTGAGGGATTTAGATACTCTGGTGATGGGGGCTAGATAAATAGAAGCCAGCTCCAGAGCCACAAGCCGCCACCACTGCCATATGAGAGCAACCATTGGGATTGCCTGAGAGCAGCTCCCAGAAGGGAATGTAGGGAGAGAGTGAGTCTGAGATATGATGAGGTCATGGGAAGCATTCCTTGCTATGTAGCACCCTTGGATTGCTTTCCAAATACAGTTCATCACTAAATTGGCCAGTTCTGAGTCTCTCACTAGCAGCAGCAAACTCCTTGCTAAGAAACGATGTCATTTGTTTCTCCAGCCTGGGAGCCCAAGGCTGACAACCACAAATCATTTTCACTCTGTGTCCCTGATCCATATGCAGACTCCTTATCTGCATGGTTCTCTGTCCCATAGTCTGCCCTCGACCCTTAAGCAGAACTCCCTTTGGTGTGAACAGAAATACATGCCATGGAGAAGAGATCCACCATGCACACCAGAGGGAGGAACTGTGCTCATGTAACCCACACACCTCTTGGGTGTGGTGCTTTGTCCCCTCTAGCGGCACTGAGACCACTTAGAGATTAATGAATCTGCTACAGCTAGGTCTCATGTGGCTTTAACTCATGCAGTAGAGGCTCATGCACTAAGCTCCAGAGATCCCAGGTTTGATCTCGCCTGCCAACCACCAGAGTCTGTTGGTGTTACAAGTTGGGGCTCATCTGGGATTTCAACTGGAAAGTCTCTGAAGCTTGGGACACACTTCCTCAGGTAGGGGAAGTATGTAACCCACACACCTCCTGGGTGTGGTGTTCTGTCCCATCTAGTGGCACTGAGATCATTTAGAGATTAATGAGTCTCCTCTACTTCCTTAGCTAAGGGCCATGTGGCTTGAGGCTCATGCGTTTAGCTCTAGAGGTCCCAGGTTCAATCCTGTCCACCATCTGTCAGTGTTACACTCACATGGAAAAATCCTGCCCTCTTGCAGATGAACTGACATGCAAGACGGAGACTCAGAGAGACCGTAGTGATGGAGCACACCTCCTGCCTGGGTGGAGCCCAACTATTGTACCAGGGTGGTTTGGGCCCAAAGAAGACCACCAGTATATAGATCCTCCACCCCTTTTCCCCAGAGGTGGGCAAAGACCATGAGACTATTCCAACTCTAGTAGAGGTAGTGGAGCAGCTCCACTTGTTCCTTGATCTGGACGAGGATTTCTACCAGCTTTCTTCCCCCTCAGAGTTCCTCAGTGCCCAATCAGGTTATGCAGATTGGGTGGAGGATTTGGGTCTGTACCATAAAGTGCCAAATTTTGCTCTCAGTTATGCCAAAGCAATCTCATTCACATCTCTGGGGTTCTACCCCTAAACTCTCCTTATGGAAAGATTGTGATGGAACTAGAAACTGGTGAATAATTTATCTACTCTGACTGCTTGTATGATTGACCCAGGAACAATTTCCTCCTCCTACAGCAAAAATGTTTCTAAGGGTGGAAGTTCATCCCTCAGTTGTTTCCAATAGTGTCTACTTAAAAGCACTGCAATTCTGTTATTAATAAACTGGGATAATTCTACAATTTATATTTTCTTGCCTGAAGTAAACAAGTCAAGTGATTTATGAAACTGACCACATCACTAAGACAGAACACAAAAACTTCTTGTTTTTATTTACACTTTCATTGTAAAGGGCTGTGAAATGGAACAGAATTCTATTTACAAAATGCTCTTCCCAATGCAATAAGCTAGAGCATTTCTCAATGAGTTTGTGGAGCTCATGTATAAAAGACAAAAGGTTAAGCAACACGGCACTGCCCAGTGGACCATCTGGTGACCATTAGAACTGTCAATAAATCATGAAAGTACCAGTTCCTCAAGAAAATTCCACTTCAAACCACTTCTAGGGAAAAAAGGGGATGGGCAAAACTAAGAAAATTGGTATTTTCAGCTTTTCTAAAAACAGAAGCATTAAATAACTTTAATCTAATTTCAGTTGTTTTATTGGTTCTGTTCTGATGAGCATATGGCTTCAGCACGTTGAATGCTTAGCTCTCTGTCCCCCATACAAAAACAGGGAAATAACTCAGCATAAGATCTCTTCAGAGGAGAAGCTCATCCCCTCTTAGTCCTTCTCCTCACCATGGGTGATAACATAACAAAGGTTCTTATAATCAAGATTACCGGAGACATCTGGAGGGAAAGCAGCAAACATCTGGCTGATCTGCAGAACAAACAGGAAATAAGGATTACAAATGCAGGACGGTAGGACAGGAACTTGTACTGATCTCTGTGACCCAGGGAACAATTTTTGCCAACTGGCAGAGGGCACAAAGGTGCCTATGGGTTACAGGAATCCCCTGGGTCTGAGATCCCCATACGAGTTGGCCAAAATGGGCTATGTAAAGTCTCTGCTGAAAGCCTGTGTCACACTGGTCATCATAATCATTGTGAGATGTACATATGGCATATATGTGGAGAGTTGTGTGTATATACCTGTTCTTTGGGTCTAGGTGAGTTAGGGCAGAACACCAAAAGGTGATCTACAGACCTCTGTCAGGCAGGTGGCAAGACATGCTTCTCTCTCTCTGACTGGTCATGTGCAAACTGAGCATTGCATAGTTCACAATAGATGCCTGTTTACAGTCCAAGAAAATTGATTGAGGTGAGCTGGAGGGAAAACCAAAAGCAGCAAGGGTTCTTCTGTGTAGGAGAAAAACTGATGAACCTTTGGAACTCTAATTGGGGTGCAGATGAACCCCCAGTTATCTTCAGGAAGGGGAGACAAGTAGCCAGCAGGGGTAGACTCATGAAAAAAGAGTCTCGATCATCCTGATGAAAAAACGTTCTGGGAAGGACTTAGGAGAAAGCAGGACCGTATTAGACAAGAGGACGTCTTCTGTGTCACCATTTGTTTCCAATATTTCGGTTTGCTTCATATGAATCTCTGTTCTTTGATAAATAAACTTACATTCGCTTTCTCTGTAAATAAATCTAAGGGCTGTGTGTTAAGTGAAGTTGTGTTCTAAGGTGTAACTAGTGAGCTGGGGTGAGCTATTCCTTTGGGAGGAGCCAAGTTGGGAGTTCTGTGACCCTTCAGTGGAATGGGGGCTGGGCACTTCAGAGGGACGCTTGGAGGAGTCAGAGATTGGTGTGTGTCTACTGCTAACCTGCATGAGGGTCAGTGGTGCCTGCGATGGCTGAAAGGGGAGCGCTTGTGTTGCCTTTGGCTAGGAGAAGCAGGGAGTTGACCCCTGGCAGGCATACACAGTGCTTCCTCATGCTATGGGCAGGTGTATGCAAGGTGCTCGCAACCCAGGTTACACAATCTCCATATGAATTCCAACCCAGTTCAGCTTCTCTGCAGCCTGGTCCATCGCCCACAATGGAAAATCCTCCATTGACTTCAATGGTTATTGGAACAGGAAACACAACACAGCTGACCTAGCTAACCCACTCCCACAGGAACCCAGTACAGCCCCCTAATTAAAAGAAATCTCATCAGCATCCAAGCTAGCCCCTCACCCAATATAAGTCCATTCAGTATTCCAGTCTAGCCCCTCAACTAACAGACTGTAGTTTGAACCTTCTCTCAGAGCCCTGCATCTCAGTCGGCAGAACCCAGGCTGAGTCCCACACAAAGCAGAACTTTTGATGGATTAGTTCAGGAATCCAACAAGATTCCAAGAGAGATAATCCCACAGAAATGGAGCCCAGATCATTGTTCCAGCCCACACCCAACAGAACTTCATTGCCTAGCTCACTGCAGAACAGAACAGCTGACTATAGGTCAGTCTTACACCTCCATGGAAATCCGAGGAATGCTTTTTGTATGTGATGCTGATTTAGCCATGAAATAACTTAGGGGAGGTTTTTTGTATTGTTCCTAATCGCCAGAGCTAGCATGGGTCTCTCAATCAGCCTTGACATGAATTGAATTCATTCAGCTGAAGAAGGGCAAATGCCCATTGCTGAGTAGCAGCTAGAGAGATATTCATATTTTTATGAAGGTAAAGGGTCCTTACCTCTTCTTGACTGAATCGGTCTGCTTGTGTCATAAGCATTTCTTTGATGCTGTTCAGAGAAAATGAAATTACCTGGTTAAAGGAAGATAACTGCACATCACGTCTCAGATTGCAAGCTGCTTTCCGAAAATGTGTGTGACTGCATAAATTAGAGCTGCTAATCTTCAAACGATATGGTAAGAGATTTACTACGATATCTTGGCTCCAAGAGCCTTTCCCCATCAATGTCACCACATGGTTCTGCCAGGTTATTTTGCTCTAACATTTTAAGATTGTTTACAGTTATTATATTCGTAATATAGCCGTTTCCAATGCTTATCTTGTCCTAAGATGGTGGTTTTCATGCTAGCTGCTTAAAAATGTGTGTAACTTAGCAAAGCTGAAGAAGAGAGCATTTCTGTGACATCTAAGGATGAAAGAATCAGAGCATGAAATGAGAACAAGGACATGAGAAAGAAGACTTGAAAGAACTCCAACAGCTATTCCAAATCACCACATGAGTATCCTTTTTTTTTTTCCCCAAGAACTCATTCCCAGAGAGATTGTGAACTGCTTGTATTTCAAGGTAAAGTATCTTGATCTGGAACTATTGAACTTTAACACAGATCTTATACCACACACAAACTCCCTCCTATGCAATGACATCAAAGAGAGAAAATATTCTGGGCCAGAAACTTAACTGGCCTGCACATTGTTTCTGTACTTATATATCTGTCAAATAGGGGTGCGATTTTTTTTTACCGAAATTCTCAGATTCATAGAGTTTTAAAGCCAGAAGGGACCTTAAAATCATCTAGTTTTACTTCTTGTGTATCACGGGCCATTAAATTTCACTTATTTACCCCTATATTAAGCCAAATAGTTAAACCACTACCAACCCTAGTGTAGACGCAGTTATATCAGTATAACCATACCTTATACTGGTATAGCTTATTCCCCTCCAGTACAGAAATAGCTATACCAGTATAAAGAGCCTGTGTCCACTCTAGATGGTGTTGTACTGTTTTAAATATACTGGTGTAGTTAAAATAGTACAACTAAGCCCAGATATTTTTTACTTTCAACCTTTCCCCCATCCTTTATTCAATTATTAGAGCGCAAATTAAAGCTATGTCTTTATTATTCTTGTTACGAAAGGATACTTGTGCACTCTCAGAAAGTCCTAGAGGAAATAGATCTAGACCTAAATCTAGAGGAAATAGATTATAAATTGGTGACAGTGGGTTACAATTAGCTATGTGCATAGAATTTGAAACAAGAATTGAAATCCAAAGATTTCCATTTCAGTTTTACATTTTTGAAAATGGAACTGACTTTGAAAAAACTGTGCTATGTCATGGATGCATCTTCTGAAAATAGATCACTTGTAAATGAAAAGTGCCAATGAATACTACAAAAATCAGAATTTCTTTATGATAGAAGTCAATTTGCATAAAAATATATGCTTCTGAATGTGCATAGTGTTGTTGGAAAGGGGCCATTTGGTGAGAAATGAAATTTCTGAATTACCAGTGGGGCCTGAGGAACAAAATAGTGAAAATATTCAGACAAAATTTCTGGAAAATATTTTCCACGCTTTAACACAGCTCTAGTTACATCACAGTAAATTTCCTGTATTCTTTTCCCGCCTTCTTTATTTAGCAAAGTCATATGAAGACTTTCCTTGTCACTAATAATTTTTGTCTTCTTAACCAGACCGTTTGTTACGTGATCATTGCTTTTGCAATGTAATTATCACATGATCTGCTGCTGCCTGTAATTAAAAGCTAGCAAGATAGTTCTCATGGAAATACACTGATAATTGGACATTTGCACCCTATAAAAAATAAAAGTAGAAAAACATAAATAGGAGGGCGCTGGATAGACCAGCGGCTAGTTGAATGGGAAGAAGCACTTAAACTACTTGTTCTGTTTTAGGGATCCCAAATAAACTTCCATCTCATACAGGCTTGAATTAGGAAGAGAGCTGGGTGCGATGCGTCCTCTGTTGACAGGTTGAGTGTTTTTGCAAAGAAAAAAAAAAGCTCAAATGTCTAATTATAATCTTCTGATGCATAGCCCAGCAGCCCTTGGCATTCTCACAAGTAAGGAGGACTGAGTTAAGGACCTATGCACATTTTCCATTATTTATTTTATAGGGAAACGAACACTCAGAATTTCCAAAACTAGAAGCTATGTACTTCTTTTTTGCATAGTATTTTTTTCTCAAAAAAAAAAAAATCAAAGCCTTGTGGTGACTTTACAGAAAACAGTCAGTGCCCGTTTGCCTTGGTGTGGCACACGAGATTATATCTGTTTTGGCTAATATCGACTGGTTCTAATATTTAAAATATTTTGGTTGCTCCTTTGATTTCCAAATAATTTTAGAAAATTACCTTTGAAATCCATGAGGCAAGTTGCTTTTTATCGGGAAGAGCCCATCAAGCAATGCAGTCTTGAAAAAAGCTCTCTGGATTCGTGTAAGCACTGGTCTAGCTCATGGGAGAATATCCCCAATTCAGTCCTATTCTGTCGACTCTCCAAAGGGCCAGGACACATTGAAACTCAAAGAGCTAGCTCCTCAGCTGGTGCAAATCAATACAGCTTCATTGACTTCATTATTAGCAGTGACTGACATTGACCAGACTCAGTTCAATCAATGGGAATTTGGACTGAGTAATCGAACCTTTCCAAAAGCTACACCAGTTTACACTGGCTGTGAATCTGGCCCAAAATAGTTTCTCTCTTTGACGTCATTGTATAGGAGGGAGTTTGTGTGTGGTAAACGATGTGGAGAAACAAAGTTCGTCATGGAAATTGGAAGTCTGTTACAAACTCCTGGAGCTTTTGGAAAGGTTAGAAAAGTCCATCCCAATTGCCATCGGATGGACTGAGTGAGTCATTTCCAGACAAGAGGTGAAAACATGCAGCAGGAAGAGACATAAAATCTCCAGAAGGATGTTAACTATATGAATCTAAAAAATAAGTTCTGATTAAAAGATCAGTGTGACTGAGTTTGGGGAAGCCGTCCCAATGGTTTTAATATGGAGAAATATTATTTATTAAGATATTAACTGTCATATTGAAAGGGTTGGGTGAGCCACTGTAAAAATGATTGCAAAACCTTCAAATGTCTAAAATTTGGAAGCATATGAATAGAAGTCAAACCTCAAAGACATTTATGGAATTGATTTAACGGTTTGTTCTGTAATGATCAACATTACCCTCGGGTCTAATAAGTAAACATTATGCTCTGTTGTGGTGATGAACTAAAGCCATTGTCTAATACTAGCTGTGCAGAGGAAGTGGGGAGGATGACCTTTTCCGTCAAGGAAAAAAAAAGTATCGTGCTCTCTTCTTCGCTTTTGGAGTCATTCCTAATTCCTAATTCGCCCCAGACTCTAAGAGGCTTCATTTGGACCTTGGCGCGTGCAAAGACTGCAGGATCAGGCAGAGGAAGGGGAGCGGTATATTTTGTATCCAATATGTCGCTAAAGATGGTGATGGGAAAATAATATTTCATGGCTCTGGTATCATCAGAAGAGCATATTTCATGGTTGTGATTTCACTACCACGTGATATGGCCTATTAGACAATAGGATAAACTGTACTCTGGTATGTTGAGTCACTTCAGATGTCCCACTCCCAGTGCCCAGCAAGGAGCTTTTCCCAAACTGTCTGGATAATATTAGCCTAAAAACAAACAGGAGGGCTCTTATCTCCAGTTCCTTCCAATTGTTAGCTACACGCAATTAAATTTGGTTGTAGCCTCTTTAGGGAACGGGTTGTTTCTTAGGGTTCATCTCCATGGATACTTAGTTCGTGGCTAGCTGTGGGTGCTAGCCTGCCATTGACTAACCGTCAGCGTGGACTCCACTGATATGCACTAACAATTCATTTATGCATTTTGATCTAGTCCTCTTTGAAACCTCACTAGATCAAAACACGTTAACAAACTGTCAGTGTGCACCAGCAGAGTGCATAGGGACAGTAGACTGTGGCCATCAAGTATGGGGGAGAGTCACACCCCAGCTTGCTGCAGAACTAAATGTTTGTGTAGACAAGCCCTTACTCTTGGTTTGTGCAGTACGTAGCACAGTGAGGCTCTGATACTGACTGGGGACTCAAGTGTAAGAGAAATAAATAACACTAAATAAAGGCAACATTGTACATTCATTTATTTTTTTAATTTACTTGCACTCTCCATCAGTTACACCAAATGCAGTCCACCAATTCTCTGCTTCAGGCTACACGCACACATCAGGGAGTCTGAAAGCAGCACAAACTGCTGGGGGTTCACTCTTGTTATCACAGTGTTGACAGAACCCCTTGATGTGTTATCACTTTATAACTCATGACTTCCTAATTAGAATCATTTACAAAAGGGACATTGTGAAAGACCCCAAAACTGACTGCTGTAGCATAAGTAATTAGGTCCTTATTCGCAAGGTATTTAAGCACATCTAACTTCAACCATGTGAGTAGTTCCACTGAACTCACAGGTCAGAGTTCCTTAGCTCTTTTCCCTCCTTCAAATAATTTATCTCATGGGCCTGATTCTTATTTATATTAAGGCCCCTTTATACCACTTAACACCCCCATTCTAGCTCCTTTACATTGCCAGATTTGTGTAGAGAGGCCTACTGTATGTAAATGAAAATTGGGCCTCACATCTTTATATAAGCACAGTTGGGGAGCTGTATTTAAAGTAATAAATAATACTGCCAGTAATAATCAATGATGGGGCTTCCACAAGGTCCACTGGTGATCTGGAAAGCTAGAGGAAATGATCATCTAGGAGTAGAGGGCTCAAATGGTAAACATTTAACAAGGGAAGATCCTCTCTGAAACCGTCTCCCTGTATTAATTAAGCTGATTGCTCTATTTTTAAAAGAGGACTAGCCTTCCCCTTCAAGTCAAGCCCTCTTTGAGAGTTCTGCACCAGACACTCATTTTAATTTTACATATGGAGTTGATCTATAAAGAGTGGGTCGTGTGTTGATTTATATCCAGACCTTGCAAAGAGGCTATCTAATGGCATGCATGTGATTACATTTCCGCTGCCTCTTGCAATGTCTAAAGACAATAACATATCTTTTGGGGGGGATACAAGGACATTTATAAAACAGTCCTGTCCTTTGAGTGTCGCTTACAAAGCTACATACTTTTCTGCCTGCCAGCTCTTCTGCCTCTTAGAATACTGTAGAATGTACATCCTTTAAACTGCCCCTTTAAGCAGAGCACTTATTTTTATTTTTTTAAGGATTATAAATAAACTTACTAGTCTGCCTTTATGTGACCTTTCCCTTCTGGGTCGAAAATCTTAAAAGCATTCAGAATGGTCTCTTCTGGGTCCGTGCCTAAAAGAAAATGAAATATAATGTAGATGTCTCTGTGTGTAGGTTTGTATGCCTGTCTAATATTTGCTAAATAATTGCATTCATCTGAGAAAGGAGCAAAATGGAGAAGCTGTAGTTGTGGGTTTGAAGACAAAGGTTTCTTAAGTCTGCAGCATTTGTTATGTCAGATAAACAATAAAGGTGAATAGTTCAGTGTTCAGAAGCTTAAAAATAATAACTCATATCTATTCTGTGTCTGCAGGAGAGAAAACTTCCAGGAACTGGTCTCCAATATCAGTACCCAGAGGATTAGCAGCTTTCAGAAATGAAAATATAACAAACTGTTTCCCCGGCTGGCTTCCTTTAATCTTGTACTCTACGTTCCTTGTAAAAACACTTTTTGATGTTACTTGTTCTCCACTATATAGAGGAGAGGTTATTTTCCTCGCCAAAGGAAATGGAGCTCGTCACCAAAACGAAGTGTCAATGAAATGCAATGGAAACAGGATGATCAATGTACAATGGTGAATTGTCCTTATGTTCTGTATTGTGTTTCCATCTGAGGATCTCAAAGCACCATATAACCCTCACTGACATGCCTGGGAAGCAGACAAGTATTAGTTGGAGGAAAAAGATGGTCTTTTGGTTAAGACACTAGATTGGAACTGAGGAGCTGCTCTCAGCTCAGCCACAGACTTTCTGCTTGACCTTGGGGCAGGTCATTCAAACTCGCTGTGTCCATAAAACAGAAATAATAATCCTCCCTTTCTCCCACCTTGGATCTGTCTCTTCTATTTAGACTGTAAGCTCTTGGGCACAGGGATTCTCTTACTATGTGTCTCTACAGCTCTGAACACAATCTTGGTTTGGGCTTGTGGGTGGTACCATAATAGAAATAACCATTAACAACAATAGTGCAAAATCCAATTTACAAACAAGTAAACTGAGCCACACAGATCATTTAAATTAACTGGAATGGGGAGTCTTTGAAGTGTAATTATAATAGGAAAATGTGCTCTCAGCACAGCAATGCCAATATGTCACACAGTGTAACAGAGACAAAACCCAGGAGCTCTGACTCCCAGTTCTTTGCTCTGTCTATCAATCCACATTCCCTGACCACTCCCCAAGAAGTTTCTTGCTAAGGTTTCACAAGGATATTTAGCACATGGCTGTGCAGTATCTGAACTGACAGAGCGGCCCATAACAGCGTGGTCAATGATCCATAAACTAGGATCTAGGCCTTTGTACCACTGACCATGAGTATTCTTCTGTAAAATTCTGGACACTTATTTCAAACTGCAGTGGCTTTGCATTCAGTACAGTGAGTGTTGGTATTTAATGTTTTGATTGTCTCATGCAGTGTAACTTTACCCAGCTCGGAGGAGGGGGTTGCATTTTAAGCAGTCACCTCTGCATGGGGGATTTTGTTTCCCTTTAGTGCGTTTCACATTTTCTACTCTGCCATATCCCTGGACTTCAGCTTTGAAGAGAAGCAATGCAGCAGGCATTCTTTATTGATTAGCTAGTAAATAAAGTGGTTTCTTTGATGTGAGGCATCTCTTGTTTTCTGTACAAATTGCATTATTCCAACTCCCTGTAGAAACAGCTCCATGTGGCTGGCATTAACATAAACTGAGTTTTGTTAGCTGTTCATCTGGCATCATAATATCGATATACAAAGCTAAAGCTTGTCTCAAAAATCCTAGCTTCCCTTTTATGACAGAAATCAATTACAGCACAACAAATTTCACTTAGAAAGCACCTTTCACCAAACTCTCTGAGTGGTACTTAGCTAATAAAAAGTGTTGCAAAATTGCCATATCCACTTCCTCCAGCCCATTCTCCCTTTATAATTGTACTACAAAGACTCTTCATCCTAATTAGTTTTGATTGGGAATGTGCAGTCTTTTGGCTCTGCTTATTTTGCATGACAAACCCAACCAGAAGGGCATGACAAGCACAGCTGTGATTTTCCCTTTGACAAATGGAAAGAAGAAGAAGAAGAAGAAAAAAAAGCTCTCCTGCTAATAGCCAACAGGAAACCTGTGGACAAGAAGAGTACACTTCACCCATTTACCTTCCTATGCTGGCTCTGTTTTCATGCCACGCAGTTGGCAGGGCTGGAATCTCACCAGGCTTCAGCAATAGTGAGAGGCAAAGGACTGAAAGGAAAAGAGGCACTTTGCCAAGTGCTGTGTGATCATGGACATTATGAATAGGCAGGAATCTGCACTAGTGCAGTCCAGAAGGGTGAATCAAGATATCCAGCAGGTCCCAGCTAGAGTACTGTGAAGGAGGCTGAGTGTTACCTTCTGAGGGTATGCCCTCATGGTAATCACGGCGTGCAATCACGACATACCTGAACTAGCTTTAATCTAGCTAGCTATGACAGTTCGGTGCAGGCCAGCCCCTCAGGTAATTACCCAGGATACCAGACTTGTATAGCTGTGGCTTCACTGCTCCAGTACCCAAACTAGGCAGATTAAAACTAGCTAGGGTATGTCTACATTAGTCGCAATCATATCCTGTGATTGGAGGGCTGACACATCCTAAGGATCTAAAGGCTTGTCTTAAAGAAATAAAGATGCACATGCCACTGTGATGGGCAGATAAGAGAGATTAGATAAACTTTAAGAGATATTACTGGTTCTACTGACCTACTCCAGATTAAGTTCAAGTCCACCTCCAACCTTACCACTTTCTGTTCCAAGAGCAAGGAGCACTTCTTTGACCTTGACTTCAGTAATGTAGACATAGCACAGCAAACATTAAATAATTAAAAATATATTTTTAAAATCCCAACGTAATATTCCCCCTTGAGAGGAAATGGGAGGAAAGAGAAAGACAGCAAACACTAGCTATAACACTTAATGGACTTTGAAAGGTGTTCAGCTTGTAAGGGGATTGAGAAGATGACTGGGAGTGCATTTTAGCTACTGGGATCTCTCCTGCAATTCTTGGCCATGTACAATGCAAAAATTTGAACTAAATTACTGGCTTCCAGTTAGAATCTAGTACCTGTGGCTGAAATCCCTGTATTTTCAGAGAATATCAAGGTTGGAAGGGACCTCTGGAGGTCATCTAGTCCAACCCCCTGCTCAAAGCAGGGCCAATCCCCAAATACATTTTTGCCCCAAATCCCTAAATGGCCCTCTCAAAGACTGAACTCACAATGCTGGGTTTAATAGGCCAATGCTCAAACCATTGAACTATCCCTCCCCTGCATTTTATATAGGATTGGGCCAAATTCCCCTCTGTTGTAACTCTAGTGAAGTCAACTGAGATTAAATCAGCCCACTTTGCCCTCTAATCAGCAGTGTCTGGGCCAAAACTTGGTCACACTGAAGTCAACAGGAAAACTCCCATTGATATGAATCACACAAAGGCTGGGTCATGTGTCTCCAACCTGTAGGAAAAATGAAGAATGGCCATGTGCATAAGGCATTCTACTAAGATTCAGTTCTCAGCTCTGCCACAGATTTGTGTGTGTCCTAGGGCATCTCACTTAGTCTTTCTGTGCCCTAATTCATATTATAACAAAGAGGTCCATATAAGTACACTGATAGATACCTCTCTAACCCACCAATGGTACGTACCTTTCAGTTTTTCACCAAACATAGACAGGAAAATAGTGAAGTTAATGGCACCTGGAGCTTCCTGCACCATCGCTTCTAGCTCTTCATTCTTGACATTCAAACGACCTGTAGTAGTAGAGATCATTTTTCATAATAAATAATCATTTTATTTCAAGAAGTGATTCCCCACTACCCCCTTCCCACCGTGGTAGTCTGGGCTCAGCAGAACAATATTAATGATGTGGTAAGACATAAGACAATATTAATGATGTGGTAAGACTGGGTCAGACCAATGGTCCATCTAGCCCAGTATCCTGTCTTCCGACAGTGGCCAATGCCAGGTGCCCCAGAGGGAATGAACAGAGCAGGTAATCATCCAGTGATCCATCTCTGGTCACCCATTCCCAACTTTAGGTAGACGTAATTCAAAAAGTCACTGTCATAAAACAAACGGAAGGAGTTGGCTACAGGATAAAAGGACAAAAGAAGGAATGGAAGGGGAAAATAATAAATATGGGGGCAATAATATCTTTCACCTCGGGTGAAATCCAGAATTTCAGCCCTCATCCTATTACACAATCACCCATGAGAAGGTTTTGTAATTATGCAATCATAATAAGAATGGACAGATTACTTGGGTAATCCTGTTTGTTCCTTTCCATTTTGCAGGACTTTGACTAGAGTTGAGATTCTGACAGCCCTACTCAAATGGAGTCGTACCTTGCTAGGTGTGCAGTCCCATTGATTTCAGTGGGCCTAGCTGAAGGGTGAGGTGCTATTCGACATGAATTAAGGGTATCAGAAACTGGCCCTAGGAAATGAACATTCCAGAGTAACAGTGGTTACAGGTGGAAATTTCCTCACTATCACTATAAAGATATAGGGAGCTGCAGCTCTTTTCATGGACTCTGCTGAAGTCTGATTCCACCACAGGGAGCACTATGGATTTTAATCATTAACTCCTCTTGATAATATCCAGATGGTAAAAGCCCAGACACCAACATCACAGTTCAAGCCTCAACTACTGCAAAAGGGATGTAGCTCCAGATTTGGGTTTATGAGCCTTTTGACCTTCCATTGCATGGGAACGCCTGATGTTGTAAAGCATGAAATACGCTCTAGACTTATGGCTTGAAAAAGGCCTTCCTTAACCTCATGACACGCACATTCCAATCTAGGCACAGAGGAACAGACCTTCACATTAAGTTCCCATGTTGGCATGGGAAGGATGGCGGCTGGTCCATGACAGAAGCATTAATTGGTAGATATTTACATGACTCTTAGATGAAAAAGGTGCAGCTCAAGAAGCCTGGATAAAAAGGCAAATCAGAAATGCCTGGCACGAACCCCTACTTGGGTGGGCTAATTATGAAAGGGTTGATGGGGGGAGATCAGTCTCTTAGGAGAAGATGTCAGCTGCATCACTCTCTATCACCCGCCAACAAATCCCGGAATGGTCCTCATTTAGCCTTTGAAAGGGGCTGCTCAGTAAGCTTCCTGGCTAGAGATAGACAGCCAAGATAGCAGCTACCAGCCATAGAGGAGGAGGATCAGATTGAGCAGGTTTGGCAGGTTTTCCCTTTGGCTCTCTGAGCTTCATGCATATCTTATGACTCATCCGGCTCTAATTTTAATATAATCCTTTCATATGCACTTGAAATCTAAATTGCATTTAGTGTAATTTTATTTATTTATTTATTTATTTGTTTGTTTGTTTGTTTACTCACCCAATGCAGCAAATGTATCTCTCAGGTCTGCTTTGTCAATGAAGCCATCTCTATTCTGATCCATGATGGTAAAAGCCTATTAAAAGAAAAGGGGCATTATGTTACCATTGCCTCTTGATGTCCCACTGTAAATCCTGATACTCATCAATGTGGTATTATATCTGAGTTAGAGAGGGGAACATTTATCTTTCCTTTATTAATCTACAACATACAGCGTTATTTTGCATTACTTACTTTCAACACGTTAATGTTTCTTGGCAAGAGATTTAATTAAACCCACCCAAACTTCTTCTTACTAAATTAACACTAGGCGCAGCATGGAGTTGGGTCTATGCCAGTGCTGTTAGATCCAGCCAGCCATTCAGGCTTTAACCCGTGAAAGCTTGAATTAGGGAAGCTGTAGTCACAGCTGCCACGGAGGCTGTTACATGGGTTGTGTACCCCTGCCTATATCACATTGTCCTGTGCAGCTAGAACAAGCTGTAAGACAATTAACAAGAGTGGCCACCACAAACTCAACAAGGAGTCTGGTGGTACCTGAAAGACAAACAGATTTATCTGGGCATAAGCTTTCGTAGGTAAAAACCCCACTTCTTCAGATGCATCTGTAGAAGTGAGGATTTTTAGCCACAAAATCTTATGCCCAAATAAATCTGTTAATCTTTAAGATATCACTGGGCTCCTTGTTGTTTTTGTGGAAACAGACTAACATGACTACCCCCTGATACTCAACATCACAAACTGGTGCTGAGTTAAAATCAAAGTTCTGTGGAGGCTAACAGGGAAGCCTCAAAATCTCATAGAGGAAATAAAAATACAAAAGTGAAGTAAGAAAACTCAGAAATCTCTACTTTGATGTGTTATTTATTCAACCCAGGCTTGTTGCCTTTTCCATCACACTGTGTCCTTCAGGCTGTGGTCTAATTTTTCTCTGAGTGACCTCAGTATGTTGACCTTAAAATATCTCCTGTCAGGCAATTCTCAACAGTTTGCAGAAAAATACACTTGTTGTTTTGTAGTTTTTAGCCAACACACAATTTCGGAACTTTAACCTCTTTCCCATTCATCATTAAATATGCCTATCTACCTACCTACCTACCTACATACATACAACGGTCATAATTTAAAATTTTCTTATACTTTGAAAGATTTTAATGATTTGAGAGATATTTTCCTGAGCTTACAATGGGAATGTTGGAAGAACCAATAATATCTCTGAAAGTAGTATCAATCTATCTATCCATCCCTCCATCCATCCATCCATCCCAGGGACCTTCTAAATGCTTCCCAAAGATACACAATCAAGGGAACTCAGGCAGATTCATAATATCTGCCTACAGCACTCTTACTGGAGGAATCTCAGTATTCATAGAAATCATCCTCAAATCACTCCGCACACAATAGGCCAGCTTCCCCCAAGACACTACCAACTTCCTCCAGAAACGCCACAACATTAACAGCCTTCTCAAGAACACCATCCTTGCCACCATTGATGTCATCTGCTTCTACACCTACATCCCTTACCATTGTGGCATTGCTACCTGCCTCAAATGCTTACAGGATAATGTACAGCACTCACATATCCCTCTAAATGTATCACCAAACTCATTGATTTCATCTTCGCTCACAACAGCTTCACACTTAAGAACAAACACATTGTACAAGCTATGGGAACAGCCATGGATACTAAGATGGCTCCCCAATATGCCAACCTCTTCATGGGCCACCTCAGAGAAGACTTTCTGGAAAAATGCACCCCAAAACCAATGATATGCCTGACATACATCAAGGATATTTTCATCTCCGCCATAACTTCAACCACCAGCACCCATCCATCAAACTCATTCTAGAACACTTCCACACCACCAACTTCCTGGACATCATGACTAGCTTCAGCAGTGGAATCCTACAAAAGACTATATACAAGAAACCCACAGATCACCACACTTACCTCCACAAATGCACCCTAGACACACAAAATAATTTGTTGTCCACACCCAGGCATTTGGATACCACAGAATTTGCTCTGAAGAGGAAGTCTGGGATACACAACTAAACACACTTAAAACAGCCTTCACTAAACAAGGACACTCTGCCAGTGAAGTAGATCACACCATGGAAAGGGACACCCAAGTACCCTGGGAGAATATGCTTCAATCCAAAAAAAAAAAAACCATTGACTGCACACCTCTAGTTGTCACCTACCACCCCAGACTGGAATATATATGGTGTATTATCAAACAATTACAACCCATGTTGGATGGGGCTCACATCCTGAAATAAATGTTTCCCAAACCCATTCTTCTGGCCTTCAAATGATTCCCCAGTCTCACCAAGCTGATCATCATAAGCAAGCTCCCCACAGACCAGGACCCACCAACTCAAAGTGGTACCAGACCCTGCCAGAACAAGAGATTCAAAATCTGCAGACATATCTCCATGCTACAATGATCAACATCTCCTCAAACACACCTTTCAAGGTTCATGTGTTCTACATGCCTATGTAGGCATGAATATGAGATGTACCTCATCCAGGGCATCAAATGCCCCAATAATGACTATGTGGGTAAAACCGGACAATCACTACACTCTCAGATGAACTCGCACATTAAAATGATAAAAGACAAAAACACCATTTCATCCATGGATGAACACTTTTTATGAAGCAATCGCTCCTGATCCGACCTTTTGGTACTCATCCTCAAAGGAAACCTGCACAACCCTTCAAAAAGTAAGCCTGGGAGCTTAAATTCATAACTCTGCCAGACACTCAAAACCATAGACTCAGAGACACTGGTTTTAAGGCTCATTACAATTCGTAACATCCCATTGCCTGCTTACCATGAATTCGCCACTCCATTTTAAGTAGGCTCGTACAGCATATGTAAACCCTTTTGCTTAATACTCTTACCTTGAATTGCCAACTTCATTTTAAGTGGTCTCCCACCACGTGTTATCTCCTTCTCCTTAACAATTTGTCCCAACTTGTGTTTAGCTCTGGTTTCCTTCCCCAGATCTGCAGAGAGTTCTGTGAAGCTCAAAAGCTTGTCCCTTCCACCAACAAAAGTAGGTTCAATAAAAGAAATTTGCCTCACCCGCCTTGCCTCTATCTCTCTACCTATCTTTGTGTCCATTTCCATGGTACTGTATCTTGAACCATCTCTGATGTCACCTTGTTTATTGACACACATTGACTATAATTTACTTGATGTATTTCATATACGTGGCTTTAACATTCACTTTCCATGAATTGTATATGTTCATACCCTGGAAGTGCTTTTGTTCAGTCAGGGAACAGAAATGATAGGATACATCTTATCTGACCATCTAGAGCTACTCAACACAGCTCAAAGAATGAACGTACAAAATGACTTGTAGTGAATACACAAAGTTAAGGGAAGTTGTGGCGGGGCAGGGAAAGCAATGAATAATTTAAAATGACGAATCTGAGGAAACTGTGATGTGCTAATGGACATTCCAGAAGCAGAAAAATAGCCTAAATACATCAAGCAAATTATCCATCATTCATTATTCATTCAGCTCTTATGCCCGAGTCATTAGTTTTGATTCTGCACAGATAACTGATCAAGGAATCAACAATACATAGTTAACCCCAGACTTTCCTTGATCTGCAGGAGCCTGAATTAGTTAACCTTATGTGCATCACTGTAAAGTCCTTATTTTTGTGGGCATTTGGGAAGAGGTAGGTTGAGGGTTTTGTGGGGTTTGGTTTGGAAGTTGGGTTGTTAGAAAAAGGAGGTTATTATGGAACTATCCATTAATTAAAGCCCCAGTTAAGGAAAGTATCCCAGCATTGAAATACATGCTTAAAGTTAAGCATATGCTTAAATGATGTCTTGAATGTGAATAGCCTTAAGCATGTGCTCAAATGCTTTTCTGAGTGAATTGTATAGTAATTTTTTTTGTATTGAGCTTTGTAGGGTTTTAAATAATGTGTAACACCTAGATTTTGAAGAAAGAAAGAAAGAAAGAAAGATTCATAAAAGTGCACAAGTAAAATGTTATCAGCGAAAACCACTAAGACGATTCAGAAAACAACTGTGTATTTTATTAAAGCAGATGAACAAAGTAACGATTGCAAAACAATTCTAAGTAGTGATGGGAGAATGTATAACCCAGCAGTACAGGATAACAAAGTTGGCCCACCTCTTTAAACTCCTGAATCTGTGTTTGATCGAACATGGAGAATACATTGGAACCACCTCCTTCTATCTTCTTCTTTGCCTTTTTTGGAGACTATAAAAGAAAAAAAAGATCTGGTAGGTAATAAATAACACTTGGAATACCAGGTAAGACAACCACATTTATAATGGAAGATAATATGCTTCCACAAGTAGCATGAGAGGGTTGTATTCGGTTATATTTTCTCCCATGTTTGATTTAATACTTAGTTGTGCAACAAATATATAAACACATAAAAATGCTGCTTGGTTACAAAAAAATGGGGTGCATTTTTACCAAGGAGTTTTGTTGCCAATGGCTTTCTATGGACTGGATTGTAACCTGATAATCCAACCTGAGTGAGAGGCAGTACGTGGTTATGTTGCCCCAGAAGCAGTACAGGAAACCAGACTTGGAGAGTCCAAGCTGGTCTTTGCTTTCTCCTTGCTTCTTGGGGGCAGTGGTCCATGCCAGCCCATTTGCTAGTGCTGATTACTTTCCTCTCAGTGATGGATCTATTATGCTGGCTGGCTGGTTGGGGGTGGAAGAAGCTAAGACTCTGACTTCTCCCCACAACGTGCAAACCTGTGCGAGAATAGCACCCCACCAGCCTCCTCCCCCTTCCCTGCCGGCTCTGGCAATGCAAGTAGCCTGCACTGGGAAGTGAGGAAGCTCCTTGTTCTACTTTACTCCTCTGCGTGGCCAGGCAGCCAGGCTCAAAATTAGGCCCTGTATGGGTCTGTCTACACTGCAGCTGGTAGCGAGCCTCTGGGTAGACAGACTTTCACTAGCGAGGCTCGAGTGAACACGCTAAAAGTAAACACGTGGACATTGCGGCATGGGCTGGAGCTCAGGTTTTCAAGCCTGGCTCACCCCCAGCTGCAGTGTAGACAGACCCTATAAGGCCTCTAGTATGGAGCTGTGAAGTGAAAACATCTCCATTACTGCTGCCATAGCGATCCAGTACTGAGTGGACAGATCCTTCCAAGGTCTAAACACTGTCTACGTTTGGAGGAAAGCACGTGCCTTGAGTTCTGGTCTAGCAAAAGAGAGCCAGCTGATGTGTAATCAGACATTACATTCACTCTCTTCAGTACTTGCATGGCCGCACAACTGCAGTCTCTGTGCGCCTCACAATCTTTAATGCATTTGTCCTCCCAACATCTCAGTGAGGCAGGTCAGTGCTATTATCCCCATTTTATAGATGGAGTCAAAGGCCCAAATCCTCAAAGGTATTTAGGTGCCTAACTTCCATTGATTTCAATACCTAAATACCTTTGTGGATCTGGGCCTATATGTCTTGCCCAAGGTTGAGGGTATGTCTACCACGGCCAGCTCCAGGCACCAGCCCAGCAAGCAGCTGCTTGGGGCGGCCAATGGTGAGGGGCGGCACGTCCGGGTCTTAACGGGCAATTTGGCGGTGGGTCCCTCAGCCCCTCTCGGAGCTAAAGACCAGCCACCGAATTGCTGCCAAAGATTGAAGTGGCGGCAGTAGAGCTGAAGGTCATGATCGTGGCGGGGGGTTGGGTTTTTTTGGGTTTTGTTTTTTTTTTTTTTTTTGCTGCTTGGGGCGGCAAAAATCCTGGAGCCAGCCCTGATGTCTACACAGGGAAAAAACCTACATCAGTGAGTCTTAGAGTCCAGGTTGGCAGACTCAAGCTAAAAATAGCCCTGTAGATGCTCAGGCTCTGAAGCCCAGGAGCTTCAAAGCCCAACTTAGAACACCCACTTTTAGCACACACCCAAATCCGTAGACCCATGCTTTGAGAATCACCGCTATAGAGTTTTTTGCTGTGTAGACAGACCCACAGGGAATCTGTGGCAAAGCAGGGAGCTGAACTTAGGCCTCCTGAGGATTAGGTTAGTACTAACCACTGGACCATCCTTATCCCCATTTGTACTACAGTCCTGTCTGCCCCTTATGTAATAGAAAATGAAAAATTCTGTTCTGTACAGAACAGAAGGCAACTTTCTCCTCTCCCCAAAATCTGCCAAGATTCAAATGAAATCCTGGGAATGAGAGCTGGTCAAAGATGTTTTTCCATCTAGCACTGCTGGAAGTATATAGCATCTGGTCAACTTAACTTGCCATGCAGATTTCAGCATTCAGCCATCGTGGTGAGGATCTCATATTATGATATATACCCCACACATGTACGCACATTGTACCTATCTTCTGGAACACAAACTCCTGTACTGTGGGAAATGCATGAGAGAATGTATTTGCTGGGAAGAAAAACAAAGACAAAATGCTACCCAAGACGTGGAAAGATATGTGAACAATTGGAATGTTTAATTAGTGTAGAAATATTGATTTTGGAAAATAAACAGATTCCCTTCTCCTCCTCACCCGGAATGACTGTTGTATTGAGCCAAAATGGACAGAATTTCATGCAATGTGAGGTGCCTGGTAGACATTTTCAGGATTTCTAGTTAAAATGGAAATCTAGGGACAACCCTACTTATTAACAGTGTATTCATTCCCCAAGGTAATAAGAGAACAGATGTTAGCCTGTTGAGTACACTGACACTTCTCTAGGGGCTAATGACTTCCCAATGTAAGCAGTACTTGCAGGGCTGGCCTTAGATTTTGGGGGAGGGCCAGGAGGGTGATTTCATAAGGGATCCTCAAATTTAGCTGATCCATCTGAAGGGGCAATTTTTGAGCTACCACTAGCTTTTTTTGGCTGCAGATAAGGGGAGCCCTATTGCTCAGTCCATGTATGATTTTTTTATTCACCCTGATAAATTGCCTTCCTAATAATCAATTTATTTTCTGAGGTTAATACCACAATGAAAGGGCTAGAATCCTAATCCTACTCCTCCCAGGGCAAGGCCTGATTACAGCATGCATCGGGTACTCCCTGGCTGATTTTGGTGAGTTGTCTATATAGACAGCTCAGAGTGCATACACAGTAGGGACTTTAAGCAGGAGTTGTAGTTGTATGAAATTATGTGGTAAAACCCAGAGATATGGCACATTGTCAATACAAAAAAAAAATCAGCTCACTTTTTTTAAAAAGGAGTGTTAAAGCCCATAGACACTGAAGCATATTTATCCACAGAACAAGTACAGCACCAGGAAAATTCAAACCCTTAACCCCACCACCTCAATGATTTGTTAGTAGGCTTCAATCCTGACCCCTAGGAATCACCTCCATGGTTCACTGCCAATAATGACCATTCTGTCTTTAATTTTTCTGCTGAAAGTTCAAGTATGGGTCCCAGTTAGCACCATTTACAATGTGGTTACCTGCGGAATCGGACTGAGACCACCAAATCATTTCACAGAGGCCACCGAGCAGCTGTCAGATGGCAGTGCCTTTCCATCACTGGGTCCAAATTCAAACTGTTGGATCTAGGGCTCAAAGGATTATCATCAGTCTGCTGGGCTATCCAGCCTCCCAGATTCCCGCTTATGGGTGGTGTATGTGGGAGGGTGTCTCACTTGAATTGCCAGGAGATCCATATTCACAGAGTGGAATCCCAGACTTAACTCAGAATCTTGGGAGAATGGGAACATGAGGCAGGCCAAGGGGCTATCTGCCAGAGATGAGATTTCACCTTTTTGGCGATGTAAGTCAAACTCAAAAGGCAACTAAAGAGAGCAGAAATAAACTGTTGAGTTTGCACTTGGATCGAAAACTCCCCACAGTTCTGCAGTGATTAAACCAGGATTTCATCTGAGGCTTATCTCTCCAAAACAATCTAATATCTTTGTTTTACCTCACAGAACAGTGAGCAGAGCAGCAGATGGGGAAGCAGAACACCTCATTTTTATTCTTGGATACATCCGTGGTTTACTGCATGGCGTTTAGCAAATCACTTGGCCCGTCTGTGCCTCAGTTTCCCCATCTGTACAATGTGGCTAATAATAACTTTGCTAAGTGCTTTGAGATCTACTGCTGAAAAGTGTTAGATAAGAACGTTAAGAGTTATGAGGAGGTGCAGGTTCCCCAAACTGAGAATCCAAAGCCTCTGACAGAAAAGAGTCTGGAATACTGTTGCGATGTCTGATACACTTCCAGCCTGGTTGTATTTATCACCCCACTGAGAAGAAGACAACAGTTCTTTTTCAAAGGGAACCTCCAAGCCATCATGCATCGCTGGATTATATCACCAGTGCTAGTGCTCTCTCAGTTGGCTTGGGTTTCTAAGGATCTTTTTGTTAATTTTTAGATGCTTTAAATAAAACCCGGATATGAAAAACCCTGACCCTGACATAGCTCAGGCTAGCCCAGCACTTGCTGTGTTCTGGGTTTCCTTCACTGAGATTCTTCACAGTTCTTCTGTCTGGTAGGGACTGGGAGTGGGCGAGAACAAGGCTAGTGCACTGACAAAGATAGACAGAAACAATGAGTTAGCGTCACCTCTGACTCTCTGGGTGCAAAGTAAGAACAGGGATCTAAGGGCAGGCGGGTTAGAGAGGGGGAGTGTTTGTGTCTACAGGTGAAGAATTTCTTCTGCTGCTTTAAAGGTGACCTACACACACAACCAACTTAACTGCAGTGGCTATATGCCAATGTAAGTTAGGTCAACGTAATTTTGTAGGGTAGACTTGGCCTGTCTGTTTCACAACATTTGGATCCTTTTGGTGGCAGGTGAGCCACATACAACCCATCAAAATGCAGGGCTTGCAAGGAATGATCTATTCTAGAGGAGTAAGCAGCATAAACTGCTTTGAGAATCACAATCGGCATTTCAAGCAGGCAACACAACAGGCTCTGAGAACTCAAATAAAAACCTGAGCTATCAGTGCAGAGAAACACAGGATCTTTTTACTACCCTTTCTATGCTCACAAACAAATCCCTCCTATCACATCCTCACACGCCATCTTACACACACTTCCTGAGTCTCTCCCTTCCCCCTCCCACGATCCCTTAAACTCCATCCCCGGCACATCACACCAACAAACAATCTCTCCTGTTCCCTACCAAATCCCTCACCCCAGCCATCTCTCTCTCTCTTTCATAAACACACACACACACACACACAGAGTCCACTGGCTTCCGTCACTCACACACACACACACATCGCTGTTCCCACGACAGCCTGTTCAAACCCTGTGCCCCCAAATCTCCTCTGCAGTTACCTTGCGCTACATAAGCACTCAGTACCTTTTCTCCACTGGCAGGTATACACAGGCCCCCTCTCATGCACACAGAAATGAACAGCTTACCCCCTCCATCACAAAGTCCCCTATTCACACACACACATTTCTACAGGAAAGCCACGGGCCAGATCTCCAGCTGGTGTAACTCGACCTGGCTCTATTGTGGTCAATATTTTTTAGTAAAGGTGGTACATTCCAGGCAGTCAAGCAAGCTGCAAAACACATTTCATCAGAGCGCGATCTATTTTTGGATACATGATTCCCTTCAGCACACACAATTCACTACAAAGGGTCACCGAGCTGAATGAATGCAGGAATATTGTTGGAGTACGTAAAAGGCCTCTCTCTCTCTCTCTCTCTCTCTCTCTCTCACACACACACACACACACACACACAAGTAGAGACATCACAGACCCAACTTTATTGAAAATTCCCTGGTATTAACTGGGACCTATAGACACACAGTTCTCAGAATTCCATCCTGTAACACTTGTGTGGTCTGTTTCGTGTTAGAAAAATTATCTCCCTGAACCCTGCCATTCTCATTCTCTTCAATCCTGTATGTCAGAACCAAGTAGCACTGGCTGACTTCTAATTATTTTTTACTGCGGTGCTTTGTCCGCACTAATCCTTTGAAAGTAGCTTTACTGAACATCTGAAATATTATGATGCTATAAAACCTCTGTAACATTTATAAATCCCTTAAGACATCATAAAGGGGGAAAAAACCATCCTCACAGAGTTCATCTTGCATAATTACATATACATTTCCCTCTGATTAATAAAAAATGATCTCTTCCTTATGTAAAGATATTCTCAGCTTTCTTTCATTAAGACAATTTTTTCTTTCCATTTTAAATCTGTTTCATGTGTCCATGAATTGTAAGGTGCTTCAGAAGATGGTTTCCCAGGGCAAAAGGCACAGTGAAAAGAAACATCACGGACAGTCTTCAGTAGCAATGAGGCTTTGGGGACATGTTTTGCCACATTCTGAGATCCATAGCACTGGCCAGTTTGGCCACAGATAGTCTTGGAATAATTATTCCAAAAAGCAGAAAGCATTGTGGGAAAGGAGTCAGTTCACCAGAATGAGAGGAGGGAGAGAAAGACACATAAAGGGGTGAAAAAGAAAAAGTCAAGACCCAATACATGCCACCAGATAAATGGTTGGCTTAGGTTCTAGAGAAATCCATTAAAGTGTAGCCTATATATCTGAGGTCCCAGTTGGAAAATCGGGACAAATACACTCTCCTCTAAGCCAGTGGTGAACATTGTTTGGTTGCTGGCATATACAGGGACAAACCATTTTCACCACGCGCAAGCTAATGTTACAACCTGGTCTTGAGCATGGTTTTTAGAAATTGTTTTGATTGTGGTTTGATCCTGTTCAGAACAGTGGTTGGGCAACATTCATCTCCTGTTTCAAGGGAGTCAGGTTTGAACAACACTTCAACAAGGGTTTTCAAACACAGGTCTCTGGTGTCAATAGGCTCCAAATAGCAGCCACAGGTCCCAGTGGGAAATGCTACACTGAGGGAGCCTGAAAGGAGGCAAGAGATGGAGGAAAATAAAGAAAACGAGCTGAAAGCAAATAATTAAAGACACAATATTCCTTTTCCTCCCTCTTAAGATAGAAGAGCATCCAGCGCTCTTGTTGAATGATGTTTTAGTCATTCCAGTGAAAATGCAGAAGGCAAACACAGAGCCAGATACACAGATGTCATCTTGGGCTGAAAATCTGCCCTGGCTCTTTGGACCCACATATGCTGGGACAATAGTGCAGAGGTAGCCATGCAGCAGGTCCTGGAGCCATCCTGCCAGCACAGGGCAGCATGCCCAGTGAGGCCGGGAGGGCAAAGAGTTGGCTATGGAGACTACAATCTCCTTGCCTCTTCTTCCATGTGCCAGTGACAACATATTCACAAAGCTCCCTCTGCCGCAATAGACTACTTATCTTCGGGCTATTCAGCACTGCTAGATGCATTAGTTGCTCCCCCAAGGTGAGACTAGGTTGGAAAAGAGACTCCTAGCAAGATATTTTCCCCAGCTGGTGAATCCATGCAATATGGGCAAGATTTTGCTCTGACTGTCTCCAGACCTAGCACATTTATTAATAGAGTGCAAAAGGGTGCTCTGAAATTCACAACTCATCCAGTGTCCCTGGTGCTGGCTATCTCCTCATTCTGAATGTGATTCTGTTTAAGGATGAGATC
Source organism: Chelonoidis abingdonii (assembly GCF_003597395.2). Classification (NCBI taxonomy): domain Eukaryota; kingdom Metazoa; phylum Chordata; order Testudines; family Testudinidae; genus Chelonoidis; species Chelonoidis abingdonii. The sequence goes on along the minus strand of NC_133788.1, from coordinate 6,519,426 downwards.
TGAGATTGTTATTTTCATTGCTTCTGCTAAAGTAGCTTTGGGACAGAAAGAAAGAAAGAAAGAAAGACAGAAAGACAGAAAGAAAGAAAGAAAGAGTAACTCCTACCATGGTGTTGCTGTTCCTTCTGCCCCTTCTGTGCCAACCAGCCAGCCAGCATACACAATGCCAATTGTTCCTTTTTATAGTGTCACCGAGGAGTAAAAATATGCCTGCTCCAAGTTTAGACAATAGATGTAAGATTGGAAAAGTGCAGTCATTGGATCCCAATACCATTCCAAGCATCTGTTCCACACAGGGCTTTTGCTTTCACATAAATACTGCAGCAGATAAGTAGATAGACAGTTGAGATACAATTGTACAGTCGTCGCAATGAGCCAGAGCTGAAGGGGCTTTCCCGTGTGCTTCTAAACAGTGAATACCAGCACTCACTAAGAAGGATTGGTGAAAGCAGCAGAGAATCCTGTGGCACCTTATAGACTAAGAAGGATTGTAAATTGTCAAGGCCTCCTGGAAAGGCAGATAGAGGGAAGCACTGAGACACCTTGAAAAAGTGCAGAAGAAACTAGCCGTGATTTGTGGCCATCAAGACTGCTCAGACCTAGAGTGGGGCTGGAACTGAACCATCGCCGCCCTCCCAAATGATACCTACATGGAGACAAAGAACACCAGCCACAGCCCAACTGTGTCATCAACCCGAACACCATTGTGGCAGTTACTTGATGCTCTGTGTCTGGTCCATTTGAGTGCAAGAAAGTAACCAGTCTGTAGGAAACTCACCATTTGCATGACATGGATGACCCTGTATAGCTAAACCCCATTATTAATCATTATTTATTTATAATTTACATTTGTTTAAATTTAGACCTCATTCCTGCCATGTTTAGCGCATGGCAGGCTGCTGCCCCTGCCCAGACTGCCGCCCCTGCCCAGACTGCCAGTAAGGTCAATGAGGCTCCCTGCGGATACAGCAGTAATAGGGGTAAACACCTGAAGATCATTGTACTGAAGGATGGCAACCGGTGTGATTTTCCTATTACTTCCACCAGTGAAAATAAAGGCGTCTGTGGGCCAGACCTTCAGCTTGTGTGAATTGATGGCAACCCCTGGACTTCAAAGCATGGAACACTAGGCGCAGGTAGCAGGCTAAATATAGTAGTGTGCAAGGACTTCCCTGGTTTATCGCAGGGGCCGTGTTGTAGATTCATTGCTCTGTTTAACTGAAATGCACAAAGTGTTAGAAAGCAGGAAACAAAAGTACAAAATCGATCCTATGTTCTGCACAGTGCCTGGCACATTGGGGCCCCAATCCATGACTGGGTGCCTACAGGTGCTGCTACCTCACAAATAAATAAATTAAATACAGTCAAATAATAATGGAATAATTTTAAGGGAAAAAATGATCTTCTGGCTATGGAAGGTTGCTGTAAATCCAGTAAGGCTAGACATTCTGAAAATACATACAGCCAAATTCTGCTTTCTTTTATACTCGTGAAAATCCAGAGTAAATCAAAGGATTTCAATGGAGTTACTCTGGATTTACATCAAGGTAATGGAGAGCAGAATCTGACACATTAGCTACAATTTTCATTCATGGAAAATGACACTAGCCGTTTCACAGAGATTTCCATTATCATTTCCATATAGATTCCCCCCCCCAAACAAAAACTATTTTTATTATTAATTGTTCTCTCTATTTATTGTAGTGCTTAGGAGCCCCAGTCATGGTACTTTGGGCTAGCTGCTATACAGACACTAAACAAAGAGCTTACATGTAGTATCTAGAAGTATCTGTCTAAACAAATCCAGAGATATATCACTTTCATTAGAGGTGACATATATGTATCTGTAAATGCCAAAAGTCTAGTGTCAAACTATGATTGAGTACATCTCGTCAATTATCTTTGACTCTGTTGAAATGGGTCAGATCCTCAGTGCGTGTAAATTGGTGTAATTTTATTCAAGTCAATGAGTACAACAATTTACACTACCCAAAAATCTGGTATGTATATATGAAAATACTTCATGTTTCCCATTCTGTATTAGAGCAGAACCTAGACTAAAGAGCAGTGAAATATACAAAAAATAGGGGCAAATTCACTGCTGTGATCCATTTAACAATGATTCCTATGTTTGCAACCTACTTCTTGATCCTATCTGCTATAATCTCCCCTCCTTTACATCTCTTCTCACAACTCACTTCTTCAAGAAGGTTTACATAGCGCAGCTTCATATAGGAGCTCAGAAGCCACGATAATGGAAACAGTATAAATGCGTAGGATAAAGCAGAAAATGCATTTTAAAAAAACACGCTTTTTAGTCATATGCGTTAGTCTCCCAAGTAGCTGTATACTGCAATCACATTGGCCCTGATTCAGCAAGGTGTTTAAGCAAACTGAAGGGCCGACAAACCTAAAGTTAGGCGTGTGCTTATGTACTTCGCTGAATCAGGGCTTTTGTTCTTGCCAGTGTCCAACCCTTCTCTGCGTGATCTACCTGCTGTTCATATCTTAACTTTGACAGCAAGCTCCTCAGCTGTTGTGTTTAAAGCACTGTGAACAGCTACAGTGATAACTAAGCAACAGCAATGAACAATAAAAGTAATGAATAAATAAAAACATAATAAATAAGTGTAATTCCGTTGGCTTTAGTGAAATTGTCCTGGTTGCAAGTCTGAATTTAGGAGAGCATTCATTACCCTGACTTGAGTGGAGTTACATCAGTGTAAACCCAGACCCATGAAGTCCATTCCCCTGCAGCTGCTTGGTGGACAGCAGCCCGGTGTCTGTACTACAGACTGAGTCCATTCAACCAAAAATTCAGAATAAGGCATTTGAGGATAAACCAATAGGATTTCAAAAGTTTACTGTGGTTGATGAGATAAAGGCTCTTTTTGTTCAGCGTACTGATTGAGGCCCCCATCCAGCCAAGCAGTTAAGCATGTGCTTAACAGAGTGAGCAGTCCTACTGAAGTCAGTGTAATTGCTCTTGTACTTAAGTTAACCACATGCTTAACTGCTTTGCCAGGCCTGAGCTTGGCCTTAATCCTAACAATAATGTACACGGGCAGTTTTGCCCTTGACTTCAGTAGAGTCAAGATTTCACCCTCCCTATTTTGATTTCTTTTGCAGGAATATTTGCCTTTGCCGTTTAACCATTGTGTACAGGGCTGGCACTTCCATTTAGGCAACCTAAGTGGTCGCCTAGGGCGCTAGGATTTTGGGGGGGGCGGGATTTTGCCACCCTGGGCGGGAATTCGGCGGCGGGGGGTCCTTCCACGCTCCGGGTCTTTGGTGGCAATTCTGCGGCAGGTCCTTCACTCGCCCCGGGACCCGCCACCAAAGTGCCCCAAGACCGGGAGCGCGGAAGGCCCATCCCCACTGCAGAATTGCCGTCAATGAGTCGGAGCACGGAAGGACCCCCGCCGAGGGCGCCAGAAACCCTGACGCCGCTCCTGATTGTGTATACTTGTCTTAGCACTTGCATTACTAGAATTGTTTGTATTTTATTTTATTGTCATTTTTAGAGTCTTATGATATATTATTATTTATTTACTAACATCATCATCATCAATTTGTGACATTGCTTATTATGTGGATTTTCAGGTTTCTATGTTGCTTATTTTTCCTGCATTGATCTTTGCTTTTTCATGAGTTTCCACATTTAATTAATTCTTTCAAGCCAGTTTTTCAGGGTTTTTTTAAAATAAAAAGACATGTTAGATTAAAACATCCTGCATTATGTTTGTTACATGTATGTAGTGAGAGCACAAGCTCCCCAGGTCCTTCTCTGCTTAGTCTATAAAATAAATCCACAGAGGAATTCGGAGAGACCTACGTCTTGGCTTTAAAGGTTTGCTTGCCTCTTGCAACTGCCTCCAAATTAATAAAAGGCTCCAGACTGGAAAGGGGAGGGAGAAGAGGGGGATAACATGAGGTCTGAAAAAGGAAGGCTTGAATTTAATTGCCCTAAAAATTTCAATCGTTCAATCTGGTAATTAGAGAGCTGGCTGATTCAGAAGGCAATTTCCTTTGGAAAAAACCCCAAAGATAATTGATGCTAAGTAAGTATTGTACCTGAACTATTAAATAGCAAACTTAAGTCTGCCTTTAGGGCCCTTTGTATTGCCCTTTTTTGATCTGTTTTCTCCTTCTTTGTATTTTCTCCTCATGTGGCTCATCAGAACAAGACACTCCTTTAGAGAGTCAGATAGTCACTGGGGCGAGTTTGATTTATTAGAAAATAAAAGAATAACAGGAGGTTTCTGGTGATCCACTCTGGCTTAAATTTTTCTGTTGTAAAGACCCCATTGTCTCCTTGTCCTTAAGAATGGTTTGATGTTCTACCAAGGGTAATGATTTTCCTTACAATCTTCGAAATTCTTGCCAGAATGTCTCATGTTTAATTACACAGCCTCTGATGCTCCAAGATGATCCTTCATGTAGGTAGACCCTTGCATGCAAGTGACTGCATGGATCTGTGTGCAGGATAGGGGTCTCAGTGGGTTTCCTGGGCACAGTTCAAAAACTGTAACTGTTTAGCTCTTCAGTGCTCTAACGCTCAATAGTATCATAAATCAGAATCCACAGCACGTCATACCCCCCTCTAAGGGAAAACACCCTGGAAAGAAGGAAGTTTAATTTCTACTTAATTTACAAATGCAGAAATTCATACAGAGGGAAGTCAGGTGACTTCTCCAAAGACATCTGATGAGTGAGTGGCAAAATTCAGGAGTTCTGATGCAGCATCCTCTCTACATAGGTGCTGGAACTAGGGATGTGGGGTGTGCTGTCACACCCCTGGCTTGAAGGGGTTTCCGTTATATACAGAGTTTACAGCTTGGTTCAATGGCTCTCAGAACTCCCCACTCTACAAATTGTTCCAGCTCCCCACCTCTCTAACCACTAGACAATGCTTCCTCTTTCCACAAAACCACCCCCCTTCTCTGAAATGTGGTCATGCTCTTAAAAATATCCTTTAAAATGGGCTTCCAGTTCATTCCATCTGAACGAGACCATATCAAATATCTTTGGCTTACAATGCTACTCTGTCAGCTCAGCACTAGAATCTCATAACCTTGTCCTTTTTTGCTTCTGATACCGTCACCACCTGCACAGATCAAGTAACTAGAAGTTAGTCAAAAATCCTTTCTGTTGATCTGGGAGGCAGAATGGAAGCCAGAGCCCTTTCCCAGTTCTCTGGGTCCTCAGGATGAATAGAAATAACACCAAAGCTTATGTGCTGTATAGAAAAATACGTGCACATGAAAGAAATTTTGAAATTAACAAATCTGAAAACTGAAACCTTCCCTCCTTGATCTATAGAACCCAAGGCACATTCAGTGATGTGGGTTTCCTCACAGTATTTTGCCCTTTTAATGTGCCTCAACTCTCAACTGGTAGGACCACTTATAGCAAGACAGAATTTCCGTCTTCATGCACCAGTCAGATCTTGGTCCCTGTGGGGGAAATTTAGCCTTGTACAGAAAGGCCTATGCATCACCTCAAGTTAATATGGTCTGTATGTTGATTCTCTGAAGAGGAGTGAGTTACTGCCATTATCTGGTGGGATGATCTTCCTATCTTTGGTAACTATATAGTAGTTACTATAGTATAGGTATATAGTACCCATTGCCATAGAATCTGAGCACCTCACAATACACTTTGTGAGGTATGCCCAGTTTACAAATGGGAAACTGAGGCACAAGGCTGCTATATGCTTTGCCCTAAGTCACACAGGATGTCTGTGGCAGAGCAAGAAATTAAACCCAAGTTTCCTATGTCCCAGGCTAGTGTGCTAACAACTGGACCATCTTTAATCCCCTTTCCAGGAGGAACCAGACTGAGGGCTTGTCTATATGGAGAGCTGGGATGCGCCACAAGCTGAGGTGTAAATGTGCAATACCCTAGTGTGCCACACGTTAACTCACCATGTGGACCCTGCTACTGCACTAAAGGGTCAAAGGTCAAAGAGCACCATGGAACTTTTAGCATGAGGTAGCAGCGTCCACAAGATAACTTAGTGCGCAGCATGCCAGAGTGCTGTACATTTACACTGTGCACTATCCCTTTGTACAACCATTCCCAGAGAACACTGACTCATTTCACCGAGGCCAATGATTGCTAACTCCTTAGTCACCACCGCCAACCAGAGTCAGAATTTCAAACGAGAAGTGAAAGACACTGCCTTCCCCGAGCCATCTACTCTTCCTCAATTAGCTTAAATTAATTAGGGTCTCTCTTTCCTTTCAGAGACAAGATGAACCCCTTTTCCTCCTCCTGCTCCAGCAGTTGGCAGCTGATTAAACCTCTGCTAAAAAGGACCCGTTACACACTGAAGCTCAGAAAGCCCATTGGTGACTCTTGATCTGATTACTAAATTTCAAAGACTAGCAATGGGATCAGAGAGTCTCAGTGATGTTAGTCTTACATGTACTATAACTGGGACTGCCGACACCAAAGAAAGAGCTATTATAGATACCATTGTGAGCTTTTTTAATAAATTAAACAACTATGAGTCCCACTGAGAATCTGCTTCTCTTCTTCTATTGAGCAGGGACATGTAGACCTATTTGGAAACAGTCAGGGCAGCTGGGTTTCTGCAGTTTTAATTTAAGTTCTGTGCAGTTGTTGTTCAGTACAATGAAGTGGACCTCTCCCTCTCTCTCTGAGAATTTATAGCCACTATCCAATCTGACAAAAACTATGCTCTTTTTTATACTTGGAGGTCGTTTTCTGTTACTTACAGTGTGTTGCACTGTGTCAAGTGGCATAACATAACATAATGAAAAGCAGACGAATGTAACTCAACGTGACAAGAGTGACATGCTGTGATGTGGCCATAGAATAATGCACTGTTGTCATTGTTTTGTATTTTATCTGATACTTACCTACGCGTCAGACACTGGGCTTTTGTGTGGAATTCTGATGGATAGTTTGTAGACTGGAAGTCTGGTTCCCCTCTTGCTCACACCAGTTTCCTGTTGATGTAACTCCCCTGAGCTCACTGGGTTACTTGGGATTTCTATTAGGACGAATCAGGCCCTAAATATTTATTCCTTACAAATAAAACTACGTTAAAAGAGTATGGGAGCTGGAAAGTGAAGCATTTAAAAGTCGGGAAATGACAATAGTACTGTAGCTCGTGCACTCTTAACTCTGCCTGGTTGGAGGTATGCTTTACAGTGGGTTTTTTTCTGCAGGATCCAGCCTCATTCAGTGCACAAGATAGATGGTGCTCAGCAAATGAAGCAACTGTCCATTATTTCTTTTTATAATCAATGTCTAGTGTATGGTTCCATGCCTCATTTACTGCACACCATCCAAATCATTATCTGAGTAAGGGTTTTCTCCTGCCCCTCATATCTTTATAGGCTTTTATGTTGCACTAATTTCCATAGTATCTGAGCTGCCCAAAAACAATAATGAAGTTATCTTCACAACACACCTATGAGGTCAAGGAGCATTGCTATTCCTATGTTATAGATGGGGAACTCAGGCACAGAAGAAGTGTCTTGCTGAAGGTCACAAAGGAACTCTGGGACAGAGGCAGGAATAGGTCCCACCTTAGTGCCATAACCCCCCAAAACATTCTTCCTCTCCCACAGACCTGTCCCTACACCACATGCGATCCAACCTCCACAGTGAATGAAAAAGATACCATCTCATTTCTTACTACCTCATACAACACCTGCAAGCAAACCAGGACCCCAAACTACTTCACTACACAACTCTGCTTTGTTCTCCACCCAACAGATGCAAAGAACATGCCAGAGGATGTAGAAAATAAATATATGGCAAATGTCTAAGGACTGTACCATAATGCATAAGCACAATGGAGGAGAGCTAAGGTTATGCAAGTATCTACCTTCATACAAATTTCTGGTTGAAATTTTTCATATGGTTCCTTACTAGTTCAAGCAGATGACCATGTCTGGAATGGAACAAGAGATTCGTTGTTTTATTGGTCCCATAGCCTACTATTCCCCCAGTAGAAACCAAGAGAAACTAATAAAAACCAACAGAGACTAGTTGATGGATCACAGTGAAGTCTTCTGGGTCTTGTAGAGTCATAGTCATAGAATTAAGGGTCTGAAGGGACCATTTTGATCATCTAGCTTCACATCCTGCATAACACATGCCACAGAATCTCAGACAGTAATTCCTGCACCAAGACCATACCTTGTGTTTGAGCTAGAGCATATTTTTGAAAGCCATCCAAACTAGATTTAAAGACATCAAACAATGGATAATCTACCACATCACTTGGTAAATTGTACCAGTGATTAATTGCCCTCACTGTCAAAAATCTGCACCTTCCAGTCACTGGGTCTTGTTGTGCCTTTGTCTGCAAGATTAAAAGGTATTTCTCTAAATTAATCTAATCTATTTACAATTTCTGTTTGTACACATACACCATTTCTGAAAAGTTTGGAATACATGCAGCGTGGTGGCTCCTAACTTTTTGGGGGAAAAAGTGTCAACTCACCAGGCTAAGACCTCAGCTGTGCTTACGTTTATATCTCTTCTGTCAGAGAGCCAGGGCTGAAAAAATCTAGGCCACGGGAGAATTTTGTTTGCAAAAAAAATAATATTGGAATATAGACCCAGTGACTAAACTCATGTCGTACATTTTGTGGTTTAATTGAGAGATGAATCCCAGAATGTGTGGATCACATGAGACCGAGGTTTGGAGTGGCTTCTGTTCCATTGCGGACTAGAGCAAACATGCAACTAAATGTGGAGTAGACAATAATAACACAACAGGGCCCAGCGCAGATTTGGGGCTGCATGGTCATGAGGGTGTTTGCAATAGGGACTGCCAAGTGAATGGCAATTCACCAGCCCAAGCCAGTGACAAAAGCTAGTTATACTAGTCCGCCTGGTTGGAGACCTCTGGTTCACTAACCTGAGACTGGTTTCCAGATACTGTCAGTAGGACACAGTAACAGGGTAGTTATTCCATCACCACAGCAGCTGTAAAATCTGGGAACCACAAAGAAATTTAGCAGTTTCCTTTGGAAAGTCACCCACCCCTAATTCAGTCCTTAGGCACTCTTCTCAGACATCGTTATGAGAGCAACAAAAGCAAACCCTCCTGTTTTGTACTAAAGAGGCAACCACACTCACCTCCTAGGCTTTAAATATCATGACAAGCACAAAGAGCATTATTCAGAAGCAATGGGCCAGATTCTGAGCTCTGTCACACTAGCATAAATCCAGAATAACCTCATGGAATTAGTAGAGTGACTCAGGATTTGCTGGGGCGTGACCAATCAGAATCTGGCTCAATAGCATTTGTTTTACTGTCGCTGACAGAACTAGACATTGAGGCCTTCTATCTGAGCACAGGACCTGTCTGTGAGATGTGTCATGGAGGGATGCGGTGGGAGCACATTTTACAAGACCGGGGCAGCTCAGCTGTGATACAGGAGGATACCTCTTCTCACAGGTGTGAGAAATGATGGTGAGCCCAATTTTGCAAGGCACTGAGCTCTTCTGAGAGGTGCTTAGCACCTTCAACTTCCAACCCCTTGAAACTGGGCCCTGAGTCACCATTGAAGGTCTTTGCTCAGAAACTGCTAGCCTTGGTTGGCTTCATGCTGAGCTGAGAGTTAATCAAGCTTTTTTTTTTAATCTAGGACCCCCACCCCCAAGCTAGACTGACATTCTGTTGGATGCTGTATATAATTGTGATGTGCTTCTACTTGCTGTGCACCCAAGTCAGGTAGGGAACCTATTCTGCATTCCACAAGCTTAAAAAGAGAGGAGCTATGTATGTGTGCAACCCATCTGGACATACTGAGAAGTGTCACACAAAGTCCCCTGGATAACCTCGGAGTCTCCTGCACCAGGCACCCAAGTGCCAATTCAAATGCGACATTCATATAAACCCCAGCATGACCAATGCCAGTCATTCAAATATCATATCAGCCCCTGAAAAACACAAGGTGGTCTAAACACACATGAGAATTAAAAGAAAATATATTTCAGCTTCTTAATATTAAGCCTTTACCGTTCATATGTTCAAGCTTTTCTCTGCAGCCCTGAGAGCTAGAATCTGCCTTTTATTTTTCAAATGATGGCTGAGATTCTCTCATGAATCCAGGAGCTGGAGTGTGAGACTCACAATAAAATTGTGAGAGCTGGCAAAACTGAAATCTGCTGAATTCAGCAGGGGTGAACCTGTGCATGAGAATCAAATGTGACCCTCAGAGCTCTCTTCAGTGGATGAAGGGCCCAGAAGCAGGAAGCACAAAGTGGGGTGGGGGAAATCTGCCCACAATTCCCAATCTACTAGGTGGCTATAGGCTCAGATAAATGTGTTGGAGTCAGAGTACCCAGAGGACATGCTGATGCAGTGCAAGTCCTGGACAATCTCCACTGTTCTGATTCTTATGGAGATTAACATTGCTCCCCTGTGAGGGAACCACAGGAAAGGATGGCATGTATTTATCACCTGTTGTCCCCTGACACCCAGGATGAATCCTCCCTCTGAGGCTTCTGCCCCATTGGGTCAATGGACTCACCACAGCAGCATAGCCAGGTCACAATCTGGCCCAGCCCAAAATGAGAGACGAAGGTTGTATCAAATATTGCAGGACACCACTCAGAAGTATCGCTTGGCATTGCACATACGCTGGATGTAAAAGAACCACACAACAGCAACAATGAGGAATGGAGAGCAGTGAGACCAGGGACAGAAGCATATCCTCCCTGTTAGCCACATTTCTGTGAGAAATCCAATGTACGAGGTCAACACACTTATCACAAATGATCTTAGACACCAAAACCCAAAGCAAAGGAATGTAAGCGGCTCCCGCTCAATACAGACAGAAGTGGTTTCTGATTAAACTGATGGTTCATTGAGCTGTCTGCATGGCTATTACTATATCCTACAAATGAACCCGACCTGGCTTTCTGGGAGTTGCAAAAGGAGTGTCTCTATTGTTGAAATGGCAGATCCCATGGTGGATGTTCTGCTACCACATCATGCAATCGATACCTTCCTGATTTCTTCAGCAGGGAAGCCCTTTAGGCACTATCACAATACAAAGAATAAATAATAGCAATAATTCTAATAGAGGTGTGAATTCTTTGACCAACTTCTAATCCCTGATGCCTAGCCCGCCCCCTCCATTTTCCCCCTGCCTTCACCTTACTACCCTAAGGATGAAATTGCTTGTCTCCAGTCCCTTTCCAGCTTTCTTTCCCTTGTTGCTGTGGCCCCACCTCCCCTGCCTTTCCCTTTCCCCAACCTCTCTATACTTCCTGTGACCTGCAGAGAATGAATCAATAGCCACCTTCCCGCCCAGAGGGTGGAGAACCTCCTGGTCTCTCCCCATCTGACCTCCTTCAATGGCTAGTCTCCGAGCACAAAGTCACTTTGGACTCTGTGCCATTTGCGCCTGTAACTCTCTTCCTGTTGCTTCCCTGCATTGGGAAGCCATAGGACTGGCAGCAGAGGCAGGTTGAGGAATGGAAAGGGAGCAAGTCTTAGAAGCAGGACAGGTGAACAGGGGACTTATTTGCAGCCTGGGAGAGATGGAGTGGAACAATCTCTACCCATGAATCCAAAGCCAGCCATACCTTCTTTGGTTACAACCCTTCCTAATTCCTTATCACCCTGCCCCCTGCAGGCTTCCACCACTCTAAAGGAAACTTGAAACCTCCATACTGGCCAGTGTCATCAAAGTGAAGTGTTCAACTTGCAATGGGGCTGCTCATGTGCTTAAGTTAAGCATGTGCTCAAATGCCTTGTTGGATGGAGCCAGAGCGCTTAGCACCTTGCAGGATCCAGCTATAAATGACAAAATATTATGACACTTTCTATGACTCCACCATATTTTACAGACATAAATGGCGTACTCTCCTTATAAATGGCATGCCATCCTCCATCTGTATCCATCTGTTGTTTTGTCTTATATTGTCATCTCTTTGGGGCAGAGTTTATCATTTTGCACTGTGTTTGTACAGCACCTAGCACCATGGGGGTCCATGACTGAGTGCTACTGAAAATACAAATAATAATAATAAGTGATATCAGGACAGCCCAGTCTGTGTCTACTGAGTTACTGAAACAAATTCAGAGAGATGATAAACTCCTGTTTTTCCCACTGACTCCACTGGGAGCTACAGTTACTCAAAAGGCACTCGGCATCCCTGATTTAGCCCAGGGTATGTCTGCTTTCCCCTCCATTGCACAATGTGAGGAAGCCAGTAGTGTGACTATGAAAACCTCATCTGCCAGGCAATTCTATCCTCAGCACTGAGTGAGCGAGCGACATTTTGCAGGGTATATGTTATCTTTCTCATACTGGTGCCACAGGGGGAATAAAACAAAACACTAAGCTGAATGTATTTCTAGCCAACGGAAATTTCATATGGAGGGTTACAGGCGCCCTGTGCCTCTTAAAAGCGGGTAATAAAATGCTGCTCTGAGTTACGAATTATATTTACATTTCCAGCCTCCATATGGCTCATCTGGGGAAGAGGAGCTTTCAAATGCTTTAGCAGCACAACTATGTCATGATTACTTACAATTTTTGCTCCCTATAACAAGCAATTAATGCTGAGACGACTCTCTCCCTGCTTTGCTTAGTCTTCTCATTTTCCTCTAAAACTGACTCCCATTTGGCACTTCCAGGTAGAGTGACCAGACAGCAGATGTGAAAAATCAGGACTGAGGGTGCGGGGTAATAGGAGTCTATATAAGAAAAAGACCCAAAAATTGGGACCGTCCCTATAAAATCAGGACATCTGGTCCCCCTACTTCCAGGCCAGCTGAATCAGTAGGTGCAACACTGCTCTTGGAGAAAGTTATAACCAGCCTAGGAAAGGCAACAAACTGCCTCCTCCAAACTATCCCTTCTAGGTTTCATAAATGAGGCTGGAATTCACGACCAGATGACCCCTCTTCCAGATGCACTTATTAACATGACATTCAGTGTTGAATTTTTTGAAAAGGCAGAAAGACCCAATAGTGAAAGGCAAAAATGTGTGTGTGTGCCTGCATTTCCATGTACAGTTAAGGTCAAAGTCCAGAATAAGGCCTCTGCATGACTTATGTCCCACATAGTCTTGAATGATGCACAGGACTTGCGCTGACCCTCTGCACAGGGGAGAATTTCACCCTTGCAGCACTCGCGTGTGCCTATCAGATAATGGATATGCAGCTACCACTTGGATGACAACACACTTTCGTCATGTACAATTATTTTATATGGATATGCAATCTCATCATAATATACAACTGTATTTACACAGATATTTTTTGCACATGGACCTCAGCTTGCCATTTTCAAAAATCTGGGTCCTAGTGAATTTACCCCATCCTGCAGATCCATACCCTGCCAAGAATTCACACGTATATACTCCCACTGACTTTATGGAAGCTTGTATTCAGACCAACCTCAATCTATGGTGCTATATCAGGAGTTTTTCCTACAGAAATTATCAGATCCAGTCCAGTTTGATTGAAAATTAGAGATGAGTCTGATTAAAAACCTTGATCTGAGCCTTGGGGGAACTCTGGAGGTGGATAGAATCATAGAATCATAGGATATTAGGGTTGGGGGAGACCTCAGGAGGTCATCTAGTCCAATGGACATTTGGATATGAATTTGGTGGTTCTAGCTCAACGTTCATCTCTTACTTCTAATCCATTTTTTGGTATAAAGTCAGGTCACATAGTGGCCTATCTAAGCAATGGAGCTAGATCAGCTTACACTAGCTGAGAACCTGGCCCACTTCAGCTCACCCGAGGGTGCAGTGGGTCAGTCAATACTCTAGGTTTTGATCCTGCAAAGACATACAAGTGCTTATCTTTACACACTGTGGCTGAGTATGAAATGAATGAGACTACTGCGAGAGTCTGATCCACAGCTAATTGAAGTAAAAAATCTGGATTCAAATCCTAGTGTTAAGTCACTAGGTAAGATGCATGTGGTGATTTTACCCAACTGGCCCAGCATGTAAGCTGGTTCGCTGTGCTTTCTTGAAGCAGGAACCTCTCTGCCTGTACTATTGCACTACTGAGCAGTGATGCCATGGTGCTGAAATATAGAAAGCCAATGGCACATTAACACCATGTTACTGGAATACATCAGAGCAATTGTGCTCTCTCTGGTGCTGTATTACTTACTACATGTCATCTCAGTAACGGTGCTCATTGTAATGTAGAGTGCTCGTGGGGAGGTGTAAGAGAGATGTCTTAATGGCAGACCGTGACATTTCTGCAGGATAATCTACATTCCTTCAGATCAACACAGTGTTTGCACTAGCATAAGGCCTCAACTAGAGCTGTGCAAAACTTCCAGTCATACCAAAACTGAAACCAGACCAAATCTTGCTGTCATGAGAGTTTATGAAATCTCAACAGGTTTTGGACCAGATACACTCACGTCAGACTTGAGCTAGGTGCACGACAACGTCCATCCGGATTTGTGAACCCTTTTAAAAAAAACATGACTGTATTCTACTGTAATGACCCAATGCCTAATGCTTACAATAATGCTACTGCAGGATTTAGGGCAATTACTTGCAAACAGTAAATTCTGTTGAAGTCTATCATTTTAACGACTGTGCAACCCCTAGGATATAAGATCGGTGCTATAAGATCTAAATAAGTTCACAAAGGCCTTTCAGCAAGCCCTAGGCAAATTTCAAGTCTGGGACTAAGGGCTTATCGACGCACAAAAATTAATTTGAATTATGGGAGGCTATAAATATATCCACGGGTGGACTCTCTTATTCTGGAATAAGGTGAAGAATGTCCTCTTGTGAAGTTATCCAGCAATAACTATTCTTTCTGGAATAACTCCATGTGCAGACATGTAGTGTGGACACGTCTGTAGGAAAGCCTAAGGTTTGCTGGGTGACCTGGGGCAAGGCATGCCCCCACCCTGTGCCTCAGTTTCCCCCACAGAAAAAATGGAGATAATGATACTGACCTCCTTTGTAAAGGGCTGTGTGGGGGAAAAGATGACTACCCAGTTGATTTTGGGTCAGACAAGCCAAGGCACCTTTATTGTTATAACAAGAGATACAAGTATGCATACAGGGAGAGACAACGAATCCCCATGCAAGGGATAGGCTGCTCTGTCCCTTACAAATTTTACCAAGCTTATAAAGGTTAAAACCGCAAAACGTCATATTGATTACACAAGTTATTTGCCTTTTTTGGTAATTAATATTGCAAATCAGCAGGTTATTTCCAGTAAGTCCAGTTTGGGGTATTTCCAGTTATTGTTAATTATACTGACTGTTCTATGACCCCTTGATTGCAATTACATATTGCAAAAGCCATTATCTTATAAAATATTGCAAATTAGCAAGCTATCTTAACAAATATCATGCGCTTGGGCAGTGTTGAGCTGGTTATCTTGTGACCCTTCCTTGTGATTTACCTTAAGCAAGCAAAACTACTATATTTGATTATAACTGAGCTGGCATTTAAGGGACCCCTTGTCCCCCTCCCAGTTCCTCTTTTGTCAGTTTCATACCCCGTTTCTTCATATCTAGTTTCTTCACACCCTGAGTTCTATATGCTGATAAACAAGTTTCTTTTGAGCAGTTAAAATCTTAGCTTTTATTTTGCATTGGTTAGCTAAAGCCTGAGGCCTACATACATGGGCCTGTAAAATAATTGCAAAGCTTGTTTAACGAGAACCGTACCATAGCGGGGGGGTTATATTTGTTATCAGCTGTGAGATCCACAAATGAAAAGCGCTGTAGAAGAGATAGCGATCATTATTATTTTCCCAAAACTTGAACCAAATTCTAAAGCACTATTGAAGTGCTTTTACCCCTCTTTGCACTTCTTGGGGCTTGTCTACACATTGTGTTAGTCTGCACTAGAGGGGTGCAAATTCTAGTGTGCACTAGTATGTTGTGTGCTAACTGGCTCATGGGAACCCTACTGGCATGCACTAAAAGTTCCCTAATGTAATGTAGTCCTATTTCAAATAGTACTACCTTAAAGCACATGAGGGTACTTTTAGTGAGTACCAGAAGGGTTCATCCTAGCCAGTTAGTGTATGACATGCTAATGCAGACTAGAATTTATACCTGTTTAGTGCAGACTAAAGCACTGTGTAGACAACCCCTTGATTTTAGTCTGGGAAGTGAAAATATCACTACAAAATCTTTTTTTGTGGTATTTTCAAACTGGCCAGAACCAGAAGGTATGGAAAACCATTGTGAAATTTCTAATCACATGTCCAGCCCATTGAGATCTGGGTAAACCTGTCTGAACCAGACGATTGGAAGTTCAGAAGTTCAGCCGTTGCTAATGACACCTACTGTGAGGTGCTGAGCTCTCCGAATTCCCCATGAACTCAATATGGAACCTGAGGGAGTTCATGTTCTGTAGAACTGTGTAGGAAATGCACAAAGATTCAGGGTGAAATCCTGGCCACTTTCAAGTCAATGGGACTTTTGTCATTGACTTCAGTTCAGCTGGGGTTTCACCCTTAGCCTCTACGGTAAGTTTGCTAGCACCTGACTTGTGAAAAATGTGGTGGTTTTGTGGCTTCATAAGTGTGAATCTTTTTGGTTTCTCTCTGCTTGTATTCAGACCTGTTGAGGTTCATTTTGAATGCCTGATTCTTGGCTGACCTCATATAGTCATTTAGACACAGAAAGTCAAGTGTGGAATGCTTCCATTCTGACTTGAGAGCATCTTACACCCACTTTGCCCAGGTGTAAATGACTATGCAACTTGTAAGTCAACACAGAATCAAGCCCTGAGAGTTTCAGGTGCTGATGATTCCCTTATCTCAAAGCAAATCTCATTCAAAACCCCCACATTTTTGTTTTGAATAAAACCAAAAATTCCTCTGTAGAGCTTGAAACTCAGTCCTTGTATATACCCAGATTTGTACCAACTGAAGATGTGTTTTTAAACTGATTTAGTTAAACCTGTGCAAACCCCATGTAGACATTCTTATTTCATTCTGACAGTGACTTGTATTGGTTTGGCTCAGGTTGCTAGAGAGGACGGATAGTCTAGTGGCTTAGGGTGCTAGCCTTGGATTCAGAAGACCTGTATTGAATTTCCAGTTCTATTAGACTCCTTGTGTGATCTTGGTAGAGCTGAGAATTTGATCTATGTCTCCTGAGTTCCTATCCGCTAGAGCACACTGCTTACCTATTATATATTTCTATTATTGTTGTTGTTGAGGTTTTTTAAATTGCTTTGCCCATCACTTAACCACAGTTTGAGCCTCATAATTGCTGATCAGGTTAAGAATTATGAGCAGACATTTGGATATAACTTCCAGTTAAGGTTGTGCAAAATATACCTCTACCCTGATATAATGCTGTCCTCGGGAGCCAAAAAATCTTACCACGTTATAGGTGAAACCATGTTATATCAAACTTGCTTTGATCCACCGGCGTGCACAGCCCCCCCCCCCCCGGAGCACTGCTTTACTGCATTATATCCGAATTCATGTTATATTGGGGTAAAGGTGGACTCCAAGAAAATCCATAAAGCTCAGAATTTGGGTTTTTTGTATTTCATGAAATTGTGAATTTAAAAAAAACAACAGCAAAATACCATGAGTTTTTATTTGTTTGCTTGTTTGTTTGTTGCTTGAAAATAAGTTGATTTTGGAGTGAAAATTTGGCCATCAAATAATCCCCTTTCTGAGTGAAAAAACTCATTTTTCAAAATTTCACAGTTCAGAAGACGATCAAATTTTGTACTGAACCATGCAAAAATGTGAATGTTCATATTTCAATATTTAAAGAAATCTTCTGTAATTTTGCAAAGAACTGAACACAAAATGTGAAAACCTTGTCATGAAATATTTTCTGAATGAATGCTAGAAACTTGTATAAATTGCTTCTGCTATGAAAACCAGGAAAGTAGTGGCATAGATCTGTCCGGAAGCTGTAATGCAGCACTGGGATCCATGAGGGTGGAATGGAATTAGGAGTCCTTCACTGAGAAGTTAAAAATACCCAAGTCACAGGAGAAGCAACATAGAAAAAGCAGAACTTGACAACGATGCCAGTTCTTCTTGAAAAAAGTTGCACCATTACCTGCCAACTACCCAAAACAGAGAGAAAGAGAGATGGTGATTTTTTTAAATATTGAAGGTTGCAAACCTTAAATGGCATGTTGCTATTTTATTGTGTTGCAGGTTGTTCTGCTCTGTGATTTACAAGGCAATTCCCATCCACCCAGCACACAGCAATGCGGTTATATTAGTTTAGATGATATCAGCCATGTGCACTTAAACAGACAGCCTGTGACTGATCCCTTTTGTGACCATTTTAGGTGTTAAATTAAGGTCTGATTAAGTGTATGTGGCTGCAGCTAAGGTCAAGGACTAAAGAACACAGGCTTTGTTTCATCTAATAACAATAGAGATTGACTGGTTGCCAAATACCCTTGTTAGACTGCTGTCCAGCTAGAGGGATCTGATTACACTGGTTTCCCTTTTTAAAGCCAGCTTCTAAGAGGGCTTGTAGTTATTTCATCTACATCAACTGCTATTGTGTTACTGGAACTATATGTTATATTCTATATGGTCAAAGCAGAAATGCAGGAAAGCTTATCATGGTGTTAATGTTGGACTGAGAGAGGAAAAAACAGAATAGTACAGGGTACCAGGTCATGCCACCAAAGTATGTACCCACAGCAGACAAGCTTAGAACATTACCCACTCCACAGTGGGTGTTTGGTTGCTGTAAATGCTTGGGAGCAGCTCAAGGACTTGTCCCATCACCAGTCACCAGCACAGATGTGTTGAAAAGAATACAATAGAGATAAAAGCAGAGCAGAGCAGAGGAAAATGAGTAGCTTCTAAACTGTGGGATGAAGGAAAGAGGCAGTAATACCATGTTGTTCTGTCTCCATGAAACCATCTTGCCATCCTGCGAAGGTTCCACACCACAGGGCCATGAACCATCATGAGTGAGGTTCTTCATAACTGGACAATGTCATTCCAATTTCAACACAGTGCTCCTGCAAAAAGTGTTCCCCTGAGCCAGCACTGAACCCAGTGTACAGGGATGTGCGCAGTTGCTGAGAGGAAAGATGAGTGGACTGGGGAATCTATATGTTTGAATAAAAATGCTCTCTCCTCACCATAACCAATTATTTCATCTCTTGTTTCTACAGTCTTGGTCCAGTTCCAGGAAAGGGACTGCTTCCTGTGGTCAGGACGCCCCCTTCTGTTGATGGTCAGTTTTATTGTTTCCATGTAAGGTACTTGTCAAGGGAAGTTATAGTCACAGAGAGAGAGAGATTTCTCCTCAAAGTCATCTGAAGTATCTATTGCTGTCCATTGTCACAGACAAATTACTGGAGTAGATGAAGCACCATTCTGAGCTGGTATGACAATTCCTGTGTTCTCAGAGCCTGCCCCTATCCCATCTCACAGGTTACATTGAAGTCAGTACTTGCTGTGACAGATCTTTACAAATTGCATTGGGGATGATTTAAACAGTGCTATGCTTCCCTATAGAGTCTCCATGCCTTGATTTCAGTAACTTGGGATATAACTTTCCTCCTTATAATTAGCAGAGGGTGAATCCCATAAGGTTGAGTGGCTCAATTCATTTTGGATGAGATTCCAAAAGTTTGGTCTAGTTATTGGGCTGGAAACCCCAGCGGAACAAGATTTCCTGTGGGAGTTCCCATGCTCCCTGGGTTTTGAGTTTTGTCAGAAATACAGTGGTCATCCCTGAAAACTCAACAATTGCCAGTAGTTACAACATTCATTGGAAACATTCATGGAAACATGCTCTGCATAATAGCCTGATCCAGCACCCACTGAAGTCAATGGCAAAGCTCCCAATGATTTAAACAAGAGCAGGATCCATTCATTCTTTTCTACTTTAAATAAAGGAAAATACAACGGTATTAACAGTACAAGGATGTGATATCTCCTGATAAAGGCTACCTTTTTAATGCCTATCACTATGTCAAAGAACAAGCTTTCCTTGTGATATTTTAATTTTCCAAACCCAAACTGGGAAATGTAACAACAACAAATTTTTTCTTTAAAATTGCAATAAAGGTTCAGGTTTGGTTCTGTTCAAACTCTAAGCAACAGTTTGTAACAGTTTTCTAACTTATATGAGCCAGATAGCCCATCCTTTCTTATTAATTATAGAAACAAATATTGTGTGGAAGAGACCATAGTCTTTCTATACTATATACCAAAGCCAAATTTTTTAAACTTAGGTGCTTAAAATTTGGCATCTAAATCCATATTTAAGTAAATAACACTGACCTGATTTTCAAAGGTGGTGAGCAATCACAACTCCTGTTAAAGTCAAAGGGAGCTGAGATCTGCTGAAAATTTAGCAACGGTTGTTTAGGTATCTAAATATGGATTTAAGTGTCTACATTTAGGCATTTCAGTTTTGGCCCATATTCTATATAGCAGATACTAATAAAGTGATCACTTAGATAACTTTCCAGCTTTGCCTTAGATAACTGGTTTACATTACCTCAATACTTGCAATATTTACAGTACTTCTCTACAGTTTGTATAGGATGGATCATTGCACATACTATGGAAATGTCATTAATTTACCTAAGGAAACAGCAAAATTTAAGGGCAACCACTTACTTTACTTATTGCAGAGACTCTAACCTATACAGCATATAACACCTGCTCACTGGAGAGAGAGAGAGAGAGAGAAAAAGCCCTTATGTTCCTTCTTTATTGCAATTTATGATTGCAACTTGAATAGTTCCTAGTGACTTCCTAAGACTAATGTTAATTTTTCTGATCTGAGTTTTCCCTCTGGGGCTTTATACAGGTTTTGAGCATTCGCTTAATTTAATGTACACTTGGGAGCAAGTCTGGTGGTTCCAGAAATATTTGTAGCTGGAAATCACCATGATTTTTGGTTAGGTTCAATGCCAAAGAAATCACAAATCGTAAGTCAGCTATAGTATAGTTACTGCTACTTGGCTTTTGAATTTCTCTCTATTTATATGAAAAGTGTAATATTTTTCCCTAGTTGTACCACAGTGCAGAGTTACTAATATGTATATTGTTTTATCTCTTTTTTAGAATTTCTGATGGAACTGGAGATTTTGACTAGCTGACTTGGGATTCCTAGGGATTTTATGGACTTCCGGTGTGAACCAAAAGCTGTCCATTGGGGATGTATCTCTGTATCATAGCTGGTGTTTCTGAACCTTCGTCTGGAGTAGAAATTCAGCCCTGATTTTTTTGGCTGGATTGACTGTTTAGTCTAGGAACTTTCAAGTACACTTTGTATGTGTTGGAATTCCTCATTCTCTTCAGTCAGCAGCTGATGTGGTATGGTGTACATCAGGGTATATATTCTGGAGTGAGCAAAGATTTATGCTCTTCCTAACTCCCGTTGATGCTAATAAGTATTACAGACATGTGTCCCATGGAGTAAGATGAGAACATACCCCAGATTGTGTGTGGAGTTTGCCATGACGGCATCCACACTGCTAAAAACAATACAGAGATCCCTAGGGTAGGAAAGTATTTGGACCTCTACCCTTTTTTCTAGCAATGTGAATGTAAGAGATACATTTTAAAGTCTCGCTCTTTTCTCTGCCTTTCCTACCAGCACCTGTATTAATTTTTGGTTATGAGTGACCTCACAGAAGAATTGATTTCCATTTTTGAAGGTGTTTCCAAAGGTAATATTCATAATATTTTACTGTCAGACATTGTTTTTGTTGCTAAGTATGGTCTAATGCAGGGGTCGGCAACCTTTCAGAAGTGGTGTGCCAAGTCTTCATTTATTCACTCTAATTTAAGGTTTCACGTGCCAGTCATACATTTTAATGTTTTTAGAAGGTCTCTTTCTAGAAGTCTATAATATATAACTAAACTATTGTTGTATGTAAAGTAAATAAGGTTTTTAAAATGTTTAAGAAGCTTAATTTAAAATGCAGAGTCCCCTGGACCAGTGGCCAGGACCCGGGCAGTGTGAGTGCCACTGAAAATCAGCTCGCATGCCGCCTTTAGCACACGTGCCATAGGTTACCTACCCGGTCTAATGTCTAAAGCACACAGACTTGGAGTAAATATTATTGGGTTTTATTCTCTGCTTTACCAATGTCTCATTTGTCATTTCACTGCTATCTCTCAGTTATACAATGGGTATAATAATAATCTGTTTCATGGGAGTTTTGTAAGACTTCGGTAACTAACATTTGTTGTATTAGGAGCCATTAGAATCAGTGGAGCCTGACTGCTGTCATGTGACAAGGGTATTAACCTGTTGTAAGCCCAGTTCAAATCAGATGACCAGAGTTTGGCAATATGCGGCCAGAGTTTACTAATGGGGAATTTTTCTATTAATGGTTTTCCTTCTTTATTTGAAAATGCTGATTAGTCAAAAGTTAAACTGTTCACAGGAAAAAGGTTGGTTTCAATGAATTTCCCATAAAAAAAAAAACAGAAAAAAATTCAAAATTGTCAAACATTTCAGAAATTGTCAACATTTTCTAAATGAAAAAGTTCCTTTTTTTTATTCAAAACATCTTTTTGTTCCAAATTTTACATGAATTTGTTTATTTTAAAAAAAAGTTAAAATTTCAAAATTATCTAAATGAAACATTCTAACTGACCCAATCCAAACTTTTTTGGATTTTCAGTAGCCATGGGTAAGTACTTCACCTCTTTATTCCTTAGTTTTTCTGTCTAAAATGGAGATAATCATCCTTATCCAGATGTATAAAGTGCTTTGAGATCTATAAATGAGAGGTGCTATTGTCTGTAAGAAATGCTGAAATCTTTAGAAAAATTGTGCTCTATAAATGCATATCTATTATCATTGTTATTTCACAGCTGACAACTCTTATGGCAGCTTTGGATACAGAAGAAAAAGCAGATGTGGCAAAGAATAAGTCATAATAAGAAACCATCATCCTTTAGAGGATCTAAAAAGTACAATAAAATGTTGCACACTGGAGAATCCAGTATGCCAATATATGTGCTACAATAATTACACCAATCTTGAAGATCAATATTATTCCCCAGCCACATCCAGTTTCTCAGGGGAATTGAAACTTACGAGGATATATACAGTTTAAGGCCCTGATCCTGCAAACTTTTACACATGTACTTAATGCTAAGCCCCTGAATGGTCACACTGATTTAAATGGGACCGCTCGCATGTATTTGCACAAGTGTTTGCATGATCAAAGTTTAAGACTAGTCAATGCAAAGATTGTTTTCAGAGGGACCTTGTAAAATCTACTTTTGCGTATAAGTGAATATTTTATTGTCATTCTGTAATGTTGTGCGGTGGCTTTGTGAAACAGTCTAATATTTTATACACTATAAAATGTTTCTGATAGTATTTCCCATTTCTAACTCTTTGGGGGATAATTAAAACAAAAACTGTTAAATTTATTTGTGGTTTGGTTCCTTAATGGCATAAGACACCTGGTGTAAAGACTAAAAAGTCAGGCAGCAGACAGACCCAGTCAAATATTAGATGCATTAGGGCATTTTTATTTATAAATCTGAAATTGTTTTTGATGACTTCGAAAGAAGGAAATGTCAGGAAGTGCTTATTACCTGTGAGCTCAATAAGACTGTCATGGAAATGCCAAAATAACATTAAATATACAAATTATAGTCCTCAAAAAATAAGCAACAAGGTCTGACTACAAGAGCAAAACATATTTACAGAACTATCAAAAGGAAAGTGCAGGTAAGCTCCAGCACCCAAGAGCAGATCCTATTTAAAAGCTATGTCAATAAATTGTTAATTTGTACTCAGTTGACTGAATCGGTGACAACAGTCCATTAAATCACAGAGGTCCCAATTCAAAAAAGGAATTAAGCATGTGCTTAAATCCATTCTTAGTCAGGAACAGAACTTAAGCTGGTACCTAACTTTAAGCATGTGCTTTAGCCCCATTGACTTAAATGGATGGGATTTTCAAAAGTTCTCAGCGCTGACTTAACTTTGCTCCCATCATATGCATGGTAAAATCCCGTTGACTTTAGTAGGAGCATCTAGGCCAATTCTGAACACTTGAAAACTCACCCAGTGTGCTTACAGTTAAGAATGTAATTAAACATTGTCTTGAACTGTCTTTCCAGAATCAGAGCCATGATAGACACTGAGATGAGACAATAGTGTTCAGCAGAAGGATTTAGGTTTATTAGGAAGGGGGGAACTTTTCAGGAAAGGAGGAGCTTATCCAGGAAGGATGGGCTTCACTTAAACCAAAACAGAACCAGATTGTTGGCATGTAAAATTAAAAAGGAGTTTTTAAATTAAGGGATAGAGAAAAGCTGACAGGTATGAAGCAGCACATGGTTTGAACAGAGACATCCTTTATGGGAAGATTTATTAAAGGGGATTCTCTATATACCATAAAGAGGAGAGGATGGAAGTTGATAAATTACAAGTTGGAACAGAAGAGAAACAGTCAAACAAAAAAGAAACCCATTCAATTACACCACATGAAGGCAGAAAACTAAATATTGACAAACTTTATAAATGCTTATACACAAATGCTAGAAGTCTAAATACTAAGATGTCTACTAAATACTAGATACTAAGATGCCTAACTTAAGTGTCTGGTAATACAATGAGGATTTTGATATAGCAGGCTTCACAGAAACTTGGTGGAAAAATGATAATCAATGAGACACAGTTATATCAGTGAACAAAATATATAGGAATGATAGAGTAGATTATGCTAGTGGGGGAGTAGCACTATATGTGAAGGAAAGTACAGAGTCAAACTTAGTAAAAATCTTAAATAAATGTACCACAGAATCTCTATGGACAGAAATTCCATGCTTGAATAAAAAGAGTATAGCAATAGGAATATAATACCGACCAACTGACCAGGACAGTGATGGCAATTGTGAAATGTTCAGGGATATTAGACAGGCCTTAAAAAACCCAGAAAATTCAGTAATAATGGAGGATTTTAGCTATTCCCCTACTGAGTGGGTACATATCACCTCTGGATGAGATGCAAACACCGATGCTGATTTTTCAAACTGCTGGGGGCCGCTCAACCCCCAGCTCTGCCCCAGGCCCTGCTCCCATTGCACCTCTTCCCCCAAGGCCCCACCCCTGCTCCATCTCTTCCCACCACCACTCCATCTACGTGCTGCCTCTTCCTGCCCAGTTCCGCGTCCCTCCTCCAAGCATGCCGCATGCCCCCTCCTTCCCCCCTCCCTCCCAGCCTCCCTGCACATCATGAGGCGGAAGGCGCGGGGAGGGAGTGGGGCAGTACTGATCTCTGGGGCTGCCAGAAAGCAGGAGGTGCTGTGAGGGTAGGCAGAAGTTGATTGAGGGGCTGTTAGGTGCTCTACACGCACCATTTTTTCCCTGTGGGTTCTCCAGCCCCAGAGCGCACGTGGAGTCAGAGGCACTAAGCTTAGAACCCACAATGGGAAGGGCAATTCTTGATTTAGTCCTAAGTGGTGCACAGGATCTGGTCCAAGAGGTGAATAGAGCTGAACCACTTGGTAATAACAACCATAATGTAATTAAATGTAACATCCTTACAGGGGGAATTACCAAAGAAACCCGCTACAGTAGCATTTAACTCCAAAAAGGGCAACTGCACAAAAAGGAGGAAGCTAGTTAAACAAAAATTAAAAGTAACAGTCACAACAATTAAATGCCTGTAAGCTGCATGGAAACTTTTTAAACACACTGTAATAGAGGCTTTATGCAAATATACAACCAAAATAAAACAGTAAGAGGACCAAAAAATGCCACCAGGGCTAAACAGGATGGGATTTTCAAAACAGAGTAAAAGAAGAGGTTAGAGACAAAAAGACATCCTTTAAAAATTGGAAGTCAAATCTGATTGAGGAAAATAGAAAGGTGCATAAACTCTGGCAAGTCAAGTGTAAAAGTATAATTAGGTAGGCCAAAAAGGAAATTTCAAGAGCAACTGCAAAAGACACAAAAACTAAGAAAAAAAAAGTTTAAGAACATCAGAAGCACAAAGCCTGCCAATCAGTGGGGCCATTGGATGATCAAGATGCTAAAGGAGCATGCAAGGAAGACAAGGCTGTTGTAGAGAAGCTAAATTAATTCTTTGAATTGGTATTCATTGCAGAGGATGTGAGGGAGATTCCCACATGTTAGCCATTCTTTTTAGATGACAAATCTGAGGAACTGTCTCAGATTGAGATGTCAATAGAGGAGGTTTTGGAACAAATTGATACAGTAATAAGTCACCAGGTCCAGATGGTATTTTCCCAAGAATTCTGAAGGAACTCAATGATGAAATTGCAGAACTACTAACTGTGGAATGTAACCTATTGCTTAAATCAGCCTCTGTACCAGACCACTGGAAGATAGCTAATGTAAAGCCAGTTTTTCAAAAAGGCTCCAGAGGCAACCATGGCAATTACAGGCTGGTAAGTCTAACTTCAGTAGTAGGAAAATTGGTTGAAACTATAGTAAAGAACAGACTTATCAGACACTTAGATGAACACAATATATTGGGGAACATGTTTTTGTGAAGGGAAATCTTGCATCACTAACCTATTAGAATTCTTTGAGGGGGTCAACAAACACGTAGACAAGGGTGATCATTGGATATAGTGTACTTGAACTTTTTCTGAAAGCCTTTGACAAAGTCCCTCACCAAAGGCTCTTAAACAAATTAAGCAGTCATGAGATAAAAGGGAAGATCTTTTCATGGATCAGTAACTGATTTAAAATATAGGAATCAAAGGGTAGGAATAAATGGTCAGTTTTCACAGTGGAGAAAGGTAAATAGTGGTGTCCCCCAAGGATCTGTACTTGCATCAGTGCTGTTCAACATATTCATAAATGATCTAGCAAAAGCGGTAAACAGTGAGATGGCAAAGTTTACAGATGATAAAAAACATTCAAGATACTTCAGTCCAAAGTTGACTGTGAAGATTTATAAAAGGATCTCAGTAAACTGGGTGACACTAGGCAACAAAAATGGCAAATGAAATTCAGTGCTGATAAATGCAAAGGAATGCACATTGGGAAATATAATCCCAACGATACATACAAAATGATGGGGTCTAAATTAGCTGTTACCACTCAAGAAAGATCATAGAGTCACTATCAATAGTTCTCTGAAAATATCTGCTAAATGTGCAACAGCAGTCAAAAAGCTAACAATGCTAGGAACTATTAGGAACGGGATAGCTAATAAGACATAAAATATCATTATGCCATTATATAAATCCATGGTATGCTCACACCCAAAATACTACTTGCAATTCGGGTCACCCCCACCTTAAAAAGATATATTAGAATTGGAAAAAGTACAGAGAAAGGAAATAAAAATGATTAGGAGTATGGAACAACTTCCATACAAGGAGATATTAAGAAGACAGGGACTGTTCAGCTTAGAAAAAAGATGACTAAGGGGGAATATGAAAGAGATCTATAAAATCATGAGCAGTGTGAAGAATGTGAATAAGGAAGTGTTCTTTACCCCTTCACATAACACAAGAGTGAGTGCAGGGCTTCAGAGGAGGGGACAGAGCGGGAGGCGGGAAAGGATGAGGCGAGGGCAGGGCCTCGAGGGAGGGGACGAAGAAGGGGTGTGAAGAGGTGGAGTGAAGGCAGGGCTTCAGGGGAGGGGACAGAGCGAGAAGAGGGAAGGGACGAGGCGAGGGCAGGGCCTCGAGGGAGGGGATGAAGAAGGGGTGTGAAGAGGTGGAGTGAAGGCAGGGCTTCAGGGGAGGGGACAGAGCGGGAAGCGGGAAGGGACGAGGCGTGGGCAGGGCGTCGAGGGAGGGGACGAAGCAGGGGTCCGAAGAGGCAGAGTGAGGGCAGGACTTTGGGGGAGCAGAAGGTGGGAAAGGACAAGGGCAGGGCTTCAGGGGAGGAACAGAGCAGGAGGCAGGAAGGGACGAGGGCAGGGCCTCGGGGGAAGGGATGAAGCAGGGGTGTGAAGATGCGGGGCGAGGCAGGGCTTCAGGGGAGCGGATGGAGCGGGAGGCGGGAAGGGACGAGGGCAGGGCCTCGAGGGAGAGGACAAAGCAGGGATGTGAAGAGGCAGAGTGAGAGCAGGACTTCAGGGGAGCAGAAGGTGGGAAGGGACGAGGGCAGGGCCTCGAGGGAGAGGACAAAGCAGGGATGTGAAGAGGCGGAGTGAGGTCAGGGCTTCAGGGGAGCAGGAGGTGGGAAAGGATGAGGGTGAGGCCTCGGGGGGGGACAAAGCAGGAGTGTGAAGAGGCAGAGTGAGGACAGGGCCTCAGGGGAGGAGACCGAGCAGGAGGCGGGAAAGGATGAGGGCAGGGCCTAAGGGAGGGGACAAAACAGGTGTGTGAAGAGATGGAGCGAGGGCAGGGCCTCAGGGGAAGGGTTGGAGTGGAGGTGGAGCACCCACCAACAGGGGCGGCTCGAGGTATTTTGCCACCCCAAGCACGGTAGGCAGGCTGCCTTCGGCAGCTTGCCTGCAGGAGGTCCCCGCTCCTGCGGATTTGGTGGCATGCCTGCAGGAGGTCCGCTGAAGCCACGGGACCAGTGAACCCTCCACAGGTGTGCCGCTGAAGGCAACCTGCCTGTCGCCCTCGTGGCGACCGGCAGAGCGCCCCCCGTGGCTTCCCACCCCAGGCACGCACTTGCCGTGCTGGTGCCTGGAGTCGCCCCTGCCCACCAGAAAAAAACAGAAGTCAGCGCCTGTGCACAAGGGACTTTGCTATTGATTTTATGTGGAAGGCGCTCAGATACTATGGGGATGAGAGGCAGTATAAAACTCCAGCAGAGATGCAAACTGGGATGAACAGCCAGACCCAGCGTCTTCCTGCTTCCCACCCTTGTGTGGAGCAGCAGGGAGCAATGTCAGGGAACACGGAATGGTGGCATGCACAGGCAGAAAGGAATTGTGATGGGCAGGAAAGGCTGGTGAGAGGCTGTGGGCCCAATTAGCCCCACCCTGTTGCACTCGTGTGAGGTGTCAAGCCTAGCAGGAGATAAACGTGGAAAAGCCCAGCTCAGCAATGGCTGGCTAGGAGAGGGAGTAGGCTTCTTAAGCTAGCCCTGTGAAGGAAGGTCTGGCTGGGGCCAAAGCCTAACCTGAGACTGCCGTGAGCTGCCTGGAAGGAAAGCCCAGAAACTTCAAAGTGTCAGAACCTCACTGAGGCAGGTAGGCCTGGTGCAGAACCTTTTTGTTTATTTTTTATTCCTCATAACTGGCTCCCCTTTGGTTTTGAGCTCTGCAGAAGAGCAAGCTGAGGAAGAGGGAGAGCAGGGCCTAGCGGCAGGCCATGGTAGGGAGCAGTCCAAGGATACAGCAAAGGGTCTGAACATATGGACCTTATCTGCTTTGTACAGGATGTCTGAGCTGGACCCTAAAATAGAGGGTGGGCCTCAGTTTTCCTATTGGCCCATGGAGAGGAAGGTATGAAGAGCCCAGCCAAAGCTCTGGTGTGATGCTGCCAGACCACTGGCCTGTTGGGCTTGGTTTTTCCTGGAAGGGGTAGGACTAAAAGACATCTGACTGGAGAGCCACCTCACAGGAAGACAGACCAGCTAGGCAGGGTGTGGGAGAGGAGTCAAGCAACAGCCCGTATGTTTTCCCTAGAAAAACCCCCTACTTCACACAGCTCAGGAGAGGTCTTCACACACAGAAGAGGGGCCTACAGCAACCCGCAGCGCCAAACAATGGCATTGCAGCAAAGAAAAAAGCCACCCAGTCAGTGCTGGGGAGGGAAGGGCAAGCCCCTGGAAGTCTCAGGCTGAATCTAACCGATGGCATCAAAGATGTTTTAATCTTATGCCACTGCTGTGAGAGAAGCAGGGATTCCAGGTGGAGCTCTGCGCGCTGACTATACCTGTGAAGCCCAAAATGGCTGGGGCCTGTCTCAGCACCTTTGCCTTACTGATACACTGGCAGTCAAGCTGGTTCCGCCTGGGTATGAGAGAGAGGAGCATTCTCTACAAGGCGATTGGAATTCATTCCCCAGCACCATCTTTACACCTCCAGGGCACCCTGCTAGACCCATCTTTTCCCCCAGGCTTTTAGGGAGGAATAAGGGGTGGTGAAAACGGGTGGTGTTGTGAGCATGATAGGATAGCTTTTGACTGAGCTCTTAAGTTGGTTGTTTTCTGGTTTTGAGAAAGCTGGTAGGTTTTTTTTTAAGTGTATTTTTAATATTGTGTCAAAAGTGCCTGAATCCTGGGGCCAGGTGCTTTCTTCTTGTCGTTATCAATACAAATAAATAAAATAGACCTTACTTTTACCTCTTGTGCTGCCCTTTGAAAGATAGCACCATACTTTCTGGGACACAAGGGCCTGTGGGTTCAGTCCTGACTCTAAGGGAAGGGAGTCACCTACCAAATCACCAACGCTACTTCCTGTAGGCTAGCATCTGTGTTTTCCTTGAAGGTGTGGGCTGATCCTGTTTAACTTATGGGATCCAAGCAGTAGGCCATTCAAACTTCCCAAGTCAAATGCTGCGCATTCTGCAGCACTAGAGAAGTTTGAGGGTAAGTAACTGCAGCCAGGAGGCATAATTTCAAACACAGAAATGCTATTTGCACTGTAAACATATACCTAAGAATTGTCTGGTCCAAGTTTTGAGTGAGAACTCAAGAGACAGGAACTCACCAGATTTAGCAAGAGAACAGATCCGAGGGGAAGCAGGGGGCAGAGAAAGTAAGCACACAGCAATTTCTAAATGACTCATTCCTACCAACCCTAGATGCCAGCCCTGTGACTTCAGAAGTCAGGTGACAATTGCTCACAAAAACCTTTAACCTGTTCTTTACAAATGGATACATCACTATTACAAAATACAGGCACGTGGAAGAGGCACGATGCAGTTTTCTCAGTTCAATTCCTCAAAGGAAGAAAGGCCAATGATAAAGCAGAACTGGCACAGGGAGAAACACCCCAAAGAAAGGGTGCCTTTTTATCCCTTTGCCACAATCTCTCTTCATCTCCCTGCTTTATAATCCACTGCCACAGTTTACGTCTTTATGCTCATTCATTTCATTGAATCAGTCTCAACAATCTCAAAAGTTAATAAAAGCAAAGGGTAACATTTTCAAATGCAGATATCTAAAGTCAGGCATCTAAATACATGCTCTGATTTTTCAGAGGTACTGAGCACCCACAGATCCCAGTGACTTCAATGGAATTTGTGGATAGGCCGCATCTTTAAAAAACACTTATTTACCTGCTTAAGTAGGGTCACAATCCAGAATAAATACATTGTGGGGAACATTTTCAAAAGCACAGAATGATTTAGGAGCCTAGGATCTATTTTCAGAAGAGACTTAGGTTCCTATATGTTTAAATCGCACTAAAATCAAAGGGATTTAGCCTCTAAATCCCTAGGTCTCTTTTGCAAATGAGATTTAGGCTCCTAAAATGGTAATGTGTTTTTTAAAAGTTTACTCAATATTTCTCTTTCTCACAAACACGCCCCTCCCCACACCCATGGGTGATCACACCTGTAACACTGTAGGCTTCAGAACAGCCCGTATGTAGTCCAAGCCATGTTAATTGCCATGTATATTTCAACAGAAACTCTGTTGCCTAGGGACAGACTACCCAGAAGCATTGAGCTGTGTAGCCACTTAACACCCCGAGGAAAGTCTCTCCTGCATTTTTCTAATGCTTCTGTTCAGAAGTTGGAGGCCATCACGTGGGAACATTTTTTAGATTTTTCCCCTATTAGAGGTTTTTGGCCAAGGTTCAGTTTTCTCCTGAACATCTGTTTATCACTCAGCTAGTGATAGCCTCATGGCACCCAGAGTATTGCCATGCAGGACGTGGCCTGCCAAAATGCTTTAAGAACAAAGAAGAGGTGCTGTTGTGGGTTTGTGGTGACTGAGGGCAAAGCCAGACAATCATGTCAGTCTAAGCCTGCTGGCAGATATAGGAGAGCTGCAGCTGTCATAGGGAAAATGGATAAGGGGTCCAGAAAGATAAATTCACAACAGTGACAATTACAGGATGGGAAAAACATCTCAACACATGGCAGCATTTTATTGACGAATTGTTGGCCTCCAGTTCAATTAATATTGATCTAATGCATTGACCTTTAACATTTGGATTCCTCTTGGTGTCAAATAAAGTCAAACAAGCCGCAGGTCTTAGCAATAAGGGTCTCAGAATGTTGACTGATCAGTGTCACTGATTACAGGTCAAAAGTATCTTGCCAGTATTCCATAGAAGCCCAGAGCAAAAGATTCACTCAACTCATATATTCTCTCTCTAGCTCCTTGGATACTTTTCCTGCCTCTAGGAAGTGGTGAAGAGCCTAGACATTGTATATATAATGCAATTGTTATGGGTTTTAATTAAGAAGCATCTCCAACAGGACAAAGCAGTCGGTAACAATGTCTTCCAGAGCCTGGGTCCTGCCAAATTCTGAATAGGCTCGGATCTGCTATCATCTAGAAATAGGGGGCTGATTCTCCTCTCATTTATACCAGTTTTACACCAGTGTGACTCTATTGACCACAAGGGACTTACTCTTGCTTTACGCTGGAATGAGAGAAAATTCATTACCACTATGATCTTTAAGAAGATGTATCTTACCAGTCTACCCCACAACGTATCACACAGGAGAATTTCTTCAGGACTACTCCCTTGTGTGGAAGACCTGGGATTGATGCTACTGTACTGATCTCTACCTGCACTGTTGAGGTCCCTCATCATTGTGGCATTGGAATCACTGAGGCTGATAGTATGGCTGTCTTAAATGGACATAAATCAGGGCTTCTCTTGGTCTCCTCATGGACTGTGAGTGTTAAATCCAGACAAGGAATGATGTCTGTCCATAAATGTCCATTTGTATGTAGCCCATTGTTTCTAATAACATAACTTAACTTATAGCTAGTTCAGTCTTTTATAAGTCTATTTCAATCTCTCTAGTACCGTTATCCGTTTGGTCTGGAGCAAGGGCAGGAAGTTCTGCTCTCCCTGAAGAGAAAGGATGGCTTTGTGGTTAGGGAATTGCACTGGGAATCAGGAAATGAAGTTCATCAGCTGGCTCTGCCACAGACATCCTACATGATCTTCAGCAACTCATGTTTTCGCTGTGTGCCTCTGTTTCCCATCTGTAAAATGGGGATAACAATACTTCCTTTCTCCCACTCTGTCTTGTCTTTTTAGACTGTAAGCTCTCTTGGGCAGGGATTATCCCTTACCATGTCTGTGTCTCACATCGCACAATGGGACAGAAATTGGTTGAGGCCTCTGGATGCTATCATAAAACAAATATCAGTCATCTCTCGGGGCAACTATAATTGGTCTTTTTCAGGATACTCTTCTAATTGCTGTATCCTGTGTCCAGCTACAATCTTCTTCTGACGACTCAGCCTACTATTGTGTCTGCCTCTGTACACTCTTTGGGATGGTATTCCAGTTCACCTCTGAGCTGGAAGGTAATCACTGGAATTAGATAAGATTCCAGTGAAATACTTGATTTGTACAAATTCTTCCTTTGGGTTTCCTCATATATACAAGATCCTTTCCTCTTCCCTAATATAAAATGTACCCTTCTTATATGATACAAGCTCCCTATCTGACCGTGTCTGGATAGATTTTTTTACCTCGACCGTTTCCTGGGCACAAAACACTGCTTGGAGCTCTCTTCTTGCAATAAGCTTTCCATGTAGTAGCTGTTCATCATAGCAATTTCATAGGCTCTCTTCAGCTGTTCGCTCCATGAGTTGGTGTAGCTGGCATGGGTATTATCCTCTTTGTTCCATACAAAGTCAGAAAGAGCTGTGAATAACTGTGGAGACCACCCATACAGCAGCAAAAATGAGTGGCCAGTTTTTGTGCTTAAGGCAGTGATAACCATGCAGTATTTGGGTTACAGTCCTTCCAACTTGATTTAAGTTCCCCAGTCAAAGTTTGTAACTTTGCTAAAGTGAATCTCTCAAGCAGGTTTCCTTGTGGATGGTACAGTGGGGAACTGGAGCATTGTAACCCACTATATTTGCAAAGGTTGTTTGTTTGTTTGTTCGTTTTTTTAACAGTTAATCCTCACATCCTGTATCTTGGTCAAGGTAGACAGTTTCAGGAAACTCAAATGGCAGGACAATGTCTCTGAATCAGCTGCTGTTTTGCCTGATTTACTGGTTGCCGGATAGGCCTGTAAAAACTGATGATGTTCTTAGGCACGAATGATAATAGAACAAGAAAAAAAAACATTACTAATGTCTAAATGAAGGTCAGCTAGAGACAAGTGGTGATGGTAATTGCGCATGTTTGAGGGAGGGGAGTTGTTTAACATTAGGTCCATTGAACGCATAGCATGCCTGCCAGTGATCTGCTGTGCAACCTTGGGCATATCACTTCCCCTGTTTCCATTTCCTTCCCACCCTTTGTCTGTCCTGTCTAATTAGATTGTAAATACTCTGGTATTTATCTCTTGTGTTGTGATGTGTTTCCATAGTGCCTTTTACGAGGGGATTGGGGCTTTGAGGTAAAAGTCCTGATGATGATATCCAGTTCAAGTAGAAGCAGAGGGATGAGCTGCACTATTGTTAGCAACTATCACCACTTTCACACTTAGAACACTACAATGGCACAGACAACTGTAGCGTTTCAGTGTAGTCACTCACTACAGCATCAGGAGGTGTTCTCCCATCACTGTAGTTAATTCACCTCTCTGAGTGGTGGTAGCTAGGCTGATGGAAGAATTCTTCCACTGACTTAGTGCTGTCTACGCTGGCGGTTAGGTCAGTTTAACTACGATGATCAGAGGTGTGGATTTTTCACACCCCTGAGCAACACAGCTAGTTCAACCAAACTTTTCAGTCCAGACCAGCCCTGAGAAGCTCCAGAAAACATCTGAAAGTAAATGCCATGGAGGAGAGAAATTGCTTCCAACTTTAAAAAGATATTTCCCCTATTACTTATTATTAATAATAGTTACAACAGCTATCTCTTGGGGCATTTCATCCACAGATCTCAAAGAGCGATACAAAAGATGGGGAAACTTTTTTTTTTTTTTACAGATCAGGAAACTGAGGCACAGAGAGTGAAGTGATTTGCCCAAGGTTACCCAGCAGGCCGGTAGCAGAGGGGGAAATAGTACTCAGATGTGCTGAGTCCTAATCAGGTGCTCTATGTACTATGCAGCATTGCCTTCAGCTATTAGAAGTTTATAATGGTAATAAAGCCTTCTACAGTGTTCCTTTATCTGTCCAATAAGGACAGAATTCTTTAGAAGCCACCACTGATAACTAAAGGCTCTTTGGAATGGATCTATGGATTATAATTCTATAGTCTTTTTCTGCAGGCCCATTTCTTGTGGCATTGGCTCATGTATTTAAGAGATTAATTTTGTGTTTGGTTCAAACCAGAAGGAGTAGGAACATAGGAGGCTCAAAGTGCTCAATAAGTAGTTAAGAAAACATCTTCTAAATAAAGATTATTTCAGAACTGCACTCAGTGCAGGTTACAGCTGAATGCACTATTTAAATGAAGAAAGGGCTTTTTGCAATTCCCTGCCAAAAATAGCAGCTCTTTAACCTCCTTGAAATGAGAAGACCTATGGATTAGAAGGATGTGAGTAATCTCATTGACTTCCTTGGTGCTCAGTCTTTCTGCAAGATCAAGTCCTCAGTCTCAGAGGTGGCTCGAGGGATTTTGCCGCCCCAAGCACAGCAGGCAAGCTGCCTCCAGCGGTTTGCCAGCAGACCCTCCGCAGGCATGCCTGTGGGAGGTCCACCAAAGCCGCGGGACCAGCGGACCCTTCGCAGGCATGCCTGTGGGAGGTCCACCAAAGCCGCGGGACCAGCGGACCCTTCGCAGGCAAGCCTCGGA
The DNA here is from genome assembly GCF_003597395.2 of Chelonoidis abingdonii. Classification (NCBI taxonomy): domain Eukaryota; kingdom Metazoa; phylum Chordata; order Testudines; family Testudinidae; genus Chelonoidis; species Chelonoidis abingdonii. The sequence continues at coordinate 6,483,695 of NC_133788.1, read as the reverse complement.
AGGCAGCCTGCCTGCCGCCCTCACAGCACCAGCAGAGCATCCCCTACGGCTTGCTGCCCCAAGCACACGCTTGGCTTGCTGGGGCCTGGAGCCGCCGCTGCTCAGTCTGTTGGTCAGATATCATAGGTATAATATCTGTGTAACTTAGGGCTTTCTATAGCACCCACTAGTGTACTAAGGGCTCTGGCTGTTTAAATAAAGTAATAATATTAAAATAGTCACCTTTAGCTGTAAAACAGCTCTTCAGCCAATATGGCTCTAGGCCACATTGCAAAAAATCGGTCATCTACCATTTTAGCTTCTATGTGCTGTTGTCACCTAGCTCATAATTTCATATCTTTACATTCCTAACCTCTGAGATAATCTGATGGGGATAGAACAAGACAGATGCCTTCATACAACTAGAATCAGGTGGTCTCTTTGCTATGGTAACTAACCTGCCTACTGGAGAACTGGTTTATCCATCAATTCAGCCTAACCCTTTTGTAAAGTTATTGTTTAATATAAAAATAATGATGGGTTCTTTATATTTTTAATTATTGAAAGTAATGTGCTGAGTGCATGGAAGTGAAGATGGTATGGCCTAAAACAAACAGGGGATAAAGTCAGTCCTTCACACTACATACAGCGCAGAATAAATATTAACACAGAATACTGAAAGGAAGGAGAAAGAGAAGGCAGGGGAAGGTTTGGGGATGAGTCATTCCTTCATGTTCTACACTTTCCACAAAGCTATCAATTCTGGAAGATGAGCCTGAAAGTTTTGCCATCAGAATGAGAAAGTGTTGTGGAATGTGGGGTGAAATCCCAGAAATGTTGAAATCAATGAGAGTTTTGCTGTAGACTTCAATGGGGCTAGGATTTCACCTGTGATGTTTAGAGCAGATTGGGAGTCAGGGCTCTTGGCTTTGAGCAAGTCACTTAAGACCAGACTTGCAAGTGCTCAGTACACCCAATTGGGCCAGATTTGCTGAAGGGCTCAGCTTTCACTTAGACACCTAGGTGAAGGTGTTTTTTTGAAAAAGTGTTCAGCAACCAACATGCCCCATTGGAAAACTGAGTTCTTTTCAAAATCTGCCAGATTACTTTCATGTCTAAATGGGAATTGAGTTCTTTTTTAAAATCTGGTGCTCAACTCCTTCAGGGGAGAGGGATAGCTCAGTGGCTTGAGCATTAGCCTGCTAAACCCAGAGTTGCAAGTTCAATCCTTGAGGGCCATTTAGGGAACTGGGGATCACTCCTGCTTTGAACAGGGGGTTGGCCTAGATGAGATCCTCTCCAACCCTACTAGTCTATGACTCAGTGTACATATCTATATGGATAATACTTCATTAATGTTAGCAAACTGTTATGAGAGTCTCAGCTGAAAAGTGCTGGAGAAGGACAAGGTGTTTTACCATTACTCATAAAGAAAAAAAAAATGAAATCTTACCTCAGGGGCAGAATGAGCAGTCCCCTACGCTACATCACGTGTGGATGTAATGTTGACTCAGTCTATTCTAGAAGGAAGGGTAGGTCTGTTTATCTGCAAAGTTATATTCTCCTACATGCACATTAGAAACTTCCAAATATGAATGGCAGAACTATAACATACAATTCTGTTCACATGCACAGCTTATTGTTACTGGGCCAGATCCTTGGTGTATATCACTCAGCATAGTGCCACTGACTTCATAGATTTCATTTACATCAGTGGAGCTATGCCAGTTTGCATGAGCTGAGGATCTGCCCCCCCAATACTATTGTTTTTAAAAAGCGTGTTATTGCTGATGTGTCTGAGAGGATTACCTCCGGTTATCCTAAGATAAGCACAAAGAATGCAAACATTACCCTTCCCTTTAAAATAATTAAAAATTTAATAAGGCAAAGTAACAGGCTGTCTCCATCTATTTTGTGTTAGTGGTCTATGGGGCTTTCTGTTTTGTCCTTAAAATAATTTTTACTGGTGATTAATGCTCATAAGATTACTCCTAAAAGGCTCCTCGTTACACCCCTGTAAGACAATACTACTCTTGATTACACTAAAGAATAAATATGAAAGTAGAAGACAAAAAGAGAAGGAACAAGATTAATAAATTACAATTGTTAGCGAGTGCTAACATGTATCAGAAATGGCAATCCTCTGGAGGATAGCTGAGCGACTCTTATTCAGGTCAACGACTCCTTTTGTGATTCCCTTCTCCAAAAAGAGCATTTTTCAATGATTTATGTATAATAATCTCTACATCAGCATATCTTATTTATCACTATTTGTTAGCTGAACATGTACCAAGAGTCTTGTACTGAAGCCATTAGCAGTGGAAAAAACAAGTGAGATAATGGCATAAAATTATACGTATATAAAAATAAATATCAATGTAACTATTGAATATTTATGTGAATGTACATATAGACCGAGAATATGTGATGATGTGATATAAAGGCTTTACTGGCATGAGTTCCTTATCCACATTGTTAGGGCTGCTTCAAAATTTTTTTGAATGAAACTTTTTTTACCATCAGAAAATGGGGTTTAATCAAAAAGTAAAATTTTGTGGGAAAAGACTTTGGAATTCTCCATCAGGAAAATCTAAAAATATTTTCTTTGGGCCAACGTTCATCTTGGCATCCCTCTCAGCCAACATCATGCATCATTGGAGTTGTTGTGCTGGCTCCCTTGTGCCTACCCCCATCACCTGCCAGACTACATCATCCATAGTTTCTCAGTGTCGTTGAACCACCACAGTGCATCATGGGAGATCCAGGGTGACTCAGACTGCAGTGCATCATGGGAGATGCAGTCCTGCTGAAGCACTTGGACAATTTGTTGATTTGATTTGGGGGTCAGAAAAAATACTAGTCTATAAGAACATAAATGTATACCCCAAATTAAAAAACACCGTAAAAGAACTAAAAAAGAGCCACCATGGCTTAACAACCATGTAAAAGAACTAAGAAGCAGTGAGAGATAAAAAGGCATCTTTTAAAAAGTGGAAGTCAAATCCTAGTGCGATAAATAGAAAGGAGCATAAACACTGCCAAATTAAGTGTAAAAATGTAATACGAAAAGCCAAAAAGGAGTTTGAAGAACAGCTAGCCAAAAACTCAAAAGATAATAAAATGTTTTTTAAGTACATCAGAAGCAGGAAGCCTGCTAAACAACCAGTGGGGCCCCTGGACAATCGAGATACAAAAGGAGCACTTAAAAGACAATAAAGTCATTGCAGAGAAATGACACTTCAGTCTGTGACAATTCCTCAGATGTGTCACCTACAAAGGACGGCTCAGGTGTGGGAATCTCCCTAACATCCTCATCTCAAAAAAGATATACTGGCATTAGAAAAGGTTCAGAGAAGGGCAACCTTCAGAGAAGGTTCAGAGAAGGAGTTTGGAATGGGTCCCATATGAGGAGAGATTAAAGAGGCTAGGAATTTTCAGCTTGGAAAAGAGGATACTAAAGGGGGATATGACAGAGGTATATAAAATCATGAGTGGTGTGGAGAAAGTGAATAAGGAAAAGTTATTTACTTGTTCCCATAATATAAGAACTAGGGGCCACCAAATGAAATTAATAGGCAGCAGGTTCAAAACAAATAAAAATAAATTCTTCTTCACACGGCACACAATCAACCTGTGGAACTCCTTGCCTGAGGAGGTTGTGAAGGCTAGGACTATAACAGAGTTTAAGAGAGAACTGTATAAATTCATGGAGGTTAAGTCCATTAATAGCTATTAGCCAGGATGGGTAAGGAAGGGTGTCCCTAGCCTCTGTTTGTCAGAGATGGATGGCAGGAGAGAGATCACTTGATCATTACCTGTTAGGTTCACTTCCTCTGGGGCACCTGACATTGGCCACTGTTGGCAGACAGAATATTGGGCTGGATGGACCTTTGGTCTGACCCAGTACAGCCATTATTATGTTCTTATTTAAAACCAAATGGAACAGAACTGACAACAGATTTGTTTTATTTTATTTAAGAAGTTTTCGGTATGGACAATGAAAGCTTCTGTTGTGATGGCTAATGGCTATCTTGACATGACAGTATCCCATTTAGACTGATGATTCAAAGGACTGACATCCTTTCACTTCTGGGTCATCTAGTCACAGGTCACCTGGCTAGACAGTGATAGTGATGGCTGTTCGTTGGCCTGTGCAAAATGAGATCGGGGTGTCAGTCCGGTTTATAGAGAACAGAGCTGGGCAAAAGCAAACTGTCCATTACTATTTGCTAATGTTTAAAATTAATTTTAAAAGGGCAGATTGGACTAGTTTTTCAAAAGACTTAGGGCCAGAATTAAAGTGCACAGGACCCAACTGGGGCCAGATTTTCAAAATGATTCAGCTCTCTTTGGCACCTAAATAAAGGCCAGATTCTCCAAAGTGCTCAGTACCCATCAGGCCCCACTGCAACACTTATAGGTAGGTTTTCAAAAGAGCTCAGCACCCAACATGTGAAATCTGTCCGCAGTTCTGGAATCCCTTCCTTTTTTGAAGGTTTCTGTAATCCAATCAGGGAGAAGAACAATGCAATAGGACAAATGTGACCAATCATGCACGCCAAACAGCAAATCCTGAGATTGCAATTTGACCAGGTATAGAGCACAAGGCCTGTGTGTCTTAAATCCAACTTCAATTTAAGTGATGTATATGTCTGGTGTTGGGCTTCTACACTGGGACTAATTTCACCATGAATGAATAGCCACAGCAACTCATAAGCGAAAATATGCTTAAAGAAAACATTCTGATAACTTTGGTGAAAATTCCAACTAAAAGAGGTAAATGTACTGAATAAATTACTTGCTACATATAGTTTCTTATTCTCATTAGCCGGCTCAGCAGAAAGGACCATGAGTGAATAGGTCATGTAGAATAATTTTCTCCTCCCTACTCCATCCTGGAGATAGTTCATTTGGTTAGGTCAAATGTAGAACAAACCCACCTTACAGCTGCTGCCTATGCTGTACCAGTACTGTGCAGCTAAATAGGATTTCAGTCTCCTACCCAGTCTATACAACATCTTTCAACAGCACAAAATCCATTTTAAAAACCTGGCAAAATCAATGGATAAAATGGAAACTTTCCTGAGCCTCTGAGAGAACAAGTCTGCACCTCCAAACCTCTAGCCAATGTTTTGAATGCAACACTGCCTTAACTCCTAGTGGCCTGGTCTTGAAATTGACGAGGTAATAAGTAGGCAGTCAACTCCACAAATATTTCAGAAGGAAAAAGAATGTAGTTTCCCAAGCATTGACTGCCCGCATATATTATTTATACAGAGCCATAACGTAAGTTGAAGAAGCACTGAATGCTTGAAGGATGTACTGATTCACAGCCTGCCCAGCAAGTAAACACAAAAGACACTGACTATTTCCAAGACTTTCATAATTAAACAGAAATATAATAAGATCTACACCTACAGGTGAACTGCATAGATGGAATACTAAATTCTAGTGGCTTTACCAATAGGTACCAATAGAATCTCACCAGGTATCTCTGGTGCTTGGCCTGTATGTGCATCTAGTGAGAGACAGTCCCTACATCAGTGCTACAACTCCAGAGAGATGACCAAACAAAGGTGGAAGAAAGTACAGCATCATTACCTCCATTTCACACCTGTGAAACTGAGGCACAGGGAGATTACAATGTGCCGTGCAATGGAAAATTCCAGCCGGTATAGTCATTTATGGCTGTGCAGAATGGTAGCATTTTACACAGCAGTAAATAACTACATATGGTGAAGAGCAATAGAGAATTGGGTCCCATGTGTCTTGCAGGGGGCCTGCTGCAGAGCTAGGAGTTGAACAGATTTCTTAAGTCCCAGCCCAGGGCATCAACCACAAAACCATCCTGGCCTGTTGTTCTATTCAGGAATGATCCACAAACAGACTTATGGTTTTTGTTATTCAGTATTGCCCAAACAAACATTTTAAGGGAGCATATTTCAGCCCCTGTGATGTGTGACAAGCTGGCATTCTTTGTCCAAAACACTCCACATTATCAGTATGGAGCAGTGCTGCTGGGAAAGGACTAAGGCTTGGTCTAGACATAAATTCAGTCAACATAGATACAGTGGTCATGCCTTACCAAACACAGGTATGCCAACCTAACTCCCAGTGTAGACCCAGCTCTGTCGACAGACAAATGCTTTCTTTGACAAAGTTACTGTTGTTCGCAGAGGTAGTGGTCCCTGGGGAAAAAGCCATTCCATCAGCATCAGATGCATCTACTCTATGGGTTATGCTGACATACCTTATGGCAGCATAGCTGTGTCACGGAAGGTATATCCACACTAGGGCAACTAAGTTGTTTTGCTAACTCATTACCGCAGCTGGATAGTAGGGAGGTAGGAGGGGCTTCCTTGAAGAGAGATAGGAGTGTGATGGGTTTGGGCCTTTTGGGGTGTCACCTGATGTGCTGGGGTGCCACTGAGTCAGTCTATTCTGCCAGCCTGGGTCCCCTTTACCTGGTCTTGCTGGGCTAGGCTCACAAGCCAATTCCAGCCAAGTGCACAGGCAGGGACACACCCAGCTGCACAGAGAGACAGAGATCAGCTCTGGGAAGATTCAGCCTTAGGGGCTCGCTCCAACACTCTGGTGCTCACTCCGTTTAAGGGGCACAAACCCAAAGGTTTTATGAAATTTGCCCCCTCCATCAATGTGGTGGGAGATATGCACAACTCCACTCCACCCCACCCTGACCCCCAGTTAGAAATTGCATAAACTGGATATTCTAAACAAGAAATAAATTTATTAACTACAAAAGGTGAATTTTAAGCGGCTATGAGAGATAGACAACAAAGCAGATTACTGTCCAAATAAAGCAAAATATGCAAGTTAAGCTCAATATACTTAAGAAACAGGCTAAAAAATGTAAATTCTCACCCTAAATGTTATTTTAGGCAGATTGCAAAGATTCTGTGGTTCAGATTTCCAGTTATATTCCCTTTCAGACTGGACCCCTGTCTCAGTCTGGACTCGCCCCTTGTCTTCCCTTCAGGTGGCTTTAGCAGTCTGTCACCTTGGACAGACAGGCCATGGTGCAGAGGAATCCTGTTTGCAGGGCTGCCCAGAGGTGGGGGCAAGTGGGGCAATTTGCCCCTGGCCCCGGCTCCCACGGGGCCCCCCTGAGAATATAGTATTCTATAGTACTGCAATTTTTTTCATGGAAGGGGCCCCTGAAACTGCTTTGCCCCAGGCCCACTTAATCCTCTTGGCGGCCCTGCCTGTTTGCCTTCCTCCCCAAACATGACCACCCTTCCTTTCCAGTGGAAAGTTACAAGAAGTCCAAGGTAACATTTAGGGCACGTCTTCACTGGCAAAGTTAAAGCGCTGCCGTGGCAGCGCTTTAACCTGGCTTGTGTAGTCACAGCAGAACACGGGGAGAGAGCTCTCTAGAATATCCACTTCCACGAGGGGCGTAGCTACCAGCACTGGGAGCACGGCTTCCAGGGCTGGTGCACTGTCTATACTGGCACGTTACAGCCCTGGAACTTGCAGAGCTCAGGGGGGAGTTTTTTCACATCCCGAGCGAGAAAGTTGCAGCGCTGTAAAGTGCCAGTGTAGACAAGCCCTAGTATCAGGTGACAAGACCACCTGACTTTGTAGTATCACAGCGTCCATGAGTCAGTGACAGTATGTCCGCAGGAAGCCCAAGCCTTTTCACAGTCCATTGTCCTCGCCGATGGGCCATCTGCCCTGTCTGGCTTTTCCATTGTTATACCTGAAGTGGTAGCAGTGGGCGTCACCCAAAGTAGCATAGTTGAAATACAGATACATAGTCAATATCCCTAACTTCAGATACAGAAACGATACAGGCATACACTTTGGATAATCACATTCAGTAAATTATAACCTTTCCAATGATATCTTACAAGATTGATCTTGCATAAAGTACATCAGTTATGTCATTCATATCATAAGTATATTTGCATAAAGAATATGGAGTGAAACATCACAAGGAAGTCTAAGACGTAGGCAATAGCACCACTGTTTTATGTATTTATTACTAATCAGGCAGCTAATGGCCTATGTTTAAGCGAAGGATAAAAGTGGGCAAAAAAAAACATTTTAAAAAGCCAGGTGCACTAACAAAGCTTCCGCCAATATCAGTATTTCCTTCTCTTTTCCCAGGGATGCATTTATTGTTCAAACACAGTTCAACATCAACTAAATCAGCTCCTGCCCCCTAACTCCTTCCAAGGCCTCTCTGCCTGCAAGGGCTTCTGCTGCTACCTGCATAGCAGATATCCCAGCCAGGTCTTCCACCGAGCTGCTGTCACAAGCCTCCTTCCAGGTCTTTTCCCTAAGCAGTTCTTCTGTTGCTGACTTTGTTTAATACTCTACATTAACATAGCATAGCAAATTTCAAAACAAAAAATCATTTAAAAAACAACCAACCAAAAATCACAATGTTCCATTCCAGTAAGGTCAAACACTGGGTTTTTTCCACGTTTTTTTGCAACAAAATTTTGTTAAAATCAACATATTCCAGCAGATTTCTACAAAACAATCTTCCAACCAAAAACAAAACAAAACATTCCTTTGGAAAATTTCTACCAACTTTAGCAGAGTCTACACCCAACTCCCTCAAAGGGACAGTCCATCATGTGTCACACAGGAATTCATTCCTGTTGTTACTTCACTGACATGACATCCAGCGATTAGTTTAGTCCTGAGCTCACAAAATGTTTCCGTCTCTATCATCTGACAGTAACATTTTGGTTACTTTGCTGTAAAACTGATTTAGACAACAGTGATGTTGTGTCAACTTGTTAGATGCATGTTTGTATACAGTTAAAGCTGTTAATGGGACTTCGGTGGTGCATAGCCCTTGACTTCACCCCACCCTAAACGTGAAGGGAAACGGGATTGTGTCCCACCAACTTCCTCCTGCACTGACTTGAGCAGAAGTGAATTCACATGAGAAGTTTATGAAGGCCTGGGAAAGGAAGTCCTGACACAGCAGTATGAAATCACACGCAGCTCTATCGCTCCAAAGCCTCACGCTATAAAACCTTCACTGCTCAACTCCGTGAAGCAAAATGACAAATGACGCCAGTCTAAACTTTGCAGTCAGGTTCTAAATCTCCCCACCACCCCCACCCCCTTTCTGCCTCAATTAGTTTTAGGTGCTCTGTGAGATAAATTGAATTTTGCATTCTTCCAATCAGGGCAATAGATGGATCTAGTTTTTAAAAGAAAAAGGAAAATATTAACATAGCTAAAAGTCAAAGAACCATAAAAATAATCAATACCAGAAGGGTATTAAAGCAGCTTGTACGATATTTATCTAAGGAGTATCAAAGGGAAAAAGGGTTTTTGAGAGTCCTTTTTGGAAGGACTTTGAAGGTTAAAATAAAAGGCTGCCTTAACATATAGCTTTAAGTTGCAAGGTGCCAGCTGATGGACTTTAGTGGATGCAGGAATGGGCCATGAGTTCTGCAGTTTGTCTTTTCTCTGCTCAACAGGTGCTTTGGTGTCAATTCTATATTTTGTCCATTAGAGTAACTTCCTCCAAGCAGGCCCCACACATCATCCTCCGTGTGCTGAACAGCAGCAAGTGCACTGTTGGTACTTAGTACTAATATCCAGAGCTGGGGACAAACTTGCCCTGAAGATGGGGAGCTATCAGCTGAGTGGCTGCAATTCACTCCTATGTAAAGGGCAAGACCATGCTTACGAGCTCTGAGAGCTTAAATGCTGCATGGACCGTGTTGGCTTATTATAGGAGGATGGATTCCTTCCACCCATCCTGACGACTGAAACTTTTGGGATGTGAGACTCCTATGATCATCGTCTGTGCCCTTCACATATTATTTGCCTACCTAAGATACTCCTCTGGGTCCTCACCATAGTATCTGAGCAATTTATCCTTACAACCCTGCCCCGTGTGAGGTAAGGCCATGCTATATCCCCCACGTTACAGATGGAAAACTAAGACACAGAGAGATTGTGACTTACCCAAAATCACACAGAGTCTGTGATAGAGAGGAGAGTTGAATCCAAGTCTGCAGTTAACATCCAACCCACTGGACTATCTTTCCTGTCCTATTGAAGAGGAGGGCTGAATAGGGCCACCTACACCTAAGCGAGGAGAGGAGAGGAGTGAAAAAATGCAGGGTCGCAATTAAATGGCTAATGTGGCCAAGCCCTACAATATTTGTTTTTCTTAAAGCCCCAGCTCCTAGAGTCATGTGATTATGTGAGAATTTCAGCTTTCATTTTTAAAAGGAAAGTTTCTAGCCTCCAAACATAAGCTTGAAAACGGGAACCCTGAAGGCTTAAATCCCAGATGCAAATAAAAAGGATCCATATTTTATCATCTTTGTAAATGTCATGGTTTTTCAGGCAAGGTCATTATGACTTTCAAATGCTTGGGCTAAGTGCAAATAATCCTTTCAAGGGTTCTGTTAGCAAGATGGCTGTCTGCAAATGAAGAGAGACTGTTGCTCTTCCCTCCCCAACTCCAATTACCATTTGTTTCTCTGAGAAGGAAATACTCAGCCCATTACCTTGCCATCCCCCTAAAATAGTAAGAGTAAATTTGCCACAATGTATCTGAGCGTAATAACTGATTACATTTTTCCCTGAAGGAAACTTCAGTTAATTTGGTTAGTGACTCATATGCCAGGCTGCCAATTACAACACAGATGATTACACACATAAATTCACATCAGAGTGGCTCAACAATGGGGGGGAGACAACCCAGAACAGACTCCCCTTTTCCTTCCTTGTGGGAGGATGTGCTGCAATCCTGCAAGGTGCGGGTGTGCTTAACTCCCATCAAGGTTTGTGGGAGGAGAGGTCTTTTGTACATAAGACCTAGCACGTTGCAGGACTGGGCCACAATATCTCCAAAACAGCAATGTCTCTCCAGTTTTCTGTTTGGGGCTTTTGTTGCCTAAGTGTACCGTGCACTCAATAAAGGATTGTTTGCTGGGATTGTTAGAAGAATCCACAGGCAAAGAGTGCAGCAAGGAGGTTAAATTAGCAGTGCTTGGCAATACATCAGTAAATCATTTAAAGATAACTGTTCATACCAATAGTGGAAAAAAATCCAATTAGAGTAAATTACAAACCCAGTCCTCTTTCTGAAGCACTTTACATTTCATAACACCAGGCTGGAGGAGGACCAGGACAAGAAAGTCCGAGCCTGACACTAAATTAAAAGCAAAGCCCAGACTAGATTGTAGATATTCCTAAATGCCTGGTCAATTGGCCAGTGCAATCAATACCAGGGCAGATGTTCAGGCTCCTTCAGTAGCTATATTTGGAGGAGAGATAGACTTTGCACTTTGTAGCAAAGGGAAACCCTGGCATTTGCTAAAGCATGTGGGTGGACGGAGGTGTTAGTCTAGCCCAGCTTAGCTAGGGAGGTTTTTTGCTGTCTTAAATCACATTAATCTGTCTGTATTTCTCTATATAAAGATCTAAATACATTTCATTTACTTAGGGTCAGTAGGAGAATTATTGAATAACTTATGTAGCTCCTTACCGGGGTGGGGTGGAATGCTTTTAAAATATTTCAATTTTACAGCACCTATGTATTATACCAGTATTACAAGGGTCTAAACAGAGGTTAATTGACTTGCTGCAGAACCCACAATAAGTCAGTGGCAGAGAAGGACATTGAACTCAAGAACTAGTCTCCCAATCCCAACTCTAACCACTAGACAACAATCCTGTTCTGACTCTATATTAAATAAACCATTACAAAGTATATTCACGGCAATTTGGAACTAAGTAAACTGACTCCTTCCCATAAGGCAGCAATTGCCTATTAAATAAATACCAAGTGATTACTAAAATCCTATTCACTGTAGGCTGGATCATCAGCATGACTCTTAGGTTTCAATAAGGAGGTTATTGCTTGTTAAATAAACATGAAGGGTCAAATCCAGACTGATACTGAACACATTCAACAGTCTCTGATTTTAATGGGAATTGCAGCTACTCAGCACCTTTCAGAATTTGGGCTCAAGTGATTATTGAAGTCATAGGTATCCAGGGACAAGATTACCAATGCCAAAGCAGAAATATGTCTATTAATGGAATAACTAGGGGCCAGATTTTGCTACCATTACTCAGGCTGAGTAGCATTTTACTCTCAATCAGTGGGACTACGTGCAGAGTAAGGTACTCTTCATAATGTGAGTAATCGTGGCAGAATCAAGGACTATGTTATTAGTTAACATATTAAAAACTGGCTTTCCTCTTCATGCTAAATTGAATGCAGATATGGGAAACTTAATTTACTTCTGGTTTTATTATAACTGCCCCAAAGGGGAATGTTCCAAATACACTGGAATGGACACACACATTCTCTCCCACCCCCAAGAGAAAACTGTCAATCTGCCAATCTTTTCATGTTGAATCCAGGTGTGAGTCTGACTTGTGATATGTTCCTTGTTTTGCCATTATCAGTGTATCAAGATCTGTGCATGCTGTGGACCTGATTCTCATTTGCACTTCAACTCTTTTACCCCACAGGGGTGTAAATTATACTTCCATTCACTCTGAGGCTCCTTACCCTGCCAGAGTGGTGTAAAGGGGCCCTAGCATAAATGACAATCCGGCCTGATATATATAATTTTTTTTAAAAGCATCAAAATGTTTGTTTCACAAAGATACAACATCCACACTGCAGCTAGGAGCATGTGTCCCAGCTCTGGTGGACAGCTAAGTGCCATTTCTGCTCCAGTTAGTACACTAAAAATAGCAGTGTAACCAGTGATAGCACTGGTGGGTGCTGGGCTAGTCACCTGAGAATGGACCCTGGGGGTCCTGGGGTGTTTGCACTCAGGTGGCTAGTGTGAGCCATGGCACATGCTATTTTTTGCATGCTATCAGGTATGTCTAACACCCCATCCCCACCTCCCAGGACGCCTGCTTCTAGCTGCAGTGTAGATGTCCCCTAACCCTAACAGCACAGGATGCTTTGCAAAAGCTAAAGTGCTCATCAGAATCCTAGCCCCCAAGAGCAGTCCTGAGTCCCTCCATTTTGCATATACCATTCAACTGCTGCTTTTGTTAAGAGACAAACATTTAAAAAGTTGCTTTCCCACCCTTGACTCAAGTCCTTTAGTTGTGGCTCAAATAAAGATACCTGGAGTTCCAGACTTAAACACTAGGTGGCGAGCCTCTAACAAAGAAACAGCTTTGGCAAGCCCATCATAAACCTAAGCTTTCAGCAGTCACCTGACATAATTTCACACTGTGGAAAAATGTTCTTGATTTAAACACCTAGTGCTTCACATTAAAAGCTAAGGCCCTCCCCGCAGGCCAGCATGGAATTCCAGCTAAGGCGTACAGAACACGTTGTACTGCAGGCATTACATAAAAGGAATTATTCTTGTGGTTCTTATCTACAGAGCTTTAACAAGATGTTCGTTTCCTGTTAATGTTTCCTTAATAGTCTGTTACTCTTTTTCTTGTGCTTAGTCTGTTTTGGTCTCTGCAACTGGAGGAGACTGAAGGTTAAGAGATACCAAAAGTAGGATACAGACTCCGTCTATGCTTGACCGAGAGGAGGAGAGTGTGACTTGAAAACATCCAGCGTGGATTCCCTATGAATCCAGATCCAAACAGCAAGTGCGCACACACATACACTCCAGTTAGAATGTTAGTAATAATTAAGTGTCTGACTCCTTAGATGCTCCCACACAGGGAGAATGCTAAAGTGCCAGTCAGCTAATTTCTTTATACCCAACAGACACCTCTAATGCACTGTGTGTCTGTAAGGAAATGGAACAGGCAGAACCTAGAACAGTGATCCCAGCCCCAATCTGTTTCAGGAGACATGCCTAAAAAAGGGAAAATGGATAAGAATAGGGAGGAGCGCTGCTGTTGCAACTGGGCTGCGCCTTTGCCCCAAACTCAAAAACACAACAAATAAGTACATAGAGAAACCTAGTGGTTTCAGTTCACATAGCTTCCAGGGAGTCTTTTATTTGGTTTTGGTTCACACACTTCAAAGCTGATTAGTTTCAGGTTTAAAAAAAATCCCCAAATTCAAAACAAACTTGGCCACATGCGAAGCGTCACCTGATTTGCATTCAAAAACACAACTCAACCGAGGCTCAAGGGAAATTAGCTTGAGCCCATTCAGGGCTTGGTCCAAGCATGCTCAGTTCTCACATCAGCTAAAGTAAAAACAATGAGTCCTTGTGGCACCTTAGAGACTAACACATTTATTTCAGCATGAGCTTTCATGGGCTAGAACACACTTCATCTGATGCATGGAGTGAAAAATTCAGTAGGCAGGTATAAATATACAGCACATGAAAAGATGGGAGATGCCTTACCAAGTGAGGGGTCAGAGCTAATGAGGCCAAGTCAATTAGGGTGGATGTGGCTAAAGTGTGATCAAGGTGGGGTATCATTCAATGTGACTCGTGCTTCAGGTTTGTAATAAACACACAGGCAAAGGTCACTTCCGCAGCTGGCTTTGCTATGACCTTTCAGCCCTGCTCAGATAGAACCAATCCACTTTCAAAGTTCCTAAAGTTCAACAAACTATTTTTTTTTTAACTAGTGCCCAGCTCTTTTGCCCCAGTGCCTGCCCCAACAGCAGAAAGGCTCTGAGAAGAACTTTGGTAATGGTATTTCCAACCTAGTCTATATCACAAAGTACTGAAAGTCTCATGAGCCATCATCTTCTCATAAGGTTCCCAGGCCAGTTTTTAGATGGAAAAAGACTCAGAGGAATTTGGATACACTTCAATCCAGAAGAAACTTTTGGATGAATCTACAGTCCTTGGCAGCTTTATCATCACTAGCCAATGGGAATATCTTTGGTGTCTCTAATATCAGAAATGGCATGGAGACAATTAATTAAAACCTTGACTTCCACTGCATGGGTCAGGTGAAGGAACAGCTATAGAAGCAGGAAAACAGATCTTAGAAATTCCTTTTAGTTCAGTGCATGCTTTGTCTTTGTATAAAACAGCTACCAGCAAATTTGTGAAGGCAAAACAAGTCATTCAAAACTTCAATAAATTAAAAGGAAAAAAATTCCCATCACCTTTTACTCTACTTCACATCAGAGAAAATCACAACAGATTACTCACATAATGTAATGATGACTTTCCCCCTCAAGGGGTTTCTCTGCATCTCTCTGAGCTTTTAAGATCAGCACATTTCCCCCCATTTTAAATCTCTACGCTCCTGGCTAGAGCGGTTTCAAATGCAGTGGTTTTGATTCGTGGAGGATTGCACAGTTTCTGTTTGCATGATTAGTACCCAATGATTTTTTTACCTGCTCAGGGATCAAAACCAGAATAAAACACCTAAACCCATCAATTTGATCATTTTGGCTTAAAACTCAGCTCTGGGCATGCTCAAAACTCAGCCCTGAAACTGCTCAAGACTCAGCTTTGGGGTTGCCGAAAGATTCAGGAACCGTAGCAAAATGAGAAGCAATTCCCTTCATTTCAGGTTTTATTACCAAAGTTTCATCTACAACTGCAAAGTCCCACATTGCAGTAAATCATCCTTGCAGTAGATGAAGATTGAATGACTCTCCCTTTGGAGCTGTCAGTGTGTCTCATAAATAACCAAAGGGAGTCACTGTTGAACCAAGTCAACTGCTGGAGAAGGAGTCCTTCAGTAGCTAGCCTCTGTTGAACTCCCAACCCCTGGAGAGTGAGGACCTACACTAAGGATCAAAACTAAAGGCCCAATTCTCTATTGTGCTATGGCCTCTTTACACCACTCTGGTGGTACAAAAGGGCCTTACAACCAGCGGCTATGGCCACCAGAGAATTCTCCCCTGTGCCAGGAGCTTCCTTGGATGGTGCGGAACCAACATAATGGCTCTAGAAACAACCCCTTTTTACAGCTCCTGACATACAGAGAATGGCTGGGGGGAAGTTGGCTGTGCCATACAAGACCTAAGGAGTAATTTTAAACCCGGTGTGGCTGATACTCAATGAAATTCAAACTCTACCAGAACTAAACTAGCCATACAGACTGACACAAGTCCCATAGGCAATCATGCAATTGCTCTGAGGCCTTGGAACAGCTTCAGGAGCTGCATGATGTTATGATGTTACAAGACTATGCGATGTAAGGAAGCTATTGGATCTTCTTGATGATACAGCTTCCCTACTTTAGTTTGAAAGCTCTGCCACTTTGAAATGAAGCATCAGAGAACAAAGCTTTTCCTCTCAGCCACACAGTGCCTCAGTTCAGAGTCCTGGGTTCAAACTTCCCCAGTATTCAGACCCAGAGCTTTGGTTTGTACTCCTCTCTAGTAATCAACCAGCCAATTGTCTTTCCATCTCTGAAGCAGCTTTGTGGTGGTCTGTCTTTCTCTCAGGTATTCACACTAACCCCCACACAACTTCACCCTTTACTACTAATTGCATATCCCCAATAAATCAAATTCACTTGCAGCTTTTGAGAGTCTAAATAATCAAAAGAGGATAAAAAACTATGCATGTTGCATTCATTAGAGCGGTCAGAGTGGGAGCTTAGAATGGAAGAATTTTCATTCCAAGGTGGCCCAGTTTTGCTCTGACCTGTGAGAACCCGGCTCTGCGTGAAGAGGCAAACTAGCACTGTGAGGGGGATACGCTAGGTTAGGCTGCATGCACAGTCCCACCTGATATCAGTGGGCGTGCTGTGGCTGCGCAGGGCACAGTGCTGTATAGGTCTGAATTATGAGCACAGGCGGTTTCCACAGCAGTGCCTACCAGGTGCGGTATGCTCAGAAAAGTAATTACAGCTACAAATAACTCTCGTCTCCTGCATGCACAGCATGGAAATTTTGCTTCTGTATCAGTAGTTCCCATATGCCCCCTCCCCATGGGGGATCATGAAGCCATAATATGGTGTGAGGATGATAGGGGGTTAGACATGAAACCAGACAAACACAACACAGACAGGGGCATCCAGAGGAAAGAGTACAAGCTGGAAAAGGAGAGGTATATGTACGTATACAGCCAGATTCAGCACTGGATAACTGGAATTGTATTGTCTTATGCCAGAGCTGAATATAACCTAGACAGCATAGAAACATACTCCTATACAAAGCAGGCACATCTATATATGGAACATAATAGTCTTAAATACACACAGACCAGGCACACAAACATAGCTACACACAATTCCTTCTCCTAATTTCATATCCAGGCATCTCTTTATGTTGTGCTCTTTGCATAAAGACCCCTCCAGTCACAAAGGAAGCATAGCACAGACATGCGATATGTAAGGGCATATACACATGATAAAATATATAAGATAGGCCTATACAATACACGTGTATGGTACATAAAACAGGCCTGGACACATACATACATACATCTTGGAGTACATAGAACAGGCACATGCAGTTCACATGTATAGTCATATGTATGGCACCCAGATAGGGCTTCTCTTTTTCAGGTTTTAGTTTTAGCAATTTTTGAGCTTTATGTAGCTGATTAAAAATCAGGGTTTGGGGCCTCTTTGTACTGTAATATTATATACATTACTCTTTACAGTAGTATATACTGCAATGAGTAGTCACTTTGTAATGTTCCTAAGTATGCTTTAATGTAGTACTGTTTCAAACACCAGTATGTTAAAGTACTGGGCAAACTTCAGTGCACAGCACCAGGGTCTACACAGACCAATTAATAAGCAGCATATTAGTGAGCTTTAGAAATCATACCCCTGTAGTCTGCATTGAAAGAAACCTCAGGTCATCTAGTCCAACCCCCTGCTCAAGACAGGACCAATCCCAGCTAAACCATCCCAGCCAGGGCTTTGTCAAACTGGGCCTTAAAAACCTCTAAGGATGGAGATTCCACCACCTCCCTAGGGAACCCATTCCAGTGCTTCACCACCCTCCTAGTGAAATAGTGTTTCCTAATATCCAACCTAGACCTCCCCCACTGTAACTATTGAACCCTTGCTAACTTGTTCTGTCACTGCCACCACTGATGAACAGCCAAGTTCCGTCTTCTTTGAACCCGCCTCAGGTAGTGATAGGCTACTATCAAATCCCCTTTACTCTATCTCTTCTGCAGACTAAACAAGCCCGTTCCCTCAGCCCTCTAGTTGGCCCAAATCTAAACAAATACTTTGCCTCATCTCTTTAAGAGCTAATGAGGTAGCTTAGGATTAATGGTAGGATTGACATAGATGAAGAAGATTATGGAGGTAATATGTACCGAATCCAAGGTAAAGCCAAACTCGAACACTTAATGGGATGAAATCAGGGCCCATATAAGCTCATCCAAGAATATAAAGGAACTGGCGAGTCGTGAATGGCAAGTCCATCGAGCAACGAATTTTAATATCTGGAAAATTTAGGATTGTACCGTCATGACTGGAAAATAGCTATACATAGGCCTATCTTTAAGAAGGGAAAAAAAAGTGATCCGCGCAACTACAAAGCCTTCAGGTTGACATCTGTTCATGCAAGTCTTGGGTAAAAAATTTTGAAGAAAAAAGTAATCAAGGACATGTTGAGTTCAATGGTAATTGGACAAATACAACAACATAGTTTTACAAAAGGTAGATCGTGCGTGCCAAACCAACTGATCTCCTTCTTTGAGAAGGTACAGATTTTTTAGACAAAGGATAATGCAGTGGAACTTCTAATTTCGAGTAAGGCATTGATACGGTTCCACTGGGATTATTACTAAATGGAAAGAGTGGGATAATATGAAAATTGAAAGATGGATAAGGAACTGGTTAAAGGGGAGACTACAACGGGTCATGCTGAAAGGTGAACTGTCAGGCTGGAGGGAGGTTACTAGTGGAGTTCCTCAGGGATCGGTTCGAGGACCAATCTTTTTATTACTGACCTTGGCACAAAAAGTGGGAATGTGCTAATAAAGTTTGCACATGACACAAAGCTGGGAGGTATTGACAAGAAAAGGACTGGGATATCACACAGGAAGATCTGGATGACCTTGTAAACTGGAGTAATAGTAACAGGATGAAACTTAATAGTGAAAAGTGCAAGGTCATGCATTTAGAGATTAATAACAAGAACTATTGTTATAAGCTGGGGAGGCATCAGTTGGAAGTAACAGAGGAGGAGAAGGACCTTGGAGTATTGGTTGATCACAGGATGACTATGAGCCGCCAATGTGATATGGCCGTGAAAAAAGCTAATGCGGTCTTCGGATGCATCAGGCAAGGTATTTCCACTAGAGATAAGGAGGTGTCAGTACCGTTATACAAGGCACTGGTGAGACCTCATCTGGAATACTCTGTGCAGTTCTGGTCTCCCATGTTTAAGAAGGATAAATTCAAACTGGAACAAGTATGGAGAAGGGCTACTAGGATGATCAGAGGAATGGAAAACCTGTCTGCGTGCTCAGGGTTTAGCCGATCGCCATATTTGGAAGGAATTTTCCTCCAGGGCAGATTGGGAAAGGCCCTGGAGGTTTTTCGCCTTCCTCTGCAGCTTGGGGCATGGGTCACTTGCTGGAAGATTCTCTGCACCTTGAAGTCTTTAAACCATGATTTGAGGACTTCAAAGGCTCAGACACAGGTTTGATACAGGAGTGAGTGGGTGAGATTCTGTGGTCTGCACTGTGCAGGAGGTCAGACTAGATGATCATAATGGTCCCTTCTGACCTTAAAGTCTATGATTCTAAGTCAAGTGCCTCAACCCCCTAATCACTTTAGTTGCCCTCCGCTGGACTTTCTCCAATTTGTCCACATCCTTTCTGAAGTGGGGGCCCCAAAACTGGACACAGTAGTCCAGATGTAACCTCACCAGTGCAGAATAGAGGGGAATAATCACTTCCCTCGATCTGCTGGCAGTGCTCCTACTAATGCAGCCCAATATACCGTTAGCCTTCCTGGCAACATAGGCACACTGCTAACTCATATCCAGCTTCTCATCCACTATAATCCCCAAGTCCTTTTCTGCAGAACTGACCAAACTTCTATGATTACTGCTCCATGTAGACAAGCCCTTAAGTACAAAGTAACTATTTCTGGAGTTTATTGGATAAACACTGATTTTTTTTAATTGGGGTGTATTATCACCATTTATCGATTAAAATGTAAAATCAGAAGCCCTATACATAGAAAGTCCCAGGCCCTATACACATTAAGGAATAGGGGGAAAGCAGAGAAAAAGATGATTCAAAAGTAATGCAGAAGGGAAGTCACATCCAATCTAGCATACAGCAGCTGAAGTCTTTGTGCTGTCCATTTTGTGTGGTTTGGGGAGGAAGAGGTGACTCAGTCACACAGACATTTTGCATCGGGCTGCACTTCTGAGAAAAGGTTGAGAACCATTGCTCAGTGTGACCCTTTCCTCAGCAAAAGCAAAGCAAACACATCTCTCTTGACGGTTCCCAAGTACCAGCTTCAATCAGGCACCATGATGACATCAACCGTGCTTTCGCAATTATTTAACCTCTGTCTTTCAGATCAGCAATGAACCAGCAAGGGTGACTAATACACACATCAGCTCTGGAAAGTTATCAACATACTGGACAGGATGCCAGCACAGAGGAATGAGCTATTCTTTTGTGAGTTGATTCATTTTGTACTTGGGAAAAAAATGTATGAAACTGAACATCATTTTGCCCATATGAGGCTGCAGGGATGCTCCTTGTCTCATGAAAATGTCAATCCTTTTGTCACAAAGCTTCAAATACAGCAAGGACAGCTGCTTGTTCTTATTTCTTGTGTTACTTTGATTCCCCCTATATTACCCACACAGGCAGGGGAAATATGGACCCTCATCTCCTAAACATCTGCAATAAACATGCCCAATCTTCAAGATGTATACTGACAGGATGGCATTTTAACGGAGTCTCTGAGTCAACCCCCAGACCTAATTAGCATAATTAATGACAGGGAGGCAGAATCCTTGCAAGATCCATAACAATGAACGCTACCACTGCAATGTCTGGACAGTTATGGATTGTTCAAGAGGTGAATTCTGTCACTTGAAGCCTTTAAACTATGATTTGAGGAGTTTGGTAACTCAGCCAGAGTCTAGGGGTCTATTTCAGGAGTGGCTGGGTGAGGTTCTGTGGCCTACAATGTGCAGAAGGTCAGACTAGATGATCATGATGGTCCCTTCTGACCTTCAAAGTCTATGAATCTATAAGAGCAAATCAGATCATGTGTGAGACAAATAAGTTGTATGCTAAGTATAGTCTCATAGAAATTCTGAATTCCACTGGAAATATCAGCAATCACCCTTTGGCCATCACATCCCTGCTTTTAACTAGAGATGACCTTCAGTCACAACGTTGGGATTTGGAATCAGATCTGAAAAGATTCCCCCCAAAGTTCTTCTGTTCTGGATTCAGTATTTCAGTTTGGCTTATTAGAGAGAAAGGGGAACAGCTGCAAAGTTTGGATCCAGACCCCAAATTTCCCTAGCATTCAGCAGGGGAGGGTGGAATTCCAAATCCAGTGTTCTGGTTTGGGTCCATCTCTGTCTTCAGTATAACCCATGGATAGTTTTTTTCACAGGTCACTAGGAGAAAATTCACATGCATCTCCTAATTGAAGGATCAAGGCACTGGCTGTGTAAATCTTCATATAAGGGAAACTCTTGGCCTTCCAGATGGTAAGGTGGTGGGATGATTCATCAGAAAAAAGTTAGTCTGAGTCAACAAGGTCTTTTCCTTGACAGCCAGAGTTTGTGACAAGAAAGTAAAATAACCTAGAAGCATATGGAGAAACTCCCCCATTGTGGAGATTCTGGGCATAAAGCCCACCTTTCCCTGGATGCATTCCCCACCCCACATCCCCGTACACAGCCCTGTGAGCACCTGTGCAATTTAACTCTTTGCTCACCAGGAACAAGCTAATGCCCCAGGGCCCTATAATGACAAACGTATAACTCTCAGTTACCTAGCTCATCAGGAACACTTCTTTGCTCCAAATCTGGATGGGGTGGATGTCCCCTTGCAGTAGGTGGAGGCAGGAAATCTGACTAGACAAGGTCAGCCTTACAGTTTACAGGATTCCAAGCATAAGCAAGGACCCAGGCTGTTACAGGAGAACAAGCATTGAATTGCCCTGCTGTCATTCTGCTGTTCAATAGGTCTGTCCAGGGAGCTGTGCTTTCAGCATGCCAAGACCCACAAAATAAAATTTCTAAGAAGTAAGGTGGGTCACTGAGAACCGAGTTAATGTGGGCCTGACAGGCCAATTAGGTTGGCTGACTGCACTTGGAGAGTGGGCCAGACTTAATTAAAGAAGAGTCCCAGCTGGGAGAGGAACCAGGTGGTTAGTTTAAAGGCAAGAAATCTGGAGCATAAAGAAGCTATAGACTCAGTAGATGAGGCTGTTTCACCATAAAATAGTAGAAGAAAAAGAAGGGGCTGCAGCAACAAGAGATTAAAATGATTCAGCCATTCTCTCGGACAATACAGTGGAGAGACCCTATTCGCTAGACTTTTGTAATGCGCTCAATAAATCCCCGATGTCAAACAATGCCTCTAGATGTAGCAAAGACCTGTGAATCGTGCAAGAGAATCGTGTGGTCTTCAGGTGGAAAAAATGCTGCAAATGCTTTCTACCTACTGCATTAAAGAGACTTATGGGTAAAAATTCAACCAGGCCCCCAAGTGACTTAGGCACCTTTTAAAATTTTACCCCCTATGAATATTTCCCTCAAGAGTTACCAGTGAAGAAAGTGAGCCAGGATTCATCCCTAGAGTAATTCTTTTGAAGTCAAGTCAGCAACAGTGAATGTGACCTATTTATTAATCATTTATTTATTAGCCCTTTGTTCCTCAATAGTACCTTTCACCTAAAAAGATCAAAGCCTGTTGTAGACACTAATGTATAAAAGCCTCATTGAACCATTGCGAGACAGGGAAGTATCAATCCCCCTTTTAGAAATGAGGTGGGGGAAACTGAGGCACAGAATAATTAAATGACTTCTGCATGGTCATACAGTGAGACAGGGCAGAGCTGGGAAAAGAAGCCAAGAGTCCTGAATCCTCATCTTTTTCTCTAACCACTAGTTAGATACAGACCCTGTCTTCGAGAGGTCACAAATACTCCTTCCCCAGGGAAGATTTTCTGACCTTCTTTGAACACAGAGTGGTGGGGTGAGGGTGTCTCTAATTCACAGACAAGGCTGGCACTCATATGGGGCAACACAATGTACCTCTTTGCACCCCAACAATATTCCAGGAAATGCTACATCTTGAAGGTGTAGTCAGTTGTTGGTTTTTTTATTTATACTGTAGTAAAACCTCAAGACCCCAGCAAGAATGAGCCTGGCTGTGCTGAATACTATCTACACACATAGTAAGAGATAGTCCCTGCCCTAGAGAATTTACATTGTAATAGTAACAAGCAAGACAATGGAAGGGCATGCCAATGGTAGCATGCTAAACTGATGCTCTTCTTTAGCTCGAGTGTCTTGAGAATCCAAAGTGCCTGTGTTTGGCCGGCTCCTGCTGCATGTGTGTGGTCTAGATGCCAGTGCTGTTGTTGTTTTTTGGAGCTACAAAAGGAAACATTTTTGTTCATCTCACAAGAGAGCTCTTCAAAGAGAGACAGGTGCTGGAAAAAGTGCACACAGCAACTGCAGAGCTCCCTGTGTTCTACAGGTTTTGAAATGGGAAGTTACAATTACAGACCATGCCGAGCTTTCTTATTTCACACGTATGTGAATCTCGTAAGGGACCAATAGCTCTGCCTGGAGCCAGGAATAGCATGGGCAGCTTCCCTACATGCAGCGTTGCCAGTGCACTTTAGCGAGGACCTGCAGCACATATGCTGTAACATCAACTGCTATGCAGGTCTGCTAGTGTCTCTTACTTCTCAACTCCAGCAAGCCTGCTATTCCAGTTCTGGGCCACTCTTGAACATCATGTGGTGATGTGGGATATCTTGGGCATTGGTCAACAGAACCAGAGCACACTTATTTAGTGCTGACCCCAGGCTTCCAGCTTACTGTTGACTAGAAGTCCCTGGAATAAAGCAGAGACTGATCAGAGGCACAGGATGACATTAGTGCTCTGTTTTAATTTCAGCATGTAGCCAGAAACTGCCAGTTATGTCAGATTCTAGGGACCAATGGAGATTAAGAGGAGGCTACCGCTTCCATGATTGTTAACACTTGTATGAACTGACCAGAACTAGAACCCAGAGTGCAGATCCTCAGCTGGGGTAAACTTGCAAACCTCCCAAATCTCAGTTGAGCTATACCAGCGTACACCAGTTGGTGGTCTGCCCCCAATCATCAAAGACAATAGGTTAAAATCTGCTGATCCGTGCCAGCCTCCCCAACTAGCTCTTTAATGTGTTTTGTATTTTCTAGGAAAGAAAACATGAGGGAATTTCAGCACAGAATACGGGGCTTGATTCTTCTTACATCTGATTTACACTAGTGTAACTCCACTGATTTTAGTGGAATAACTCCTGATCTACACATCTGAGAGAGGAGAAGTAGGCCCTTTATGTTCATCTTTTACTTGTTCTCTCTTTTTAAAAAATCTGCACTTGCAACAGCTAAGAAGAGTCAGAAGAGCAGACAGTTTGCATCAATTTCCTCCGTGTCACCATCTTTTGCTACTATTGTGGAAGCAAAGCACCGCTCTGGCTATTTCAGTCCACAGATCCATCCATCAGCACCAGCTGGTGACCATATGATCAGTCCCTCTTACGAGCCAGAGAGATATTTGTCCTTCTTTGTTTGACTTCTGCATGCAAAACTGTGTTCACCTAAACCTGCCTGCCCACTGCAGGACCTGGGTGCAACACGTAGTTCTCTTTAGGTCTCCAGAACAGACCTAGACTGACAATAAACAATTTTTGGGAAAAGCTCAACTTGACTCGATTAGAATTCCCTCCATGAATAGCTCTCTATGTCAGAAATTAAGGCCCCAATTCATAGGGAAATCTGGGACTCATTTCCTCTGGAATTGCTAGTTATTTACAGAGAGAAAGTGCGGCATTCTGGTTTTGTTTTCTGGATTGGGTGGGGACATGGTGTGCTTTGTTGCTTACTCTGATGGGCTGGATTTGTGCTGAGCTGGTAGTGAGAGGGTAGAGATTTTGTTAGTGTTACCACTTGCTCCAGATCTTTCCTTGCTTCAGGGAGGGGCTAGTGCTGTGAATATCTGATCAGCTGCTGGAGATTACCACACCTTAGTGTCCAAACTGATGGCTCCATTGGCTTCTTATCAAAAGCCTGGGGTGTACCCCGTTTATGTAGAATGGAACATAGTGCAGCCACCTTCCCTCTTTGGTAAGAAGCCCCCAGAGCCCTTAGCCTGTGCTTTTCCACTTAGATCTGAGGATGCTCTGCCTACAGAGATGACAGTTCCAAGCCTATGTAGGCCACAGTTATTAGCCCATAGCCCATATTTTGGGCACAACTGCCTTAGAGCCGCATGCAGCCGCCTTTACTCATGCTCAGTAGTACCTCGCTGTACACTGATTTTGATGCCCTATTGATGGAGAATTCAAGGGTAGTGAAGATGGCACAATCTGGCCCTTAGACGGCAATTATGATGTGGTCAGACTATATCACAATGTTCTCTTCTAGCCTGATGAGTTATGAATCTATTAAACTAACCTCCCAAACCTACAGACAGTTTTCATATGATCAGGGGGTTTGTCTCACTTCCAAATGCCTAACCCTTTCCACATGCTGCTTCTTCTGATCTCAAATGCAAACAAGATAGGATGCCTATGGCATTTTACTTGCTACCGCCCTCCCACTCAGCCAGTGTCTGTCTATCTCCCTGCCGTTTGACCTCAGTTGCTAAGCCCATGTCAGGACCCAGTTGAGAATTTCACTGTGCTTTTCCTGCACTTGCTAACAGGATATACTCGTCCTTTATGTGGACAGCCTTCTCAAAGTCCAAGTAAATTATATCTGCTGCTTTGCTCCTGTCAGCTCTCATTGTCACATCCTTGAGAGAATTAATTGGATTAGTTAAGCATGGTGCTCTCTGTATAAATCCACACTGACTGTCTATGACCAGTCTGTGCCTGTCCAAACGTTCTGAACAAGGAACTCTTGAATTGTTCCCCTCAGATTGGTCACACTGCAGTCTTCAGAGATGTCCTGTTAAGAAAGAGCATCAGGTTATGACTTCTCTCTCTGGTCCACAGCACTTCTGTTGCCAGTGTTGAGTTTCACAGGTTCTTTCTTTCCTTTTCCAGGTGTACCAAGATTCTGGGATGCAGGCCTCACGCTGCCCTAGGATCATCTCTCGCTCCTACAACCTGTTCTATGTGATCCTTTATTCCAGTCCCTTTTGGGTCCAATGCATGCATACAAGGAAATTTTCCTTCACTTCGGTTTCCTTTGCTTTCTGAGCCAAAAAAAGCCATCGATTATCCCAGCAGAAGCCACCCCTTGTCACCAAATGTTACCCTCCTCTTGATATTCCATGTGGTCCAGCAGTCTGTCTCAGAAGCCTCTAGCTTACGTGCTGTTGCTACTATGGGAAGGATTACAGGCATCTCCAAAAACTCACAACATGAGCCCCACTGAAGGAGATGCACATGATTTTAATAAATGGTCCTCTCCCACCATTGTATTTTTCTGTACAGCACATTGCATGGACAACGTCCTTTATTTGTCATTGTGTCTTCTGCAAATTTCTGTAGCGGAGATGCGGAGCCTCAGTTTC
The DNA here is from genome assembly GCF_003597395.2 of Chelonoidis abingdonii. Classification (NCBI taxonomy): domain Eukaryota; kingdom Metazoa; phylum Chordata; order Testudines; family Testudinidae; genus Chelonoidis; species Chelonoidis abingdonii. The sequence goes on along the minus strand of NC_133788.1, from coordinate 6,457,137 downwards.
AGTTTGGGTTAGCACCCACAAGTCTGTATATATGTTGGAGATGGTCCTGAACTTTGTGGGGTTTCAGAATCTGAACCCGGAAGGGGGTTCATAGGGTGTAAGTGCATGATTCCTTCATCAGTAGCACTGACCTGGGGACTTATATCCCTGACCTTTCCCTCTCTATCCTACCCACCAGCCACAGGATTTTCTTTCCACTCCTAGTACATTTCTTTCTCAGAGAAAGGCCCATTTCCTGAGCTCCTGCTAAGGTGCCTTTGAAGGCTCCCTGTTTCCATACTGGATCTTTCTCAATCATATACAGCCTGAGATCAGAAATCTCTCCCAAAACAATGTTTCAGGGCAAATAAAGACCCCAGTTCAGCTAAGCACGTCCGTATGTGCTTAACTTTGTCTGAATCCCCTCCAGCAGCTCCTGACACTTCAGTCTCCTTGTCCTGGATAAGCCAAGTCCAGTGCTTCTAAATGATAATTTGTTTGGAGAGTCAAATCAAGATCACTACCACCACTACCACCCTCCCCGCCACACACACACTTCCAGTGGTGGCCAGAAATTCCAAAAACACAAAATCATCCATCCTTTCCCCAGAGCTCAGAACACTTCATATGCTTTTCGCCCTCCTCAGGCTCCCCCAGTCACCTTCAAAGCAGGGCTTCACAAGTCCTAGCGAGCTCTTCCTCAGGACTTCCAATGGCATTACAGAGCCACGGCCTGAAGCCCTCTCAAATCCCCAGTTCTCTCTGAGCAGAGTAGTTCTGTCAGGCTCCCTCCAAACACAGGGTTTCCCTTCAGTCCTTTCCCCTCTCTGTAGATCCCCTTTAAAGAAGCATAAAATGAAACAAGTGATTGGCATCAATCAAACTTCCTAATTATCTCACATAAGTGCCTGCAGATCATATTTCAGACCCATTGCTTTAATTGAGTTACAGGTCCTCCTGTGAGGTAAAATACACACCCACCATCTTATTGTCACATCTAAAGGAATTCAAAATGGTGCCTTTCTAAAAGTTTCCTCCTGCCATGGCAGGTACTGTAAACATTTACTGCTGGGATCTTTCATTAGGAGAAAGTCCTGTAAACAAGGCTAGTATTTTAGCTCCTTTGACTTAGTTTTTTCTTTCCTAACACTACATGTGTACGAGCAAATCTGTCTACCATTGTACATCTGCAATGGCAACTTTCAGAAGGGGATAATCTGGAACTGCACGAGTTTTATCAAAGTTTGTCTATTGTCAAAACCACAAACCACTTTCAAATAAAGCTGCACCTCTCTGGCCATTTCCTGGGCCTTCTTCCTGGCCCACTGTGGAGACGCTTCCACCTAGTCCTGATACAGAAGAACTACCCTGCTCCCTGTGGGTCTCTTTATCTACTGAGCTCAGAGCTTGGCCATTTATCAGCTGATGCTGTTCAGTCTTGTGACCCTTCCTTGCATGTGTCTGCAATTGTTAGTTGCTGAGGCTGCACCTAGGTAGAAGGGTTAGCCCCTTCCCTGTCAGTCAACTGACTGGGGAATGGGGCTCTGCCTCCCATCTCATGGTGCAATACAACCTCATGTCCCAGTTCTGGGATTGGATGACCTCGGTGGCCCCCACACACGTACAGAGTTCTAAGGGCAGGATCAGAGTCTTACTTCTCAAATGCCGTACTGAGCTAAATGATAACTAACAGCAGAGGGAGACAGGAAGTAAGTTATAAGGACAAAGGAGAAAATGTGGACCAGGTCCTCCAAGGATTTTGCTTAGCTCCATTGAGTTCCCTGGAGTTATTCTGATTTATGCCAGCTGAGTAGCTGGCACTATTTTTTTCAGAGGAGCTTTGAAATCAGGAGAGGCAGTGAGGCACAGGTATAGGGAGGCTGCCCTGAACAGCAGGGGCTGCAGAACAGAAGGACAAACAGTGTGGCAAGGCGGTGGGAAAGCTAGCAAAGAGGCCAGTGATAACGAGAGCAGATGCTGAGAGGGCAAGAGGCAAGTCCTGAACAATCAGTGTTAGTATATACATGTTTTGTGTGCTTTGCATTGCAAACTAGATTTCTCCATCTGCAGCCTCTTGGCATTCACTGTATGACATTAGGACCCAGTGTCAGACTTTAGGGTACTCTTTGGAGGGGCAGAGCTGACTCATTTTTGATAGTCAGAACAGATAAATCCTATTAGCACCCTTCAGGAACATAAAAAGTCTGAAGTCCCTCTGTGAGCCAAAAGGGAGGGACAGGAGGCCCTGCTGGGAAGAAACCCTAAGAACACCCTATTCACGAGGAAGCTTAGGGTGGAGGGGATAAGGCCCAGATCCTCAAAGGTATTGAAGCTCCTCACTTCTACTGATTTCATTTCAAGGCTCAATCCCATTGAAGATCTGGGCCTAAGGGTTTGAGTACAGCCCTGCTTTACATCGAGAATAAAGGAAAAGCCTCAAGAACAGGGTGAATTTGGGAATAAAAGCCCGTTGTTTTGCTGCTGTGTTAGGAGCAGGATGACACTTCCACCTGTTTGCAGATAGTACTGCATGATTACCCATCCCCATCTTTTCAGCCTCATCCAAAGTAACAGCAAGGTGGTGACTTTGTCCTTGACCAGAAAAAATGCAGTTTTGTTCTATTCGTTCCTATCAATTTTTTTTTAAAGGGCTGTGAGGATTTTATACCACATGCCCATGTTTATTACCATATAAAATTCCCTGTTTGCCTAAACCCCACCCAGGCATTTGTACACACCTGCATAAGTCTATAATTTTCCCTTATGAATCATCTATATCATCGGATCACACCCAAGTTACCAGAACTTAAGGAAATGGCAAGCTCATTACACTAGTTTTCATCTTCCAATTTTCAAATAAAAGGATTTTTATTGCCTTGCTGAATCACAAGTATTAAAAAAAAAATGACAGGCGAAAGAACATGTAAAATTAATTAATTAAACACACAGAACAAAAGTAAGTACAAAGGGAATGAGAGCTAGTAAATGACTTGTTAAGGAGCTGTCAGGACCCGTCCTATAGTGGTTAGACCTAGCTTACCTGTATTATCAACCCCAAGCATTCAAAAATCATGAATCAAGCCCCCCCAAAATCAAGAGATTGGCTTAAAAATCATGAGATTTAAAACATACATTTTGGGTTCCATTTATTTGCTTTCTGGTTTTTGAGTCTTGGAGGGGGACATTCGGGTCATATTTTCAAGCATTTCTCTACAACCATGAGGGTAGAAACTTACAACTTTTTAAGGAAAGCTGAGATTCTCTCATCACTAGCAGAGCTGGGGCTTTAAGAAAACCAAGAAATATCACGAGTTGTCAGCACTACTCACTCTGCTTCATGTTATCCCTTATGATTATGGCCTTGTACTCCAGTTGATAGCTCAGGCAAACATGGCAGTGAGAGACATGCCCCAGCTTCTGGAGTCACATGATTAGCTGAGAGTGATCTGGTATTTAAAAAAAGAGTCAATTTCTAGCCCTTGTGGTTGTAGAGTAAAGCTTGAAAATATGACTCTAAAAACTGAGTCATCTAACTCCCACTGGAAATACCAACAGGAGTGTAGGTGTCTAAATACCTTTGAAAAAAAGAACACAAATAAAAATACAATATTTTACATTTGTAACGATGATTTTTAAGCTAATGTCATGACTCATGATTTCTGAACACTTGGGGTTGGCGATATGGCTTAAATAACACATAGGCATGGGGGTTTCCCTCCACCTAGAGATGAATTTTACCCTCACTATGGACTAAGCCAGGGTTTCTCAAACAGGGGTCGCCGCTTCTGTAGGGAAAGCCCCTGGTGGACCAGGCCAGTGTGTTTACCTGCCCCATCCGCAGGTCCGGCCGATCACGGCTCTCACTGGCCGTGGATCGCTGCAGTGTGGGCTGAGGGACTTACTGGTTGCTGCTTCCAGCAACTCCCATTGGCCCGGAGCAGCAATTCACGGCTAGTGGGAGCCGCAATTGGCCGGACCTGCGGATGGGGCAGGTAAACACACTGGCCTGGTCCACCAGGGGCTTTCCCTACAGAAGCGGCGACCCCTGTTTGAGAAACCCTGGACTAAGGCCTGCTGTCCTTACTTGAGCAGACTTCCGACCACAATAAATGAGAGTTCTGTTTGGGTACAAAGTGGGAATAGCTGCATTTAGTCCTGTGAGCCACGCAAGGCAATAGTGAGAAATGTATGTAAAATTGTTCCACAGGAAGAATCCAGAATACTCCAGTTTACCAAAGAGATACTGCAGTGTTTGGAAGCATTACTGGAAAGTACAGGAACAAGAGACAACCTTCATATGGTGCTTCTGTTAAGTGCTGGTGTTTTTGTGCTCTGTATTTTGGGCAAATACCAATGTCGTCAATTGGCCACTTGATGTTGATTTGCCGACCTCCCAGTGAAGGTAGTAACAATTATACTTCCTCAAACTGCCCTTTTCAGGACCAAAAAAGAACAGTTGGGCCAGTCCTCCCAATATGCCAACTTAATGTAGACAGGATATCCAGGAAAAAAGCGGATTACCTCTTGAGGATCCTCAAAGACCATCACATTGACATTGTTACCCTCCAAGAAACACGTGAAAGAAGAAGATAAAGCTGCCAGACATAAAATCTATGGCTATTCCAAAATCGCTGCTGTCAACCATCCAAAACATGGGCTAGCAGTGTACATCCAAAATGGATTAGAGGATGTGGAAGTTTTGGAAGAATCATTGATCAGTGGAAGAGAGATCAACATGGTTAGAATTAGGGACATCATTATAGTAAATATATACAAGCCACCTAACATTATCTGGCCTGATCCCATCTGACCTTCCCTTCCTCATTCGGCCATCTACATAGGTGACTTTAACAGCCATCATGAAGACTGGGGATACTGTTCAAATGACACAGCCAGGGAGCAGATCACAGAATGAGCCTCCCTTGAAGACCTCACCTGCTCTATGATCTAAAGCAATCTGGATCTTTTTGGTCTGCAAGATGGACAACAGATCACAACCCTGACCTGTGTTTTATGACCCATAATAGTGCAGGTGTCCCACTAGCCACAACAAGAACCATCCTGAGTCACTTTCCACACAGTCAACATCACTCAATCATCTTCCAGATTGGCCTAGAAGTGCCCCTTCTGCAGTCTGTGCCAAAGCCACATTGGAATTTCCACAAGGCTGACTGGCCCGCCTACACTTCAGAAACAGAATCGTAGATCCTACAGCTCAAACCAATACCTAGAAACTTCGGTTGTTTTACAAACATGCTAAATTTGACCACTAAGAAGTACATCCTGCATGGTCACCACAAGGCTTTCACCCCCTGCTGGACAAAAGAATCCGAATGTCCCCTGAGGGAATATTAAAAGAGTGGCAACCCAGATAAAGCCAGCGTGTGGCTAGAGTCCTTGAATTCAGTGTGCCTGGAAAAAGTGTTGAAAGCCTTGATTTCACCCATTCAAGCTGTAAGGCATGGGCTATTTTGCAGCAACTTGGAGGATCCCAACAGTAACGCAACGCTCAGCAAAGGTGACAGCAAATGCTGTTGCCTCTCATCTTCTTTCTAACATCAAGACGCCGACAGACAAGATTACATGCTAGGAGATCCAGTGGGAACTCCACAGAAACCTTCAACAATGCCTGGAGGAATCCTCACTCTCTTCCCCATATTCTGTCAAGGAGATCAATGTTGCACTGTTGGAAACCAAAATCCAGAAAATTACAGGGGTTGATGACTTTCCTCCAGAGTTTCTCAAGAATCTGGGAAGATGGGGATGGGAATGGCTGGCGATGCTTTTTACTGCCATGCATAGAACTGGAGAAGTGCCAACATGCTGGTGACAGGCAACTGTGTTTGCCCTACTGAAGCCTGGGACACCTCCAGAGGATGCAGCCAGCTATCCCCCCATCTCTCTCCTTTCAACCACCAGCAAGCCCATGGAATGGGTGCTGCTCCCCATCTGTCTGATATTATTGAAGACATCCTCCCAGTGGAGCAGGCAGGATTTCGCCAAAAGAGGAACTGCTGTGACCAAGCAGCTTCACTTACCAGCCACACTGAGGCAGATTCCAACGTACATTGAAGATAGTAATCGCCCTTGTTGATCTGTCCTCAGCATACGACACTGTCTGGAGACAGAGCCTCCTCCTCAAGGTCTCCTGCGTCATTCACTGCCGGCGAACGATCCACCTCTTGGTAGCAATGACTGGGGACCGCTGCTTTAAGGTACCCCTTAATGGCCAGATCAGTAGCTCAAGAACTCTTAACTCAGGCATCCCTCAGGGCTCTGTCCTGGCCCCAATACTTTTTAATCTATACACCACAGATATACCAGTGACGGAGTCCAGGAAATTCATGTATGGGGATGGTATTGCCCTAGCTGTTCAGCATACAAGCTTCCATACCATCAGCTGCACCCTAACCCGAAATCTTAGCACAATGGCTGATTATTTCCAATGCTGGAAATTTAGGCCTAATCCAAAATAAATCCATGGTAACTGCTTTCCACCTGAACAATGAAATGGCTAATAACAAACTTGATGTGCAGTTCTGCGGTGAGCGCGTCAGGCACAAAGCTAATCCAAAGTATATTGGTGTTACACTGGACTGGAGTTTGACCTTTCGACAACACCCTCACGATAAGGTCAGATCTTGTGTCGCACTTATCAGAAAATTGTCCGGAACATCATGGTGCTCCAGTCCAAGGACCCTACGAACCACAACACTTGCCTTGGTATATTCTACAGCTGAATATTGTGCACCAGTGTGGTCTCACAGCTGTCACACTAAACTCCTTGACACTCAGCTCAATAATGCTATGTGCATAGTGTCGGGGATGCTCAAATCTACTCCGGTTGACTGGCTTCCAGTCCAATCGCACATCCAGCCTCCACAGATTAGACGGGCTGCTCAGACATCTCACTTTCTTAATCATGTCAATGCAAATACAAGGATCCACTGCACCATGATTGCATAACCTGCCAAAAACTAGATTAAAATCCCGTAACCCTTTATGGAACCGTATCAAGATCCTTACACTAACTTTGATGCTGAGGCTCAATGGAGAGTCACATGGAGCACTTCGACCACTCAAAACAAACAGCTCATCATTGATCCTGTTGAGGAACCACCAGGTTTTGATTTATGTCAGAAAGACTGGTGCAGATTGAATCACATCAGAACATCTCATGAGAGGTGCGGACAAACACTCTTTAAGTGGAAAATGAGGCAAACACCTGTATTCAACTGTGGTCACCAGGCATAAACAATAGAGCACATCATATCTGAAAGTCCCCTTTGTTCTTTTGCCGGGGACCTGAAGGACATTCACAAGCTCACTGCCGCAGCAATGCGCTGGCTATCAAATTTAGATATAAATTTGTAGTTGTTGCTACCTACCCAAACCATGCAGAAGAAGAAAAAGACTGGAAAGTACTGTAGTATTTTTTTTCTAAAAGAAATACAACTGACAATAGATATGATTTACCTCTTCACCGGCTGCTCTGGGTGCCTGAAATGACGTACCTGCGCTACTAGGGAATGGTGCATGACTGCTCTTGCAGCTTCCCTGTGGGAAAGTCATTTTTCTGCAGGGAAGCAAAGAAATCTGCAGGGAACATGAATTCTGCATGCACACAGTGGTGCAGAATTCCCCCAGGAGTAATCTCTCTCTTCAGGCAAAATTCCAATTTTTCTTACAGTGGTGTAAATCTGAGATCAGTGCAAAGGAGATCTGAATCAGCCCTTTAATCTCTTGTCACCCCCTTCTCTCCACCAATGGTCTGTTGGTCTGCTTCCCCAGTAACCATTGCTGAGCTTTTACCAAGCTTCCACCTGGGTATGAAAGACCCTCTGCTGGTCCACCAAGTAGTCACCTTCTTTAAAACCTCTCCTAAAGTCACACTTCTTTCACCACATCCCTGAGATGAGTCACCAACAATATTACATGATTTTTTTAAAATAACGTAGTCATTTCTTCAATATTAACTCAGTTGGATTGCCCATCCTGCTTAGTTATGGGTGCAGGTTTTATGGCAAACCTTTATATATTACTGTACACATCTAACCAGAAAAGCAGAAATAGAAACAAGTAATTTTTCAAACAGATCTGTGGCCACTCAGGCTTTCCTGGAGGCAGCAGGAAATAGAACTCAAGTCCTTCTACTTCAAAAGGCCCCTAACATATCAACCCCTTGTTGGGGCTTATGACACTACACAATTGAGCTGTTCAGATTCCATGCAGTAGAGCACATACATACCTTACAACACGTGCAGGGGCACCAAGGTAATGTTGTTGTTAGAACTCTTCAGCAACTCCCTAGCGTGCTCCATCGTTCCCATTCACATACATCTACATTGCAGAAAAACCAAAACCCACAAACACAATGAGTCTTCAAGCCTGGATCTACAGACTCGGGCTTGCCAAGCTCATACTATGACACTAAATATAGTCGTGTAGCCGTTCCCACTTGGACTGTGAGACTCATCCCCCCCAGCCAGGTTTCAGAGCCCAAGCAGGAATGTCTACACTGCTATTTTTAGCACCCTAGCATGAGCTGAAATCTGTAGATCTGGGCTCTGAGACTTGTGGCTGTGGGGATTTTTTTCTTTTAAATGTAGATGTACCCTTAGAGTCCCCTCAGGTCCTCCAGTGTTTTCATAGACCTTGCTGCTTCTCCTCCAGCAACTTAGCTGGTACCTAATTTCTCCACGACTTGTTGCACGAACTGTTGGGTGAAGCTGGATGCACAAACTGCTGCTTTTTTCTAGGCCTTTGTTGAAGAGGCAGTGAGAGCTAATGGACAGGGCTGTGGACTATAAGGGTATGGCTACACTTGCAGCTGTACAGAGCTGCCGTGGGAGCGCTCCCACAGCAGTGCTTTGAAGTGCGAGTGTGGTCGCAGCACCAGCACTGGGAGAGAGCTCTCCCAGTGCTGCAGGTACTCCACCTCCCTGTGGAGATTAGCTTACAGCACTGAGTGCCGCGCTCCCAGCGCTGGGGCACTGTTTACACTGGCGCTTTGCAGCACTGTAACTTGCTGCGCTCAGGGGTGTGTTCTTTCACACCCTTGAGCGAGAAAGTTGCAGCGCTGTAAAGCGCCAGTGTAGCCAAGGCCTAAGTTAGGAGACCTAGGTTCTATTTGAGACAGTACTGAGTGACTGTACATAAGTCACTTCCCCTCTGTTTCCCTTTCTATCCATTGTTGGTGAAGATGAATGAGTGTAGTTCAAGATCAGTGTGACAACCAGCCAGTAACCAAGCACAGTAATATGAAGAACTGTAGAAGCTCTGATTCCATTACAGCACAAAGTACAGGCAGTCTGGGTTAGTTGTTTTCAACCTGAGCACTGTTGTAAGAAGTGTTTGGGGGTGAGGGGGTTGGTTTTTTTTTAAATGTTGTCTGAATAATTCTATCAAGTGGGGATAACCCTCAAGGTATATTAAGGTGTGATGGTCTCTGTTAATTTAGCAGGTGGTAGGTAGCTCTCTGTCTCTCTCGCTCTCTCTCTCTCACACACACACACAGTGCTGACCAAAATCTTTTCGTTTACTCAGCAGGTTTATCCAGTTACTAGTGAGATGCAGAGCAAGTTTAGGTACCAATGAGTTTGAGCCAATAACAGACCCAGCATATTATTCTCTCTCTTCCTCTCTGCTTATCACATATGACAAGCTAATTGTCAAAGGAAAGAGAAACTGCCAGTCTCTCAGGTTCTGCTCCTTTGGAAGCCAAGTCTCTGCTCAGGCTTGCCATTTGTCTGTTCCTTTTTTGGAACTCTCAGCAAAGAATGAGGCTCTTTCTCCTAGACCCTTTAGAGAGGTTTCCTATTAGTCACTAGAATAATTAAAGGTTCCAGTTGCATTGCATTAGCACCTTTCATGTCATTCGAGTCCAGCTGCAGCACGAAAATTGCATATTTGCAGAGACTTCCATGCCAGCCAGCACTCCAGGAGCAAAGTTTTTTACATGTCATCACTTTCTAAAAGCAATATAACTAAGTGTTCCCTGATCCTGTTGCAGGGCAGCTTGCAAGAAGGACTCTTAAGTACTGGTCACTGCTGTATCTGGAGCTAGGTGATATTTAAAACAATCCTTTCAAAAGGTATTATGAATATATTAAAACCAGGGTATCTAAGGCTTAGTCATTGTTATGCTGTACCACGTGGCCACACACAACTTCACAGTGAGAACAGGGCTAGCATGCTGACCATTCTGCTCCAAACAGCACAGGGCATTGCTACTTTGGCTATAGGAGACACTGTGTTAGATGGAGCAGTGTAGGCTCTATGATACACCATTAAACAGTTCTGACTCCATTCTGTTGAGGGCAGTGGGGAAGACACTCTCAATTCATTATAACATTAATTGACGAATCTCTGTGGCTAGTCTAGTCAATGAAACCGTGCTAAAAATATACAAATAATAAATAAGCGGCTAATAAGTCTGCCAGATCCTCAGTTTTGATCTATCTTAGACACATGGCCTCATCACTGTAGTATCTGAGCACCTCACAATCTTTACTGTACCCTCTGAGGTAGCAAAATTCTATTATCCCCATGTTAAAGTTGGGGAAACTGTGACACAAAGAGAATTACCAGAGGCTCCACAAGAAGTCTGAAGCAGAGCAGAGATTTGAACCTTTATCTTCCAAGTCTTATATTAGCATCCAATCCCCTGGATGATCCTTGCTCAATCTTTTTTTTTTTTTTCATTTCAATTTACATCAGTAAATTTAAACCAGTAAAGACTGACCCACTGCCTTTTATAGCTTGATTTGTTTTCTCCTTTCTTTCTTTAAAAAAATAAGCTACGTTTACAAGTAGACTAAATGCTGTTCAGAATAAACCTCCTTCCTCCCCAAAAAATCTGTGACTGAAATCGCAATCATTTATGTCACAGACTTAAGTGTGAGCCAGCTACCTTTCAAAACAAAATAGCTTAAAATCAGTTTCTCCTTCACGTCGCTGCCAGGACCAGATTTCTAGCCCTCAGGGTTCTACGTGCCCTCTGACTGCTAACATCTCTAACTCCGGATACAGCGTAGGGGATAGGGTGACCAGATGACTCAGTTTTATAGGGACAGTCTCGATTTTGGGTTTTTTTTTCTTATATAGGTTCCTATTGTCCCCCACCCCCATCCCGATTTTTCACATTTGCTGTCCAGTCACCCTAGTACGGGATGACCATTCTGTGCTGCTATCGAGGTTTAGCAATATCCACAACAGAAGTAGGGGAAATAGAAATCTCAGCCTAAGGTCTGGACTTCAATCTTGGCAAGTATAATAGCCCTTCAGTTCATCTATCAAATATAGTTATTTATAACTGCATAACTGGATATATGTGCTCTGTGAATAATATGGGATTTCGTGCACTGTTGTAATGTGAGTGACTAATGTTACACTGCGTTATTTAATACCTCTAATGTGCTAGGCATTTTACAAACATAGGAGAGGCATGATCCTTGTCCTGGAAAACTTGCAGTCTGAATGAGACATCACTAAGGAAGTGAGATCAGCAGGGAGCAGCCAGGGGCCCTGGAGTACAGCAGTGGTAGACAAGAGGTGATTAATAACAGGGTGAAATGTGCCTTCATACAGCAGCCATACTCTGGGGTTGGGCAGCTGAGTGGTAATAGTCACACCTAGGTCTTGCCAACCGTGGCAGGAGGGCTCAGCCCAAGCTGGATGAGAGAAGCCCTGCCTCATGCCCATTTCTGATGCTCCAAAATGGGGCAATCTGTGCATGAGCCAGCTGAGGACCTAGCCATGCCCAGGCCTCGCACACCATGTCCCTTGGAGTCACAGGGCACCAGCAGGCACAGCAGCCCAAGCCCCTCAAGGTGCTCACTGGAGCACTAGCTCTTGTGTTGCACGTACGGCTTTTTGCCAGCGCAGCCAGCAAACACATGGGAAGTTTCTAGTATTAGTCAAGAGTCCGGAAAACAAGAAGCTCTAGTCCAAGAACAAGCACAATTCCATTTTCCTTTCATTCTGATCCTTGACTCTCTCCCTTTTCCAGGAAGAGTCTTACATCTTCTCAACAGATGCTAAGGGCCTCGCTACCATTTCCTCCTACCCATGGCCTCAAGACACACTCCCCCATGATTGTAGCTACTGCCATGAAGAGCACTACACAATCCCCTCCAGGACCTTGGTCAGCCACAAGGGGGCACTCTTGGGTGACATGAGTCTCTTCATCCTTTCTCTGGTGCTTCTGGTCTGTAGACAGGCACAAATCACTGTTACTTTGCACTGCCTTCCCTCCCTATGAATTCTCTCTCTCTCTCTCTCTCTCCACAGTTTAGGTAAGGCTGGGGGACTGCATCAGGAAGTCACATTTTGTTGCTCTGTGTCTTGCAGGCAGTTGTGGCTTCAGCTGCTGCAGAAGGCCATGACTCGGCAATTTTCTCCTTCCGGCTATGTTAATCTATCAGCCTAGTTGCTCTTTCAGAGGCGTGGCAAGATTGAATTTATTAGTGTTGGTAAAGTACATTGAGATCCTGAGATGAAAGGTGCTTCAGAAATGCAGAGTAGACATATTAAATAGGGAGTAATCCAGATCAGACATAATTAATAACAGTAATTAACACTTTGTACTTCCATAGCACTCTCTATCTAAACATCTAGGGTCTGATGCAAAGCCGATTGAAGTTAATAGGTTTCAGAGGTGTCATTTGGTGTCAATGGGCTCTGATTCATTCTCCTAGATCGCTTTACAAATATTAATGAGCTAAGCTTCACAGCCCTCCAGCTAAGAGATAGGTCAGGATCATTAATCCCATCTTACAAATGAGGAAACTGAGGCACAGAGAGGGAAAGTTACTTGACTTGCTCAAGAACCCACTGTACCAGAAGCAGGAAGAAAACCTGGATCTCATGTCTCCCATTCCTGACCATCAATCACCGCTAGATGATGCTGTCTCTAAGCCTCCAGACTTTTAGAGCTGAGGCAGGGGGTAAGATGGTTGGTTATCTCAATCGAACCTGAATGCCAAGCATTTTGAAAGCCAGCCACCACTAGTTACAGTGAATTTGCTTAGAGCCTGAACTTTGAGACAGCATCTGTAGCTGTGAATCATCTTGGCCAGTCAAAGGAGTAGTTAATTGTTATGGGTCAATTTCAAAAAGATTTAAAGTGGTTCAGCTAAGGCAGGGGTAGGCAAACTACAGCCCGGCCCACGAGCCATGTTAAGCTGGCCCACGAGCTGCACCATGCAGCGCGGACCCTCTCTGGCACTCCAGATGGGGTGCTGGGTCGAAGGCCAGACCACACAGCTCGGTCCTGCTCTGGTCATGGTGCTGGGTTGGGGGTCACACCAGTGGCTCAGCTCTGCTCCCGAGCTCCAGCCAGGGTCCTGTGTTGGGGACCTCACCACGCAGCTCTGCCCCGCTCCAGCGCTCCGGCCAGGGCTTGGATCTGGCTCCTACACACTCCAATGGGAGCTGCAGGGGCGATGCCTGTGAACAGGGCTGTGTGCAGAGCTGTCTGACCGTGCCTCCGCGTAGGAGCCAGTGAAGGGACATGCCACTGCTTCCAGGAGCCACTTGAGGTAAGCGCCGCTCAGAGCCTGCACCCCCTCCTGCACTCCAACCCCAATTCTGTGAGCACTTATGGCCCTCCATACAATTTCTATTCCCTGATGTGGCCCTTGGGCTAAAAAGTTTGCCCACCCCGATCTAAGGTGTAAGCATCTTAGCTTATCTTTAACTGCTCTGTTCTGCTGTGGAAACAGTGCTGAAGATGCTCACAAGAATGTTTGTCTTGGTTTCATTGTGCTCACTTTGTTGCATAAACCTTTTGTCTCTTGTCTTGTATGCAGATTGTAAACTCTTCAGAACAGAGAGCACCTGTTCTTTACACCTTTGTATAGTGTGTTACACAAGGGGCTCTGATCCATGGCTGGAATCCCTAGGTGCTACTGTAATTAAAATAATAAATAATAGTAAAATAGACGGGCTGTCTTGTGAGTCCCCGTATTTCCTGGGTTATCAGGCATGTGAAGATAGCCTTCTTCAGGTTGTTCCAGTACTGCTGCTCCCAATACCTCTCTCAACAAGAAAGTATAAGAGTGCAGAGACATTACAGCCAGAACTTTCAGAAGGGCTCTGCACCCACTATCAGAGACAGATTTCCAAGCAGCTACGTTCCCATTTAGGCACCAGAATAAGTGTCTATATTTTCAGAAGTGCTGAGCACAGTGAACGCACGTTAGAAAACCTGCCTTCCACTGCAGCTTCCGTGCGTTTGAAAACCTGGCCCTTATTTTGGTGCCTGATCTCTTGGAGAAGACCTGATCCCAGCTGTGGGTGCTGCACACTCAAAAACCTGACCCTGAGCTCTTTCAAAACTCTGGTCCCACAAGTGCAATTCTACTCTGAGAAGAGACTTTGTAGAAGCGGTATTGTGGAGGATATCATGTCAATCGTCAGGGGTGGCTCTAGGTATTTTGCCGCCCCAAGCACGGCAGGCAGGCTGCCTTCAGCGGCTTGCCTGTGGGAGGTCCCCAGTCCCACGGATTTGGCGGCACGCCTGCGGGAAATCTGCCAAAGCCACGGGACCAGCGGCCCCTCTGCAGGCACGCCGCCAAAGGCAACCTGCCTGCCGCCCTCGCAGCAACCAGCAGAGCGCCCCCCGCGGCTTGCCGCCTCAATCGCGCACTTGATGTGCTGGTACCTGGAGCCGCCCCTGCAATCGTGTCTTGGTTCCAGAGCAAATCTCCACAGCTTAGTGGAGAGATGAGTTGAGGGTTGTGTTGTTTTCCCTAACTGCTAGTCCTGCAGACTCAATCACTGCCTGTCTCACTGCCTAGGCCTAATGCTAGAGACTGCCCTCAGTTTCCCTACTGGGGATACCCAGGATGGTGGAGTCCCCAAGTGGCATAGCTAGCTCCTATACCCCTCCTCCTGCAGTCTCTGGTGCGGAGGACATGTTGAAAGGGAATGGCCAGTGTCCAATGTGCTCTAGCAGGCAGATAGTCCCTTAGGAGCTGCAGCCAACTGGGCACTGTATAGCATTCCCAGGCTGCTGTAGCCTGCACCTGAGTTGGGGCACAGTAAACCAGGCTATTGTAACTGGCTTGCTGGCAGCCCCCAACTCTGCTTTGCTGAGCACAGCAGAGAATCAGGCCCTGAGAGTCAAGCTGGGGCCTTTCCATTTCATACCCAATCACCAGTAATGAGGTCCTGTGGGTCAGACTGGGTCCTCAGTGACATCTGAGCAGCTCCATGGCTGTCAATGTGTTTATACAGGAGTAGCTGATTGGAGTTTAGTAAACAGTTCTGATGTGGATAAACAAGGAGAAAGAGAATTCAGCTCTGAGCTGTGCTGACTCTGTAGGGCTAACAGGAGTGGGTGATGCCAAAAAATTGATGTGGGGGCGTGTGTGAAACTAACAACACATTTTTCTATTTTTAGCTAATTGAAAAGAGGGGTGGGGCTGGAGTTTGGACTGGAAGCATCTTTTTTATTATTATTCTGAGTATTTTTCAGTTGTTTTGAGTGTTTTCTAAATAAAATTAAGGAAACTTTCTAAATTAAAAGTGACTTGAATGAAAAATCAAAATGTTTCATTTTGAAAATGCCAAAACAAAAGTCTATTTTTTTTTCAGAATTTCTTTCCCATGAGCTAAGAATTCAGTAAAATCAACATGAATTTGCAAAACATTTTGGTGCCCCCGAATCTTATTTTTTTTTTTTTTTGCTGGAGAAAAGTTTTGGCTGAATATTGTCGCCCAGTTCTGCCTGCGATACGTAGGGAAACAACTCTTTTTTGGCTATGAAGTTACCATTACTACAGCTGAACTGGCGCTGCGGGATAAACCGAATGCCGGGTTAAGGCGCCCAATGCCGACGCTCATTTGGCATTATTACATAGTCACTTTTCATACTAGAACTGCATTCTAAGGAAAGAATTAACCAGACTTTTCCAACCCTCTCACCCAAGGTTTGTGCTTCTTTAGGTTCAAGGTCTGGAGCAAGGTTAAGTTTTGTTCCTATTAGAGATGGGTGGCCTGGTGGTGAGTGGGCGCTGGATGCTCCTGGATCCCCAGCTCTGACACTGACTCCCTTTGTGGCAGTCGGCAAATTACTTTTACCCTATTTTACAGATGGGGAAACAGACCAGAGAGTTGGATACTTACCCAGCTACCTCATAAGGTTGGTTTAAGGATTAATTAGTTTGAGTCTGTAAAGGGCTTTGAAGATAAAAAAGCTTGACACAATTGATAATTGCTGTTCTGCAAACCAGTTCTGCCATCCCTGGTAATGAATCAGTACAGGAGAGTGACGGGCATTATTGGCTGAGAAATGTTTCTAATGACAAGTCTTAATTTGAGTAGAGATGGGCCAGAACCAAACCCCCTCTGATCCAAGCACCCTGAAACTCTGGGAGAATTTGGCTCCAGATCCAGCCTTTGTAGGCGATCCCAGCTCTAGCTATCAAAGGTTAGATTGTGCCAGGATTCCATTTTTCCCCCCTCTCCTGGAAAAGGAGATTTACTTCTATCCCTCTCCATAGTCCCTCTCAGTGTTTAATAGCATTCTGTGCCTTTCAAAAGCTTCCATCAGTCCATGAAGCCTCCCCTTTCCCTGCATGGGGTTCCATCTTATTATACACTCATTTGCTACATCCTCTGCTTCAAAGAGCCCCAGTTCAAAGGGTCCTAGAAATGTTGAACAGGTCAGCAGTTTAAGGCTGAGCTACACGCCGTTAGACAGCAGCCACACTGCCCTAGTTTTGTTCCGGAGGGAAATAGAGAATCACTGGTTTGTAGAGTTTCCTTTGGCCTTGAAACAGACCACAGAATTGTATGTGTCTTAGTGGCAAAGATCAAGCACCAAGGAATCCTGTAGTGGAGGAGCTCTGGAAAAGCTCATTATGAGTCATTGACTTGTTCTTAATGGGAACTGAAGAGCGACAAAGGAAGGGAAGAGAAAGGAGAGGGCATGCCACAGAGGACAGTTTCTTTTAAAATAATTCTGGCCAAATACTGATTTCTAAGAGGGGCAGGGTAGGGAAGGAATGGCTCTCAGTAGAGATGAGCAAAGCCAGATCAGATACAATGCTACCTCAAATCTCAAACACAACCTGAAATGAATGTTCCTCTGAGAATGAAAAAAGTGCGGGGAAGATCATTTTTAGCATTATTTTTCATTTGCACACAGCTCTGACCTCGCAGGTTCTAGCTGAGCCCAGGTGTGAAAATCCTGTGCAAACGGCTCTTCTGGCCCAAGAGGAAGCAGGAAAAAGCAGAAATCCTTGAGTTCTCATTAGATTTTTTAACTGTTTTTTCCAGACAGAGGATGTTTAAATAGTTTAAAGAAACAACACTCAAATACTAGGTAATTATCTAGGCTGAATCCAAATGCCAAACTTTCCTTAACAATAATACCTATCTCTTATCTCTCAAACCACTTGACAAAGGAGGTCAGTATCATTAGTGTTGTTTCACAGATGGGGAAACTGAGGCATAGACAGGCGCCTTCTCTTTGTCCAAGGTTAAATGGCAGGCTAGTGGCAGAGCCAGGAAATGTCCTGGGGCCTAGTCCAGTGCACAATCCACTGGGCACACATCTTAAACTTCTTATTGACTAAGCTAAACTGCAGTAAGCCATTCTTTGTACTAGCTTAACTACACATGTTTTTTAAACTAGTCACAAGAGGGTTGCACCAATTTAACTTTATAGTGACATTCTGAGAAAAGAGGCGGAGCGTCACTCATCTCTTTTACACCTGCTTTACACATATAATTCCATTGGCTTCAGCGAAATGACTCCCCGTGTAGCGCCATGTAAATATGTGCAGAACTTGGCTTGTGGTGTCTATTTGTGATTGGGTAATAGATAGCTAGGTGCTGTAGAGAGAAAAGGATTGAGAGATTGCCGGTGGGCATGTTACATGTGGAAAAGCTCAGTGTTATGGCAGCTGTATGAACTGTGTTGTGAAATACAGCTCAAAGTATCTCTATCTAACTTGTTACAGAAGACATATAAGAGTGTGAAATTCACCCCCATGTAAGCAAGTTCAAGGCGTGTGCCTCACTCAACCACTTAAGCCCTATTCTGATGGCTTAAAAAGTACATGGGCCTTGTGCTGCAGGGGCGTGGATGTCACTCACTGTGAGAGACTTGGGTTATGGATTTAGGGCAGGTGAGCAAAAGGAGAGGCTCAGGCTCCAAAAACCCTGTTTTATCTCAGTTGCTTGATGCTGGGTCGGCAGAGAGAGAATCCAGGATATAACTAAGAAGCTGCTTTCTTCTTTTCTCTTACCTTCTCTCATTTTATCTATTTGCTGATAGTTCCTGGGGGAATGGCATTTTAATTTAATTGGTGAACTTTTAAAAGCAACACTTAACTTAGTCCTCAGCCGATCTACTCTTTTCTCAGCCAGCAAATCCCGGCACTAGAATTTCTGGAAAGCTGTATTAATCATTATGCAGCCAGATCCACATCTAAGCCAAACTTTCAAAACTAGGGCCTTAAGTTGTCTGCAAAACAAATGAGGTGTGCTGTAAAAATCCACATTGCACAAGCAAACATGTACAGGTGCTTGATTTGAATACATAAAAACAAGTTATTGGGTCAACACAAGGTGTGAGTTAGACAACTCTGGCTCACACTATCCTTGGGTAAAGCAGTTTATAAGTCCCAAGCCATCCTTGCACCTTTAGTAGAACTCTCGGAAATAAGTTTCGCTGTTCCTCTTTCCAGGGCCTGAGTGGCAGGATCTCTTAATGCATCTGCCTGTTTATGTTAGTTAATGGAAAGCAGCTTTGTTTATGGAAAAGATCTATTTTTGTTTTACTTCTTTCTCTCGATTAAACTGACTTTTATCCAAGATTGCTCTCTGCTCTGGGAAAAGAGGTGGTCTGCTTCTCATAGACTCATAGACTTTAAGGTCAGAAAGGACCATTATAATCATCTAGTCTGACCTCCTGCACAATGCAGGCCACAGAATCTCACTCCGCCACTCCTGTAACAAACTCCTAACCTATGTCTGAGTTATCGAAGTCCTCAAATCGTTTAAAGACCTCAAAGTGCAGAGAATCCTCCAGCAAGTGACCCATGCCCCATGCTGCAGAAGAAGGTAAAAAACCTCTGCCAATCTGCCCTGAAAGAAAATTCCTTCCTGACCCCAAATATGGCGATCAGTTAAACCCTGAGTATGTGGGCAAGACTCACCAGCCAGCACCCAGGAAAGAATTCTCTGTAGTAACTCAGATTCCCACCCCATCTAACATCACATCACAGACCATTGGGTATATTTACCTGCTAATAATCAAAGATGAATTAATTGCCAAAATTTGGGCTATCCCATCAAATACCATCCCTCCATAAACTTATCAAGCTTATGTCTTGAAAGCCAGATATGTCTTTTGCCCCCACTACTCCCCTTCGAAGGCTGTTCCAGAACTTCACTCCTCTAATGGTAGAAACCTTCATCTAATTTCAAGTCTAAACTTCCTAGTGTCCAGTTTTAATCATCTATTTCTTCTTCTGTGTCCACATTGGTACCACGCTTAAATAATTCCTCTCCCTCCCTGATATTTATCCCTTTGATATATTTATAAAGAGCAATCATATCTCCCCTCAGCCTTCTTTTGGTTAGGCTAAACAAGCCAAGCTCTTTGAGTCTCCTTTCATAAGATAGGTTTTCCATTCCTCGAATCATCCTAGTAGCCCTTCTCTGTATCTGTTCCAGTTTGAATTCATCCTTCTTAAACATGGGAGACCAGAACTGCACACTATATTCCAGATGAGGTCTCACCAGTGCCTTGTGTAACGGTACTAAATACCTCGCCTGATGCATCCCAAGACCGCATTAGCTTTTTTAACAGCCATATCACACTGGCAGCTCATAGTCATCCTGTGATCAACCAATACTCCGAGGTCCTTCTCCTCCTCTGTTACTTCCAACTGATCTCATAGACTCATAGACTCGTAGGTTAGAAGGGACCAATATGATCATCTAATCTGACCTGATCTGTCCCCAATTTATAATCAAAATTCTTGTTATTAATCCCTAAATGCATGACCTAGCACTTTTGTCCTAGCCCCAGCTTGAAAATCTGGTCAAGGGCAATGGGGAGCGAATCCTGCACATATTCTTTAATTGGGTAGGATTACAGTAAAGCTTAGAAATCTAGCAGAGCAGGATAGTTAATCTCTCACTCCTCTTTGCAGCATTTTTTCATGTGTCTCCATGAAATGGCATTTGTTTGTGTACCACACAAATCTAGAAAAGCCACACTGGAAACAAGGCCCATGTTTGCATTTTATGAGCAGGGAATTGTGTGAAGAAGCGAGATGACTGGAGTTTGAGTCAGCCAATGTCTGCACTTCCTGGAGAAAAAAACTTCAAAAGTGTCAAGGTCCTGTGAGGCTAAATCACTTGACTAATGCGTCTTTCAGCTACTTTGGGCTTTGAGCTTGAGCCAAGTAGGGTCAGGACATGGACAGGGCATCTTCCAATGAAAACCCAGGGTGGGACAGTCAGTGGTGTGGATGCTTCAGAGGGCAATGCTCTTCCCTTGAAGTCATTACTGAACCAAGAGTCATATGAGTTCTGCTGGAAGTGCCGCCTTCTGTATGAGAAGTGAAACTGATGTCCTGACCAGCTGTGGTCATAAAAGTCTGCCGGACGCTTTTTGGCCCCAGTAGGCATTGTATCCCTGAGTCCTAATTCTGACTCTAATACTGACTTGCCTGATGGCTGTTGGCAATTCTCTGCTTCCTCCTCAGTGAAATGGGGATAATACTTTCCCATCTTGCAGAGCTGAACAGAATACTTGCAAAGTGTTGGGTACGTGGGTGGCTGGATAAAATATGGCCACCATTTATATACCATGCTAGAAATACTGGGTGAAATTCTGGCCCCATTAAAGCCCATGGCAAAACTCCCTTTGATTTCTGTACAGCCAGGACTGCTTCACTCATAGCTTCGTGATATAAGAAAGTATCATTTTTCACTAACGAGGATGTAAACTGTGTATGTGTGTGTGTTATATCCACTCATATTATCATCCTTTATATTACATAAAAAACACAGTTATTTAGGTTGCACAATCAAGCCCTGTGGAACTGCCAGAATTAAGGCTGCCCATGCATTATAGTACAGTCCTTAATTACATGATCACATATGATTTTGTTCCACAGGACTACCGCTTCATTTCAATTTCAAAGTCCTGCTGCAAGCCAGGAAGGTGTTAAAGCTCTTCAGATTAACAGTAGCAAGAATTTTTAGATGGAAAGTGTTAGGTGTCCCAAGTATAGTGGTGCTGCCACTCTCCAGTGATAAGTGGGTAGTGTAGCCAGAATACAGACAATTAAGAAAAATAATACAAGTAATAATCAACTCAGAGTACAGTGATACCAATTTCTGGAGCTAATCATTTGTCTCCTTTGAGACCATCCAATTCATATAAAGAGATTAATATGGTCATCTCATTGATATAGTCTGATTTCTTGATGTTTTGCCTAACATCAGATTTGATCAATGGAAATGATTAGGTTTATCCATGTTCTGAAGTGTAGTTCAGAGAACTCGTTCCCGCAACACAGGACTGGTTTAAGAGGAAGGGATAATAAGAGATCAGCTATCTTCTGGAAGGTTGCCCATTTGACACTGAAGATCTGTGCAAGGCTGTTTGTTGCACTTGAAATAGAACAGCCAGCCATGGCAAGTCTGGAACACCTCCTGGGGTGTATGCGCACACAAGCACACACCAGTTACGGGCTCCTTATCCACAGCCATCCGTCATTGTGTGCCAATCAGAGGAAACCACTAATATTACTCAACCAAGGGTTCATTATAACTTCCTCTTCATCTACTGGGCTAATTTAACAATCAAAATCTTTAGGTTTGTCTGGCCAGGAGGACTGGGCATTTCAGGGTCTTGGTAAAGAGACGCAGCCTTTCACTGCTAGGTGAGCATGTCAAAGTGACCCACCATTGTTACCATCATCCATGACAATATTCCTTCTTGCACTGAGCATAGCCCATGTATTGCAGCAATACAACCTTTACTGGCATTCAGGCTTCTCTGGCTTGCACTGGACTGCGTTAATATTTCCTCCTCTATCTACCTATTCCACTACACAGCCTTCCAGCTCTCTGCTTGTAATGAGATACTGTCCCTTTAAGGCCAGACTGTTCCATGTGTCCTGGGAAAGTGGACGAGGGCCTTGAAGCAGTCAGATGGAGAGATAGGTGGTTTCAGGGAACAGTCAGTGTCTGGGAGGGGTGAGGCATAGGAAAACCCAGATCACTGGTCCTCTAAGGACTTGGCACCAGAAGCCTTGTAGAGTGGGTGAAGCAAAGCTCCCCTTTCTCCCAGCCAAACACAGACAGGTATTTGGGGTTATTAAAACCACTTGGGAAGGCTTAAGAGGCTGATAAAATGACTCGACAGGGAGTCAAAGAGAGGCTCCAAGCCAGTCATCTAAATATATTATCCCCTAAGAGAGGAGTAATATTGTTTTAAAGACTCTGAGTGTATGTGAGTTATCTTGGTACTCAGGGAAACTGCGGCAGAGTACCCACAGGGCCACCCCAGACCATGACTGGGCACCCTAGGATGACACCTGTCTACACTATCTCTCTCAACTCACCTGTTTACATTAAATTCTAACAAGTCTCACTCTAAGGAATGTGCCCAGCATGCTGGATTTCCCAAAGCCCACTCAGTTTATTGCAGCCTTCCCAGAATTCGCTCCCAGATGCTTCCATGCTGTATTTGCTCAACATTCATTCATATGATGCAGCCTGAAACTCTACAGGACAACCAAAGGCATCTTGGTAGTAATCTCTACTGCTTGTCTGGACTGCAGTGGATTTTGCTATAGTTAGAACTATTTGTATGGGAAATCCTTGGGGCAGAGACACGTATGTACAATGCCCAACACAATGGGGCTTGGATCTCAATTGGGCCCTCTAGTTGCTACCATAAACAGCAAGGAGAGGAGGGGAATTCAGTGAAAAATCATGCCACACAATCAGAATCCCTGGCCTCCAATTTCTACCTGAAGCACATGCTGAGGATACATTTAATGCAAGGGGCTTTGCTGACTGACACCCTTGTAAAAATCAATCCTTACGGCTCCTTCTTATGTGCAACTTCCATCTAAGTAAAGGGGATATTGCATATCAAAGGTGGCTGCACCAGCCACTTAAGATTTATTAGTAAATCCATTGAAAAACATTTCCAGGGAAATAAATCTCAGCCTGCTGACTTCCTCCTATTCTTTACTTTATCCTCATATTGATTTTCGTCTCAGGAAATTTACCTCTCGATTTGTTTTATGAGACACTTGTCGAACAAATGACAAGAAAAAAGATAGAGCTGGATATTTTCCCTTAGCAGTTTTAAGTAGGAATGAAGAGTGTTTCTTTGAAATTAGTCTTGCTCTTGTGACACGGAAGGAAGAATATATCTGACAAGCCCTTCAGAAAGCTTTATCTCAGTGGATGGAGAAAGCTCGCTGGCCAGCCTCTGACACAGCTACATGGTGGCTGTGCCCCAGAAGCTCATTGATAAATTTGACATGTAAACAAGCTGTTGCTAAAAATATTTAACCCTGGGGACACTGGATGGTTTAGGAGACTGGTAATGGAATACTATACATATCTTTTCATCTCTAGGCATCAGTTCAAATCCAGGCCATTGGCTGAAACTCATTATCATCTGATGGCTGCTCAGTGCCCCATGGGAAGTGAGTTGGTGTGTTTCTATTGGGTAAATTGTTATGCCACGGATGTTGAGGCTAGTTCTTAATGCTCTGATGTCTTAGGCAGCTTCTACCTAGCAGGGAAGGTGCCCTTAAAGGGGCAGACTGTGAACTTTGTCTGGATGAGGAAGTGGCATCCAGGACACAGATGCCTTGGTGCAACAACTTCCTGCCCCATCTGCTCGTGCTGCTGCTCCAACTAGCAGGGATGGGAGGGCACTCTTAAAGAAGCAGGGTCCCTCCCCTCCACCTAAGCTGTCCCAGCTGATGAGTGGGTAGCCAGCCTGGAGTCAGTTCTAAAACTGAGCTATCTTAAGTAGCATTGATATGGCCTTCCCCTAAACCTGGCCCTACAGAGAGTTCAGGGAGTGAAAAGGCCACAGACTGAAATATCCATTTTGCCTTAGAGGTCATTCTTTCAGAGCAGCATTGCATCGTGTTGGGGAAGCTTGTACTGCCCCCTTTAGACTGTAAGATCTTTGGGGCAGGGACTTTCATTTATTATGTGTCTCTACAGCACCTAGCACAATGGGTCCCAAACCTGGTTGTTATCTTTAGACACCACCACAGTATAAATGTTATTGAGCAGAACATGTCCTGAGGATAAAGAATTTCACTCTCTCAGGCTGGCAATCGGGCCCCTTTCACCAGGACTAAACTGAAAAAAGAAAGTTGTGTTACATGGCAAATAAGGAGTGCACACTGCACATTTCCACCAGGACCTTCAAGTGCCTATAGACCTTCAGTGTCTAAAACTTACTTGCATTCCCTGATGTTTTACCTTTTCTAGATGAGTACAGTTTGCAGGAACAGCTGGTTCTGTTAGCTTTAAACAACATATCACAAAACCTGGAATCAGCAGTAACAAAGAGTAAGGGACCCTTTCTTTAGTCTCTCCTTTTCCAGTGGTCCCAGAATTGCACTTTTTGTAGAGATTTGGGGAGGGGGAGGAGTTACTAGAGGTGGGTGGGAGCTAAATTCCGTGTGAGATTCAGCAGTAGATTGAAATCTGATCACAGCTCTTTACAGTGATAACAACCTGAAGAGAATAACCAGTCTCTACTGGCTTGGCTACTCTGCCACAGGCTCTTTCTAATATATGTGTTGGGATTATACATTTAGACAAACATAAACTTGCGGTTTCCCCATACAGTTGACAATGGCCTCAATGCCATTGAGTTCAGTGGAACTCCTCACATGTATAAGCATTAAGTACTTGTATACGTGTTTGCAGTATTTGGTCCTTGGTCCATAACCTTCATGCGTGTTGTTAGCAATGTTTCCACAAGAAAATCCATTCCCTGTTTTCTTTTTTCATACTTGGGAGACTTTCTATTGCCGACCAATGGTGTAATCCCCATGTTCTTCCTGGGTAGAGGCATGCTTAACTGAGGATTAAAGGGTGCAGAAGCATTCTGTAGGTCTCTTCCCAGTGAATTTTCTCTACTGTGAGTACTTGGTATAGTACAGCACAGAGCAACCGTACAATGGAGACCCTTCCTGCCCTGCAGAATTCAGAATGCTTTTGTAACTAACTTAAAAAAAACTGAAGTTATTAATCTGGCACCTTGGCTAGTTCTTTCTTTCATTCTATAGCTTTTCAGTTCAGATTTAAGAGCAGGGTTCTCAGCCAGCCAAGTTGCCATGGTGCTCCCTAGGGCAAACTCTAGCTCTACACATGATGGAAGAGTAGGAGGGACTATGTCAGACAACGCTGCCAAATCTACAGCAGCTTCCTCCATCCTAGATTGTACAGGTTAGGATGCTAGTGGGAAGTTTACTCCTCCTCATCCTGTGTTCTACGTTTTAGAGAGAGCATTTTCTGGTACTGACCAGGAGCCCTGCAGTAAGTTTGAGGCTCTTGGGGAAATCCAGACATCTCACCACTTGTCTTGGCTCTGGTTAGAGGCACGTTGCAAGCTCCCCTTCCTCCTGTTTAATACCAGCCTCCATCCCCTGTTGCCCTAAGTCCCTAGACAAATGCACACACCAGTTTGGGACCCATCAACTATACATCTTTTTGCAGGACTGATCCCGCCCACCCCAGCCCATCCAATTGTCCATGGAGCAGGACAGGAAGGGAGAAGATTACAGGCAAGTTATTGGCCATTGCTGCTGAAAAGCCCATTCAAATAGCCCCATATTTGCTTGAACCCACCATGAAAATAATTCCTATAGATGCATAAGGGGTGATTTTTGCATACAGTGAATCAATGTGAATGTTTCACAGATATGGAGAGTGGTATTATTACAAGGAGACCTTCCTCCCTGCCCCCACCATGATTTTTGGCTCTTTTTGGAAGGCCTCTTGAGAAGGACTAATGGCCCTCTGGTACAGGCCCACTTCCACCAATAATTGTGGATCAAAAGTTAAACTGGGCAGAGAGGAATGGAGACCAGGTAATTCATACTAAAAATCTTGACATTCTAACTGAGAACAGTCCAACGCAAATTACAGTTGTGTGTCTGTTTTACCTCAGTTCTCTTCAAGTGCAGCCTGATCCTCCTGTGCCCTTCAATGGCTCAAACTGCCCACCTGACTTTAATGGGACTGTTCCCTTGACTAAGGCAAGCAGGCTTTGGGCCCTGCAAACTCTCCTGGAAATAACTTGAAGACATTTGAGAGTTAGGGATTGGGTACACTTGTAACGGTACAGCACTGGGAGTTAAAGCTGTCTTTTTACAGCTGTGTAGGGAAAGCACTGCAGCCTGGCCACACTGACAGCTACCAGCGCTGCAGTGTGGCCACATTTGCAGCATTTGCAGCAGTGTTGGGAGTGGTGCATTATGGGCAGCTATCCCAGTGTTCAAGTGGCTGCAACGTGCTTTTCAAAAGAGCGGGGTGGGGTGGAGTGTGACAGGGAGCGTGGGGGAAAGAGAGAGAGTGGATTTTTGGAGCTGACACTGTGTCAGCTCCCTGCCTTGCAAATTCCGACCACTTCCGCCACCCCTCTCTCATTCACTCTTAAATGCAAATAGCCTTCAGACCAGATAAGCAGCTGTTCTGACAGACTCCCTCCTCCCCTACCCACTGTGCTGTTTCTCTCCTCAAGCAAACACTAGCTGTGGAAATTCCCTGCCTGCCTCTGCTCGAGCAAACAGTAGCTGTGTTTATTTTTTAGATAAGCAGCTCCCGGAACCCCAAGTTCACAACACAACAAAGAGAGTTCTTTAGTTAAAAGCATTATGGGAAAATTCCAGAGGTCAGTTACAGCGTAGTAAGATTAATCGCTGTTTACACTGGCACTCCAGCACTGCAGCACCAGCGCTGTTCTCTTTATTCCTCTCATCCATGTGGAGTACAGCCAGCGCTGTAGCCAGGGAGATACAGCACTGTATGTGCCTTGCCAGTGTGGATGGAGAGTAAGTTACAGTGCTGTAAAGCCACCACCAGCGCTGTAACTCTCCAGTGTAGCCAAGGCCTTACTATAACTTCCCTCCTGGAGTTATATGAACAGGAAGATATTTTGCTTCCACAGTAAAAGGATCTTCATCTCATTCTTCAGGTAAAACAGACACAGCTATCTGGCGTGTGCATCAGAGTGAAGGTGTTTCAAAAGGGAAGGGATCTTTGGATAAATATAGCCTGTAAAGAGAATTTCTTATATTGACTAATACTAGCATTTTTCACTTAGGTGCTATCTGAGGGTCTAAGAAGTTTTACAGACATCACAACACTCTCTGACAAGGTAAGGAAAGGAAGAATCATCCGCTTTCATACACTGGAAAATTGAGGCAGGATGGGCCAGTGGCAGTGTTACCCGAGGTTCTCTCAACCCAAAGCTCTTGGTAACTTTTACTCTGTGCGAGGTGGTGTCAGGAAATAAATCAAGGGAGACATGGCCGTCCAACTGATAGATGGCTGGCACAAACAGGACAACACAGCCAGCCCTGTGTACAGCAGAGCCTGGTAGAGAATTCAGGATCTAGACTGCCAGTCCAATCCTCTAACCCAGTGGTTCTCTGCCCATTTACCATTGTGGACCGCATATGCAGCTGTCTGTGTGTTATGTGGGCCCCATCCACACAATATATATACTGCCTGTATGGCCCAGAGGATGGCACATGGGTCGCAGCTGTGTGCTGACTGGGCTGTGGGTTGAGAACCACTGCTCTAACCACTAGCTCACACTGTTTCATTTGTTTTGTTGTGTGTCCATGCATGATTTTTCTCTCCCACCCACGTATCTCTCTTTTGGATATTTTGAATGAGTACAAAGTCAAAAACAGAAGTTTGGCACTCGTTTATTTGTCTGCTTGTGTATTAACCATTAGTTCAGTTTCATTGAACAGTAATCTTGTTGTTTATATTTTCATGCTGATTCTAAAATATTAGAGCTATTAATTTCAGACTTCAGTTATTCCATGTCACAGCTGAACATGTAGACACCGAAACAAAGCTCCCTATCAAGGGAGCAGACCGTTGTTGTTGTGATTCGTGTCCAAGCAGTTCAAGAGAACAATCCTGTAACACTAGAATAAAGCAGTCTTTCATTACAGTTGCACCTTGGAGCTCTTCTCTGAATAGGAAACATTCCAAAAAAGTATTTTAAATTATATCCCCACACCCCTAAGCTTTTTTTCAGCCTAGTTAATGTCATAAAATGGATCATGAATATGTCCTTTGAAAAAGATGCCAGTTCTATGTAGCTTGTACAGTGTGTATGTGTTACTACTGAGAAAATTGCCAAGACTGTATAGAATGTATGTGCTAGAGAAGACAGAGAAGGTTAAAGGAGGGAAAATATATACTGGAATGTGGTGGTATAACAAATCTATCTTGAAAGCTGCATAGATCATGAGTAATGAAACTGAAGATGAAATATCACATCTCGCCCTCATTATTTACAGTTACATGTGTATTATCTTACAGCATAAATATTCCATCTGTGCTTTGTGATTATGTTTTTCTTCATCTAAGAAATAAGTCACATTTGTCACACATCCATAGCTGTGAAATGCCTCTTCCAAGGGAGGAGTTTACAGAGTAACGTAACATTTACAATGAAGCTAATTTTTCATGCAAAGACATTTTCACAATTCAGAAAAGGTGTTTTTAATTTTAAGGGTTACAAAGTCTGCTTCCCTTGTTCCTGTCCTTTATCATCTTCCACACTGTGTTCTTATAGACAAGAAAGGCTGGGGGAAATCCTAGTGTGTGTCTACACTACAGTGTAAGCCCAGGGTTTGAACTCAAGCTCAAGCCTAAACCCCTTTCTGTCTACAGGCAAATCACTTGGACCCAGGGTCCCAGGACCCCATGGAAATGGAGGGGCCCAGCCTGAGTCAAGACAAGAACCTGTGTTCAAGCCCTATTGCTTTGCAGCACAGACCCAGCCCAACTGGACTCTTGCTCTGGGAGTTCGCCAAAAGTATCCCACAATCTCATGGGCTGACTTTCTTTGTCCTCTGGACAATCAAATTTTCCCAAACAGCACCATGAACAAAGGGCTAAAGCAGTCACCGTTTGGGAGGACTCCAGGAAGTTTGGGATATGGTGGCTGGACTCGGGCCCACGTAATACAGTGTAGGCACTGGAGCCCCAGGTTGGGACCTAGGATTCAACAAATTCCGACCCTTGGATTACAAATGAGTGGAGACACTCAAGCCCTAGGTCTGCTAACTCAAGTTCTATCAAGGCTGAGTTTACATCTCCTGTGTCTAGTAAATCTGAAATCCATCAGGCCCTTGAAACACTCAGTCTCCTTCCACGGTTCAGGTGCCATTACATTCAGCAAGAGAACAAATGCACTTTGTTCTCAGAGTTTTTGCTGTTGGTTACAGAGGAGTCGCACACATCTAGTGTTTTTGCCCATGGAAATGTTACTTTTGCTCATGCTGTTTACTTTCTTTATTTTAAAATAAAGTCTTTCTAGAGTGAAAGTAAATATGTTGCTTTTTGTAAATGGAAACAATGTGGGAGCCAAAAGACCTAAGGGACCAATTTTCAAATGTTCAATATCCACAATTAGGCTCAAATTTTTAAAAGACCTCAGCTCACATTTATGCACCTAACTAAGGGGCAGATTGTCAAAAGTGCCCGACACCCGGCCGGTCTCACTGTGACAGGGGTGGCCAGATTTTCTAAAGAGCTGAGCACCCAGTGTGCCAAGCTCTTTTGAAAATCTGGATTCAGTTGTGGATATTGAGCCCTTTGGAAAACTCTGACCCTACTCCCAGGGCCCTCTGTGGTTCAGTTTCTGCACCTGTAAAACGGGGAAAACAACAAGCCATTTCACAAGGCAAATTCATTAATATTTGTGAAGTGCTTTCAGATCCTTGGCTACTGGGTACTATATGTATCACTATATGATTTGCATGGCCCCAGTCCTCCCTTGTGGAGTTTAAATAAAAATATACAAATAAATTGCTCCAAAACAGGAAAATGTAAATGGCACCTAACAAATTCATGCCAATTTGCAATGCGTGTAATAACCAGCGGGTGTGGTTTTAGTAAGGGTGAATGTTCCACATAAGGAAGACATCCTACTTAGCTAAATGTTGCAATAGCACCTTCAGACCCCATAGGTGTTCTCGACTGCAGGCAGGAAACCTTACAGACAACAACAGTTGCAAGGAGAAGCAGGAGAATGGTAACTCAGGGCCAAACTTTCAACAGTGCCCATGCTAAATTGCACACATACAAACTGCGTACCGAACACCAGCAGGGTTTGCATGCACTGGCACTTCTGTGCACAATTCAGACATGTGCAAAGTACACATGCAATTTAGCACATGGACTCTTGAAATGTTTCCTTCAAATGTTACAGAGCTATGTGGAACATAGCTGTAGCCAAAGTGTGCGCAAGCAAAGTGTGTGCTGTATTAACTGTTGCTCTGCTCCCCCAGTCTGGGTGAATGACAAAACAAGGCAAACAACCCAGTCTATCCCCATCATGGCCT
This sequence comes from Chelonoidis abingdonii, assembly GCF_003597395.2. Classification (NCBI taxonomy): domain Eukaryota; kingdom Metazoa; phylum Chordata; order Testudines; family Testudinidae; genus Chelonoidis; species Chelonoidis abingdonii. The sequence continues at coordinate 6,426,538 of NC_133788.1, read as the reverse complement.
TCCTTGATGGATGATCTGAGGCTGGAATTGAGACACTTTCCATGGTATGTAAGGAAAAGATTCATAAACTCCAAGGCCATAAGGAACCATTGTGATCATCCAGTCTGACCTCCTGTATAACACAGATCATAGAACTTCCCCAAAATACTTCTTAGAGCAGACTTTTAGAAAAATATCTGATCTTGGTTTAAAAATTGTCAGTGATGGAGACTCTACTAGAACCTTTGGTAAATTGTTCCAACGGTTAATTACTCTCACCATTACAAATGTACACCTTATTTCCAGTCTGAATTTGTCTAGCTTCAATTCCCAACCATTAGATCATGTTATACATTTCTCTGCTAGATCAAAGAGACATTGTTAAATATTTGTTCTCTATATAGATACTTATAGTCTGTAATCAAGTCACCCCTTCACCTTTCCCTGGTTCTCTTGCAGGGCCACTCCCCCTGCTTTTCTCCCTGTGCACACCCTATAATTGACATCTTTGGAAAACTGGAGAGCTACAAAGCGCAGCACTTTTTCCACTTACTCCCTATTTATAGGAGTCCAAAACTTAGATTAGCCACCCGTGCACTGTATGAGGAATCATTTGCTCCCCTCAACTCGTGGCAGCAGTAGATTCCTGGCTACATAGTGCGGTAAATTGCTTACCGTGGAACAATATAGCTTCACAGTACAAATTCTCCTTTTGCAAAAATTACTGCTTGCTCAGTGCTAGGCTGAAATATTTGCCTGCAAAAATAAATTACTGTTATAAGTAGCAGTGATAAAGCAGCAGGACGAGAATACTACTGTACAGATCAGAAACAATGAGGAGTCTGATGGCACCTTAAAAACTAACAGATTTATTTGGGCATAAGATTTCTTGGGTAAAAAACCCACTTCTTCAGACGCATGGAGTGAATGTACAGATGCAGGTATAAATATACTAACACATGGAGAGAAGGGAGTTACCTTAGGAGTGGAGAACCAGTGCTGACAAGGCCAATTCAGTCAGCCCGGATGTGGTGCACTCCCAATAATTGATGAGGAGGTATCAATACCAAGAGAGGGAAAAGTGCTTTTGTAGTGAGCCAGCCACTCCCAGTCCCTATTCAAGCCCAAATTAATGGTGTTAAATTTGCAACTGAATTGTAGCTCTGCATTTGCAAACTTAACACCATTAATTTGGGCTTGAATAGGGAATGGGAGTGGCTGGCTCACTACAAAAGCAATTCTACCCCTCTGGGTATTGACACCTCCTCATCAATTATTGGGAGTGGACCACATCCACCCTGACTGAATTGGCCCTGTCAACACTGGTTCTCCATTCCTAAGGTAACTCCCTTCTCTTCATGTGTCAGTATATTTATGCCTGTATCTGTAATTTTCACTCCATGCATCTGAAGAGGTGGGGTTTTTACCCACAAAACTTATGTCCAGATAAATCTGTTAGTCTTTAAGGTCCCATCAGACTCCTCATTGTTTTTGTGAATACAGACTAACTCGGTTACCACTCTGATACTGTACAGATCAGGTTAGCTTAAGGAAGGGGAGCTAGGGGGTACCTATTGCTGTTGGAAAATTTCAGTACAATGCCAGCAGCACCACTGCAGAATTTCTAAGGAGTCGCCAAAGCTGAGGGTACGTCTACACTGCACGATTATTTCGAATTAGCTTAAACCGATATTACAAAACAGATCTAATAAAATCGGTTTAGCGCGTCCACAGTGGGATCCCGAAATCGATTGTTTGCGTCCATGGTCCAAAGCTACCATCGATTTCAGGAGCGGTGCACTGTGGGTAGCTGTTCCTCAGCTATCCCATAGTTCCCACTTCCGTGTTGAGAGCACAGTGCCTGATGGGGCAGAAAACACTGCCCCGGGTGGTGCTGGGTACAGCCTCACCCCTCCCTTTGTGAAGGCAGCAGACAACCCTTTGGCGCCTTTTTCGCGGAGTGCATTGAGCAAACGCCATAGCACAGCAATCTTTCCCTTTTTTTTTTCACGTGGTGGTGGGGGGAAATAAACTGAGGAGCTGTTCCCTGAACCACGCCAGACACTGTGTTTGAACCTACAGACATTGGGAGCTCAGCCAAGAATGCAAATAATTTTCAGAGACTGCTGTGGACTGTGGGATAGCTGGAGTCCTCAGTACCCCCTCCCTCCCTTCATGAGCGTCCATTTGAGTCTCTGGCTTCCCGTTACGCTTGTCACGCAGCGCTGTGTATCCTGGAATTTTTTATTCAAACGCTTTGGCATTTCGTGTTCTGTAACGGAGCTGGATACAACAGATTTGTCTCCCCATACAGCGATCAGACCTAGTATCTCCCGTACGGTCTATGCTGGAGCTCTTTTTCGATTTCAAACTGCATCGCCAGCCGTGCTGATCAGAGCTCCACGCTGGGCAAGCAGGAAATGTAATTCAAAAGTTCGCGGGGCTTTTCCTGTTTACCTGCCCGCTGCATCCGAGTTCAGATTGCTGTCCAGAGCGGTCAGTGCTGCACTCTGGGATGCCGCCCGGAGGCCAATAACGTCGATTTCCGTCCACATGAACCCTAATCCGAGTTATCACTATCGAATTTAGCGCTACTCCTCTCGTTTGGGAGGAGTTCCGAAATCGATTTAAGGAGCCGTTTAACTCGATATTAATGACGACGTCGTGTGAACAGATACAGCGTTAAATCGGTATATCGGCCATTAAACCGATTTAAAGTCGCAGTGTAGACCTGGCCTGAGTGTTCACACATTAGAGCAGAAGCCTCTCTTCAGAGCTGCAGTTCCCAGTGTGGATTTCTTAAGCAACAGTTGAAATTGTTGGTAGGAAAGCTAGAGCTATTGCAGCCATTTCCTATTAGATTGTGTCTCAGTGGGCAGGGTAGGGTAATAGGACAGTCCTGAGCTACTTAGATCTAATATTACGCTTAATTTATACATTTATCATTGGTGCTGGTGGAAACTCAGAATTTATATTCTGTGGAAAATTGCAACATTTAAAAAATTTTGAAAAAAAATTATTGACAATGTCCCACAAAATGAAATTTTTGAAAAAAAAATCAATTTGGGTCAAAGTTCTGATTCAGACTTTTTAAATTTTATATACTATATTACAATGTATAACATAATAATTTATCTTGAAACAAAGTCTTTTTGAAATAAAAAATTGAAAGAGTCCCTTCTAATAAGGTTGAAATGGAAATTTGGTTTTAATTTTTTTTTTCTAAACAGAATTTCATCAAAAGTGACACGTTCCCACAGAAAGTTTAATTTTTGACAAAATTGCTTTTTCCAGTGGAAAAACATTCCATTGGAAAGATTTTAGCCAGCATTAATTATCATACTCTACTAGAGAATATTCTCCAAATTTAAGAAGGGGGGTGTATTTATTGTTTTTGTTTCAATATATTGCTCTGAAGAAATGAAATATTTGAAACAAAATAGCCACTGTTACTTATGTAGGGCCCAAGGTATTTCCATTTTGCTGGCACAAAGCAAGCAGCGGGAGCCCAAGAATGACCCCTATTCCCCATAGCTGTACTGACATCCCTGTTGATTCATGTACGCTAACAGGGTAATAAACAGAAACGTCCTTTGAATTACAAGTTCTATTAGCAATACAGGGGAAAGATCAGTGTTTGCCAAATGGAAAAGGACAAAACTGGTAAGGAAAGAAATCTTATGTGCAAGCTTCTCATAGGCGATTAAAAGCGCTCTCTTAATAATGACTGAACAAAAACTGAAATGGTGTGTCATTGACCATACAGACACTGCCCTGCATATGTCCACACCCACACCCCATGTGCAGCAACACGGGGCCAAATGCATAAGGTTGCTGCAGAGTGTTTTCTAATAGCTTTTCATCCTTCATCTCCTCATGCTAAATATATAATAAGAGACCTTGTTTTCTTGCCCTGTAGTCCCATATGACCAAAATGAGGGACATTAGTGAGTGTTAGAAAAAGTATTCAAGTGTGAAATGAATTTCTCAAACATTAATAAGTATTTCTAGAACCTCACTTTCATAATTTGACAGTTCCACAGTTAATAAATCACAGTGAAAGGAAAGTGTGATAACAGCACAGCAAAAGGATGCCTGGATATATGAAGTGCAACTGAGGGGTAAGTGAAAGAAGCATACTGATGACCCCATGTTTACTTTTTGGTGTTCTGAGCTTTCACTTGATTACATTCATTCCTCTCCTCTGAAGCCCTATTATGTGCATTTACCTGTGTTCTCAACTGTTGTTTTTTGTAATTTGGCCTCTTTGCCAAGTTATTTCCATGATTTAAGGAGCACCAATTTTAAAAAAGCTGAGATGAAAGGAACATCTACAGTGGAAGCTAAAGGCCTTTCTAAAGAGATGGGTTGATTATAGTTGAAGTGCTGAGCGAAACAATTCTGGACTTGAACTGGCAATCTCCAATAATCATACTTTGGCCTGTGGATGAAAACGGGAGTCAGTTACACACAACAATGTAGCTGCATTAAGGTAACAGCTAGAGGCCCCAAATGAGGTCAGGTTCCATTGTGCTAGGTACTGGAAATACATGTAGTGTAAGATAGCCCTAGCCCCAAAGGGCTTGTTTGCATTGCAAAGTTAACTCTCACTGAGTCTGTCTGCACAGCTACTAGACCCCCATAGCTGGCCTGTGCCAGCTGACTTGGGCTCGCGGGGCTTGGGCAATGGGGCTGTTATATGCACTTCCCCAGTGAAGTGGGAGGGTCCCAGACCTCTGGCTCCAGCCCAAGCCTGGAAGTCTACACAGCAATGAAATAGCCCCGCAGCCTGAGACAGGCGGGCCCAAGTCAGCTGGCACCGGTCAGCCGTGGGTTTTTCTTTGCTGTGTAGACATACCCACTCTTACTCAAGTGTTACCCTAACTGAAGTCTCATCCCCACACAAAAATCCTTAACTCGAGTGTGACAGTGCTTTAACTCAAGTTGGCTGGCCCATGTCAGGGCACAGTCTAAAGCTTGAATTAGCATAACTCATCAGCTGCTAACATGACCAGTCATTAGTGTGGATGCAGGCTAGTGACACCCAAGTGCTGCTTGTCCTCCAATTTCCCTCCTGGTGCCCAGAGGAGATAGACAATTTCTCCAACAATTTACTGGGAAATAATTCATAGAGTGATTCATCTTACTAAGAATCATGAGATCTGCCCCCAGAAGTCTTACAGACACACACGACTGAGTGTAATGCCAGTGAGAAATTGCAGAACTGGAATTAATGTGCAAACTGGATACCATCAAATTAGGCCTGAATAAAGACTGGGAGTGGATGGGTCACTACAAAAACTAATTCCCCCCTGCTGATACTCACACCTTCTTGTCAACAGTTTGAAATGGGCCACCTTGTTTACACTGGCCTCATTAGCACTACAAACGTGATTTCCACCCCTTCTTGTCATCTGTTGAGAATAGCCCACTTCCACCTTAATTGAATTGGCTCATTAGCACTGACCCCCCACTTGGTAAGGCAGCTTCCATCCTTTCATATGCTGTGTATTTATACGTCCCTACTATATGTTCCATTCCATGCATCTGATGAAATGGGTTTTAGCCCATGAAAGCTTATGCCCAAATTAATTTGTTAGTCTCTGAGGTGTCACTGGACTTCTTGTTGTTTTTGCTGATACAGACTAACACAGCTCCCCCTCTGAAACAACAGATCTGGTGTTATTTCACAGTGTGACTGCACTCACTCAAGCTAAGCTAACTCAAAAGGAGTAGCTCAAGTGTAGATACCTCAGATCAGTTCTTTAGTGAAGACCCAGTCAGAAAGTTTACAATCTAAATAGACAAGACAGACAAAGGGGGAGAGAGGAAACAAAGGCAGAAAGAGGGGAAAATCACATACAAAGTCAATGGCAGAAACAAACTAATCTTTGTACAGCACCTAGCACAATGGGGCTCTATTTCAGTTAGGACCACTAGACATTACCATAATGCAACTAATAATAATAATATAATTAATAATAATAACATTCCTGCTAGGCAACTCTTTCACTATCCTATTTGTGGAAATAGACCACCCAAGTGCCACAAACACAGGGAAACTGAACCAGTTTAATGATTTGAACCAGCAGTCACAGAAAAACATTCCCAAGGCCTGGCCAGCTCAGACAAAGACGGACAAGGCCATCAGGATTTAATCTATAAAGTAGCATACTTCTCAGTTCCTGCAGCTTTTCTTACACACAATTCCTAGACGCCAGTTTTGGAAACCCTGCACACAGTATAGAAGCCAGAGCCATTCATAACTTTTAATAGGTATCGAGATGACCGACTGGGCATCTGCAGATTTGTTATCATGTGAGGTTGAGAACTCTGACACTTGCGTGTCATATGCTGGGAGAATGCAGCAGCAGCATGCACGCCAATGCGCTCACTCACTTAGGATGTGAGACTGGGGCAGCCACAGGAGGTCAGGCTATGATACATGGAGAGAAAGCAGAGAATGGAATTAACTTCAATGAGAAAACAATGCTTCCTTCTTTCTAGCCTCCTTTAAACCAAGTGACAGTTTGTGGGGCGTCCTTGAGACTTTGTTAAGGACGGAGCTGTAGAGTCATGTGCCTGTTAATGTCCTTCCAGTGGCTTATTGAAGGTCTGTCTGTGACAGGGTGAAACTCCAGCAGGAATAGTTCATTTTGTGTCCACTTGATTTCTTGCTCAGTCTTTTCACCTGTGGTGAAAAGGTACAGTGGTTGTGAACTGTCACTATCTACACAATAATTACAGCAGAGTCAGTTTACTAAGGAGGGGCATAACTAGAGAGGGGCCTGCCTGTGTATCCAAAGAGACCTGAATCTCCTTGCTCCGCAATTTATGCAATCGCTAGCACCTGTGCACTGTGCTGCAAATTACTCAGACTGGGAGCATTTTACACCGCTTACTTTGCACTGGAATAAATGATGACAAGTCCTAAATTCAAGCCCCAGATCCAGATCTAGCTTCTGTTCCTTAATTTGCAACCTGAACCCATACAGTATGATGTGCTGCATCTAAACACCTGTACCAGTGTGTATGATTCTGATAGGAGTGAACCCAGATCTTAGGAGGCTGTAACCCTAGAGACAGACATTCTGTCCCCTGCTGTGACCTCTATGCACACGCCGGCAGGATACAGGGGCCCTACAGGAGCTGCAGCTGGCCAATGGAAAATTTCCTGGTGCAGTCAGTCAGCTAGCCCTGTGGCAAACCCTGGCATAGAGGGTGCACTGGGAATGGCAAAGAAAGGGCACAGGAGGACTGTGGTGCATGAGGTTACCAGGATTCTGCATTGCACTTCAACCTGCTCGCAGTCAGGGACAGGCCACTAAACCTTAGATCCCCAGAACAGCCCAAAATGCAAAGCCACCCACCTTTTCCTCCAGATTCCTGGAGCACATATTCCCAATGTTGTAACAAAAGCTTCTTTTCTTCATAAAGTCAGACACTGGAGTTCGATAGACTTTCCACGGACTCCAGAGCCAGAAGGGACCACTGTAACCGTATAGTCTGATCTCCTGTATAATAGAGGTCACAGAACTTCTCTCAAAATACTCCTAGAGCAAATCTTTTAGGGAAACATCCAAAATCCAATCTTGATTTAAAACTTTTCAGTGACAGAGAATTCATCACAACCCTTGGTAAGTTGTTTTAATGGGTAATTACTCTCAGCATTCAAAATTTACACCCTATTTTCAGTCTGAATCTGTTTAGCTTCAGCTTCCAGTCTTTGGACCGTGCCAGTTATTAAATATTTGTTCCCTATGTCGATACTTATAGACCATAATCAACTAACTCCTTAACCTTTTCTTTGTTAAGCTCAATAGACTGAGTCTCATAATAAGGCAGGTTTTCTAATTCTTTAATCATTTTTGTGGTTCTTCTCTGAACCCTCTCCAATGTATCAACTTCCTTCTTGAATTGTGGACATGAGACCTAGACACAGCATTCCAGCAGAAGTTGCACCAGTGCTACATATAGAAGTAAAATAACCTTTCTGCTTCTACTCAAGTTTCACCTGTTTATGCATCCCAGGATCACATTAGCCCTTTTGGCCACAGCATCACATTGGGACCTCATGTTTAGCTGATTATCCATACAACCCCCAAATCATTTTTCAGAGTCACTGCTTCCCAGGATGGAGTTCCCCATCCTATAAGTATGGCCTAAGTTCTTGGTTCCCCGAGGTTTATATTTACGTTTAGCCGTATTAAAATGCATATTGTTTGGTTACACCCAGTTTACCAAGTAATCCAGATCACTCTGGATCAGGGTGAATCTCAGTAAGAAGGCCACCATGTATAGCTATCTAAGCAAACAAAGGGAACCCAGCAGAGTTAAAGAATTTTTGTCTGTTGTCTGTTTTAATTTTCTTCAGTTCCAACCTGAATATAGTGCCCTCCTTCTGGCCAGCAGTGCCTGAAAACCTGTTTAGTTCAGGGTGGCTATCAGCATCCTCTCTTCACACACACAGCTCTGCTGATGTTCCCTAACTCTGGACCAACAACACTCCTGGGCCTCAGCTCAGCGGAAGCTTTAAGTCTGGCCACTTGCGCTGCACTGCCTGGTGGTTTTCTGCTATGGATAAATGGGAGTAGGATAATAGCTGCTAATTCATTGTTACTTTTGATTGGATTTTAGAATCTGAACCCAAGTCTGAGCCAGATTCTGACCTCCGATACACTGGTGGAAATCTGAAATAACTCCATTGACCTGAATGGAAAAATTCCAGTGTTGGGCCCTGCTTTAGGAAAGCATCCATATTCAAGACAGCACTTCAGCATGTGCTGAAGTCCCATTTAAGTCAGTGTTGAAAGTTAATCACTTGCTTAAATGTTTTCCTGAACTGGACTTTTTTGCCTCTGTTGTAACTCCAATCTGAATTTGAGTCGCTGACACTAAAACCAGAACATGATTACCATGGAGTTTACCAGCCAGGCATCCCTCCATGGTTAAAGAATTTAAATGGGTTTTAAAAAGCTAGAGTGCTCTCTCCACTCCTTGGGTATTTGTTGCCCTTGTCAGCAGAATCCATGAGTAAAGAGGCAGAAGAGGCTGAAAGCCACTCAGACTCTGGAGTCTGGGGCTTTGGGGAAGAGTTGGCTTTTTTATCAGAATGGTGTAAGTGCCACTGGTTTGTGTTAAATCACTTGATCTCTGGATTAAGCCGAAGAAACTTTGAGAAGCTTGAAAAAATGAACCTGGAGGAGAGGGGAAGAGGCTTAAAGTAAAAAAACTCAGGTCAAGTTGTCCAAACTTCACGTGTATCAATGTCTCTGCTTCCTGCAGTGACAGGAGAACATAAAGGTTTTGGGGAGGAAAGGACTCCTTCTAGAGGCTATTGTTCTAATGCACCTATGTTGATTTTAAAAGCTTTTCAAGGAGGAAGGGAAGGGAAGCTACTGTCTCTCTGTGATAAAAGATGGATGACTGAAGATGCCATTTGGGGGCAGTCTGCTCTCTGTCTCTGTACTTGCTGTTGCTTACGAAGCCCTTAGTACTCAGGTAAAGCAGGCTAATGAGGAGGCAGTTATAGCTGTAGAGTACAGTTGAGCGCTATGGGGAGGGAACTGCGAACTGCGACTCTTGGACGGTTTTATTCTTGGTTTTGCGTGGAACTCTGTTTAATTCAGAGGCAGGGAGGTACGAGATTTCAGTCATGTTTATAAATCACATTGGGATCCTTTGCTGAGAGGAGGTACAGAAATATGATGTATTAGATAGATGAACAGATACATAGGTGGATTCATGAGGCCAGATCCTCAGCTAGTCTAGATCAGCATTGCTCAATGGAGAAACACTAACTGACCTCAGATGAGGATCTGGTCCTATAATAGCGAGACATGTTAGATTGATACATACATCCTCCATCTTCCTGTACTACCTGGCAAATAATACTGTGGCTTATGACTGCACCATGTGCAACAAACCCTGGGCTTGTGATAGATTTTATATGGTTTCAAGCTGAAGTCTACTGTGCTGCACGGGAGCCTGTCTGTTTTAGAGGATAAAGGCTTTTGCTTCGGTTGCTGTCATGAATAGACGCTGCATCCTAGGTCTTGCGGAGAAAGCTGACTGTGGACTGTATCTCAGCAGGTTGTTATAGATAGTGGCATTCTTGGTTTTAAGTTCATGGAACCTGTTGTGCCAGGAGTTCAGAGTCAGTTCCAGCACTGGCTGACCCCTGGTGTCCTCACAACTGCCCTTATTGAAGTGAAAGGGGCGGGGGAATCCTCTCTCTCTCTCTTATGATACTGTCGGTCCTTTATGAAAAATGACATTTCTCCCCTGCTTTTCAGATGTCCTCAGCTCGTCTGAAAACATTGGTCCAAGTTAATCTTCAGTGTATTTCCAAGTGAAAGCATTGAAGTTGCACCAGGAATCATTTGTGTTCTGTGTTTTACTTAAATTGGGCTTAAAAGGACAGACTTCTGAATGCTGCTTTCTAAGGATGTGTGAATTAGGGCCCAATCTGGTGAGGTTCTCAGCTTCTTTGGCTCCTGCTGAAGTCAATGAGAGAGGAGGGTTCACAGGACCACAAGTCATCAGACTCTCTCAGGGTGAGTCCCCTTCATAATGAATGTAAAACTACTCCAAAAGCATTCTTCCCCCTCACATTTTGTGATACACTGAAGAGCTGGCCCATTTTCCAGCAAATTGGCCCTCAGTATTTAGATAAAGTAAGATAAGAAAGTGAGGAGGAGACACTTGTCTGAGAAATATTTGATGCAGAGCTAATGAGGAAGAAATGTGGCCAGCTCAGTGCATTGGGAACCAGGACTCTTGGGTCGTAGTCCTGGTTCAGTAACTAGCATGCCATGAGATGCAGCTTCATGTCAGAAATGTATGAAAACTCTACTTAATGATTGGTTTATTTATTTATTTATTTCGTGTACTGCAGTAACATTAGCAACCCCAGTCATGGACTAGGTCCCCATTGCGCTAGGCACTGTACAGATGACAAAAAAAAATGACCCCTGCCCTAAATTTCCTCTAAAGTTTTCCCAGTGCTGAATTTAAAGGGGAGGGGTCACATCAGCTAAAATGGAGACCCTTTTTCATGAGGTTTCTATGAAATGAGAGCTTTGAATTTCTCCCAGCTTTCTGCTTCCACCCTTTTCTTACCATGTTAACATCTTTGTCCATGTCCCACATGTTTGTGTCATGAAGCTCGAAGTTACCATCAGAACAGTATATCTCAAGAAAATAAATCAAGTTTAGTCCATAGCCAACTTTGTGGTAGACTTTTATATAGTGATACAACTTTCAATAGCACCTTTCAGAGATCAAAAAAAGACATGGGGTGAAATCCTGACCCCACTGAAGTCAATAGCAAAATTCCCATTGACTTCAGTGAAGCCTGGATTTCACCCCCAGTCCCTGCCCCAAAAAGCTAACAACTAATCCTGAAAAGGTGACACACTTCTACAGATTCCCTCCACCAATAAGGATTCCCATTTAAGTCAGTAGGACCCCACACAACCATAAGAAACTGTGCAAATGGATACCATTGCTTTAATTAGATATACTAAGGAAAAGTAGCTAGCAGACAAGGGATGAGGAAATGAAGGATGAGAGATAAAGCAAGTAATAAATATTATTATGTAGCAAAAAAACCTCATAAGTTTTGGTATTTTTGACTGAGCCTCCGGCTGGGCAGGAGAAGAGGAGCAAAGAGCACAGGAATAGAAGCCAATGATGAAAATGAAGATGAGCTTGAAAGAGGTGAGTGAGGCCATTGGGCCACGGGAAGATAGACTTTGTAACAATCATATAGAGCCCAGTATCACAGTTCAGGGCAACTGCACCTGTGTTCTTCCTCCATGGTCCAGCAAGTTTCTAGCTCTCCAGCCATTCTTTCTCTTGGGTGGAGACCCGTGTCTTTCTCCTCCTGAGTGGGGATTTCCTGGGCTGCACAGTTCCCTGCCTACACCTGTGAGTTCCCCAGCAAGCCAGACTGTTTAAGCAGGCCTTCTCTGCTTTCTCTTCAGAGGCTATAAATAGCGTAATTGCCCACTGTTATAGGGTACCACACAGCTCTCTCTAAGTAAGCACATTTATTCTTAAGGTGAAAGCATTATAGAGAAAACATATTAAAAACAATAAAAGACCCTACAAGCATGCTAATTATGAGAGATCAAACCCCCAACTCCAACAGAGTCTCTGGCAGGTGTCAGGCTTTCCAACCCTTCACTAAGGATTGGGGGTCCCCTTGGACAGAAGGTCCTGTCCATTTGCTCAACCAGAAGGAGGCCCTAAGTCAGTTTGAACTCAGGCTATTTACGCAAAAGACCTTTCTTTGTCTCTTGGTCTTTGAAGAATCCAGTTAGAACCAGTATGTGTGAGCATTTCCAGGTTGTAGTACCTCCCTAGAGGTGTTACAACCTGAATGGATTTCTTTAATCACTCTCTGGCTGTTCTTAGTTCCAGGACAGTTGTGGTCACCCTTCCCCATCGAATTACAGAACATCACTGGCTTACAATGGTACATCAATTGAATATAGCCAGATCTCAGAAAGATGTTGCAGGAAATTGCAATATCTGTCAGACAGATTTTCAAAAGAGATAAGTACCCAGTGTGCTGAGCTCTTTTGAAAATCTGGCCACTCATGTGGGTGCTTAATGGGACCTGAGCCCTTGAAAATGCGTCCCACATAGAGAAGCATAAGAAAGGCCCCAACGGAACCTCAAGGTGACAAAGAGGACACAGGGAGCAAAATGCGGAGCAACAGAAGAGGAGATGGGAGAAGAGCAGAGCTGTGCATAGTGTTAGAATACAGGATGAGGAGCATAAACTTTATGCAGAATGAGACAGAGGCCTAGTAAAGGGACTCTAACAGGAAAAGGAAGAGGTTAAATGAGCTCAGGGAGAGAATCAGGACACGAAGCAAGGAGGACTGGGAGGAAGAGATGGAGTTTGAAAATGTTCCTTCTTCTGATACTCTCCTCTAATGAGCACATCAGCAGCAGGATGGGAGGGAGCTCTTTGTGGAAAGCAAAGAGGATGTAAAACAAGGGAAATTGATCTTTAATTGACCAGGGTTAGTTTATTTATAATTCAGTGAATAAAGAGTCCTGCCGCATTTAAAGAATTTCTAGTCATTTCCAAAATTACAAATAAATGAACTGGGAATTAGCTAGAGATAAGCCTGAACCAGAACACTGGATCAGAACCAAGACACTCATCCCCATCCCAGAGAAACTTTGGGGATGTTTGGACGCAGATTTAGAGGCCAAACTTAGGCCTATCACAGAATGGGCTAAAGATGGCCACCCAATTCCAGCAGCCCAGACACCAGGGAAATTCTGATTGAGATCAAATTCTGGGCCCAAATTTCACAACTCAGGCTCATCTGTAGAACTAACCACAAAGGGAAAAGAGGTTATGAACTCTGGCCCCTAAATCATACATGCACTTGACTTAATCACTCTGAGATCTGTCCTTCAAAGTCTATGGCATTGGCTTAATGGAGCTAAGGCCTAGGAAGGGAGACAGGTTGCCCTGATGCAGTTAAGTGCAGCGCTGTAGCTGCTGTTTGTCATTCTGCAACTCATGATTTGTCTAAAGAGAAAAACAAATAACTTGCTGGGGGAATATGGAAGAAATTGGTTGTGGCCAGGTCTTCCAGAAGTGGGTATAAGGCTCAGCATCCAGAGACCCTGGTGTCAGCAGCCCTCAAGGGTGGCTAGTAATTATCATTTCAATCTCTCTCTCTCTCTCTCTGCTGGTTGTTGGGGTAGGAGGTGTCTGTGTTGTCAGGTGAATGAGGGAGCGAAGATAAAAATCTGTGGTGAGGAAATGTGACAGCTTTCTCAGTCCCTCCTTTGATGTGACAGGGTAAATTAATTTTACAATGGAACTACCCTGAGCAGATGTGGTCATGACCTCCTGAACTGCCTTAGCGCAAGGAAAAGGGCCCAGCAACATCAAAGACAAAAGACAACTGAAGTTCCCCTAGCACACAAGGTGAAACCACGGCAGGGCCACTAGCACAGACCTCCATTGGAGATAGGTTATTACCACAAAGGAAGAAACAAATACCTGACGTCTGGCATCTGGGAGGGAGCTGCTCCTTGCTCAGTAGCCTCATTAAGTTCAATGGGGTTTGTTCTCAGTAAAAGAGAACAGAGTTAGGGCCAAAGATTCCTGTTTAAGATGGATTCTTGCTCTGCATCCAGGAGAAAAACATAACAGTGATCATGCAGCGGGACAGAACTCCCCTAGTGGAAAGAAACCTGTGAAGGGTGGAGTCATCCTTTAAATCTAATTCCCATGATTTTGGACTGAGTTCTAAATTTGGTGAACCAAATTTCTTTCTTTCTTTCTATGTATCAGGACTCAGGAAACCTGACTTCTATTCCCAGCTCTGCTCTTGGTCCGCTGGGTGACACTGGGTAAGTAACTCCATCTTTCTGTGCTTTAAGTTCCCCATCTGTGCAACAAGGATCCTGATGCTGAGCTTACGTTGGTACAAGAGCTAGATATTAATAGTAGTATTTTATTATGTTTAGCTAGTCTTAGATATTTCTAGGGTGCCTTCTACTGTTGTCTCTGAGCTCCATGATACTTTCTCACATATTCCCCAGCTGTAAGGACTGATCCTGGACAGAGTTGAGCACCTTGTATTCACATTGGGAATGTCTGCACTGCAGTGGGGAGCAAGTCTCGGAGCCTGGCTAGATAGACTCACGCTAGCAGGGCTTGAGCTAGCATGCTAAAAATAGCCATGTGGGTGTTGTGGCAGAAAAGCCTGAACTGCAATGTCCACACTGCTATTTTTAACACACTAGTGCAAGTTCACCTACCCAGGCCAGGAGGCTTGCTCCCAGCTGCTGTGTAGACATTCTCATTGATTTCAGAAGAAGATATGGGCACGTCTCAGGCTTAGGCTCATGATCCCCACTCCTCTGTTCAAGCATCTCATGAGAAGTTGATGGCACTTGAAGGACATCTGGCCAATTTCTGAAGCCCTTTCTCCCTTTGATGAGCAGTTACCATCTCTTATATGACCCCCTATTACTCTGGGATCTGAGCACCTCATAATGTTTATTGTCTTTATCTTCACAATACCCCCATGAGGTAGGGGAGAACTAAGGCACAGAGAGGTTAAGTGATTTGTGCAAGGTCACATAGGAAATTTGTGTCTAAATAGGGATGTGACCCCAGGTCTCTCAAGACCTAGGCTGGGGCATCAGCCACTGGACCAGCCTTGCTCTCATGAGCAGAATTACAGCAATGAACACAAGGTGAGGATCTGTTTATTTTTGCAACAGTAAAACAATTCAGCAGCCTGTCTTAGCATTCTGAGACAGCCCCAGGGGAATTCCACAGCACCTGGCTACCAATAGAAGCTCAGTCGTTCCATTTTTGATTGTCCTTGTGCCTGTTATAAAACAGTAGCAAAAATAACAAGAAGCAAGTAGGTGTTCTCAGTAGGCATCAGTGCTCCACAGCAAACTTTAAAAACCCATCCATGATGTATATAAAGGCATTGGGAGTCGGGCAACACAGTAATGGTGTACGTGCACCCTGGAATCCTCAGACACAGCAGGATCAGAGGCAGCAGGGAATGCAAAAGCTAATCTCCCACAATATGTAACAATAACACAGTGGAATGGCTCATTTTCTGATAGAGCCAGATCCTGTCCCCATCTTGTGGGGAAACTTAGGGCCAGAGAAAGCGGAAAACTGTGAGGCTGTCCTGACAACTTGCCCCAAAGCATTCCTGCAAGGGTAAGAAGATTGTGGGGGCTATAGAGACAGTAGAAGATGAAGTGTCCGAACCCTTCAGATCCAGGATATCCATGGAGAAGGGAACATCTTCATTCACAGAGGCAGGAGCCATCCTGCACACATATGGCTCTTCCTCTGTGTTTTTATTATTGGCTGAGTCCAAGAGTGACTGCAAATCCTGACCCTCCTCCATGGAATAATCTGGAGAATGTCAGGGGTTGCAGGAAAGGGGAAAAGAAGGCTTATGATGATGTTGAGGTGTGAAGTCCTATTGACTTCAATGGAGCTGCCCTGATTTACACCAGTTGAAGGTCTGTAAGACTGGGATAGGAACACTGATGCCTCTTTTCTAAAGGGCTGTGAGGTCTGCAGATGGAAAGTGCTATGTATTATATTGCTGGACAGCTATAGGGACCATTGTTATATCTATTTGGATTATAGATATAGAAACAAGGAAAGAGTTTGGCAGACTGATGCAAGGACTAAAAAGAAAACATTCTGATATGCTGTCATGCAGAGAGAGCCTTCCCTAGAAAGGTCGGGTGAGGGCATTTCTCAGTGCCCACTCTTTGTCTGAACTCCAGCTGCCTCAGTCCCAATCCAGCATCGATTCATCTGATTGTGTTAAAATCAAACATACTTACAGGTAGATGTCAGTCAGCCATTGAGGGAAAGGGAATCACTTAACTTTCTACTTAAATAAAAAATATAAATATATGGAGATATACCTATCTCATAGAGCTGGAAGTGATCCTGAAAAGTCATCAAGTCCAGCCCCCTGCCTTCATTAGCAGGACCAAGTACTGATTTTTGCCCCAGATCCCTAAGTGCCCCTCTCAAGGAGTGAGCTCACAATGCTGGATTTAGCAGCCAATGCACAAACCACTGAGCTATCCCTCCCCCCTTGCACTATCCCTCCCTGCTTCTTTGTCAATTCCCCTCCATAATAGTTCTTGTCAATTTACATTATTCATGAATAGCAGAGCTAACTTAAAATGTATCCTTGATGGAATATAATGCAAACAATTTTCTGTGTGGGTGGGGAAAAACAAAATAATAATTACAATACATGATGATAGCACTTATAACAAAATAACATTTCGTATAAAAATCTTAGTGGCAAAAATAAATCTTCCAGCAACAAAAGAACATCAAGAAAGAAAAACATCTCTCTGTCTGTATCAGATTCTATCAGTGACTCTGGTGGTATCCTTGTGTAAATAAACATTGTGTCTTCATTGGAAAAGAGGGAAAATGTAAGACCTGTGAAATAAACTCTTAGCTTGACAGAATAAAGTAAATCAGCTTCTGTCTTTGTGTCTCCTGGCTTACACACAACTAGCTTTCCCCCATGTGAGGCTTTTACTGAAAGCTTTTGTCAGGATCCACTACCCAGTTGTTTAGGGTTTGGTAGTTTATTGTAGTCCCATGAAATTGTAACAGTTCCTGTCATTGAGTCCATGCTGATTTTACTCCGCCTTCGGTAACATGAGTTGAAGATTGTCAGTGGAAGCAGTTTTCTCCTGGATAACTGACATTGATTTTGTATTATAGTCTAATGAACTGTTTACACACACAGCCCTCTGTGGAGGGAATCAGAACTGCTCAGCTGTGTGTCATAGGTGCTCTGCTGCCAACAGCTACAAGAGTCTCCTTCACCTCACATAAGGGATGATGCAGTCAGAGTAAGAAGATCTGAGTTCTATTCTTGGACTATTTGTGCATTTCCCAGTGGCCCTGGTGTGCAGCAGAAGGACAGCCATGAAGCTGTATGTGACTATGGATTTTTCAGAATGTCCTGGATTGATGGAGCAGTCCCTTTCATAACAGCATGGTTGTATGTGATTGCCCCGGGGTGAAGACCTCTTGAAAACAGATTTTTTACTGAAAAACTGTGATGATCTGTAAATTATGGTGTGCATCACCAAAATACATATGACCTCAGCAGTGTTAAGTGAATCCAAACAGCATGCTCAGAAGCCAGCTGTTAGGAAGATAGGGTTGTCTGCAGCATTGATTTTCTCTATGGTCTCACTCAAATTACTATCACAGACTCCTTTGTAGACCATAATCCATCCAAACTGACGACAAACACATGAGTCAAGCAAAAGAGATCATGCAAATAAGTGGAATTGCATCACGTGACGAAAATGGGAAAACAATCACCCACTGATCCCAACCGAGGGATCTCCTTGCCATCCTAGAAGGGCTTATGGGTGCTAAACCCAAGTGGCCTTTTGGGTTAACCCAGCTGGGGAATAGGAGGCTGTAGACCAGAGAGCCAATCTAAGAGTGGTAGGAGCATGTGGTTCCAACCAAAAAAAGGGGAAAGTAGAAAACCTGTCCACTAAGGGTGAACCGGAGATGGACAAAAAGGGGTGTAAAGCTATTGGACAGAACCTGAAAAGATGATGGGAGAGGGGACATAAAATGGAAAAGGAATAGTCTTAAGCAACTATTCATAGCCCCTCCACCCCTCCCATCACTACTGTATTCTAGTTGCCAAGCCACTTCCTCCAGCCCATTTCTTCTTACGACAGGACATCAGGTTAGTTCCTCTTCTAATTTAAAGCTGGTTTCTGAATGTGCCTTAACTGGTGAGAGGGTGAAAGGGTGAGTAATAAATTGTCCATGGAAAACATTCTGTGAACAAACAATCACTGAGACAAGCTCTATTTCCAGATGCCTTGAGTAATAATATTTATATGGTCCATTGTAACATAAGAACAGCCCTACTCCGTCAGACCAAAGGTCCATCTAGCCCAATATCCTGTCTTCCAACAGTGGCCAGTGCCAGGTGCCCCAGAGGGAATGAACAGAACAGATAATCATCAAATGATCCATCCCTTGTCGCTCATTCCCAGCTTCTGGCAAACAAAGGCTAGGGACATCATTCCTGCCCATCCTGGCTAATAGCCATTGATGGACCTATCCTCCATGAATTTATCTAGTTCTTTTAGCCATAGATCTGAAGTCACTTTACAAAGGAAGGTAAATATCAGTACTGTATCCCTATTTTACAGATGGGAAAACAGAGGCACAGAGACTGGAATAGATTTGCCTGTGGTCACACAGTGAGCCTTTGTCAGACTCTGAGGTGAGTTTCTATCCAATAGACCACACTACTTCCTATTAATTAGTGTGGATGTAACTGAGAGTGGGTAGTGGCTTACAATCTCCAGTTTTATTCCATCAACCAGAGTTTACAACAAAAATGAATATCAAAGATCTTGTTGATGGTACCTGCCTGTTCAGCTGATACTGGGGGTTAGAAAGTAATTCATTTCATGTTTTCTTCTTTTTCTTCTTCAAGCTCTCTCACCTGTAGTGGGATACAGAGACTTTCTGCTGGAGATCAACAGTTCAAATCTAACCCTGGTTTGTAATGAATAAAACTTGTTCTTTTTTAATGGCTATTAAGAGGACTGTGTGAAATGAAGCAATAGGTTTTGGTCCGGTTGATCAGTGTTCATGTCACCATAACCATCACTGGTACTGGCTGGCAGCTTTAGTAGAAAGATCAAAGATTGAATGGGCAGGGGGCTAGGCTAACCTTTCTGCACAGGAGAAGATCACTGTGTGTCAAGCTTATTAACAGGGTGTTGTGTGGGAAGCTTGTACTGTTGAAACTCGTGCCGTGCCTGTTTGGCAGATAAATAGAGAATTTCAGTCTCCAAGGCTGTCAAGTCAGCACTAAATTCACATTAAGAAAATATCTTTGAGATTTGCTTGCAAGACTTCAAGATCCTCCAGGCAGGGATACGCGTTTGTATAACACTCAGCATAATGGCCTTGATCCTGGTTGAGGGCTCTGGCTGCTACTACAATACAAATAAGAAGAAGTGCACAATGTTTCCTTGGGTTTGCTGTGCCTGGTGCAATACAGGGACAGTACCAGGCCACTGCTTGCAGGCCACAGCATTGTATGTGGACTCAACACTAATTAGTGCATTGTCCACTTGCCCTTTCAATTATCTTGGTTAACAAGATATTTTGCAACACCACCTTTCCCCCAGAGGCTTTTACCAGAAACACAAGTGGCAGCCAAAAGGCAGCCATGGATTGAGTTAGGCCTAAGAGCCAGGAACTCCATAATTCTGTTCCTGGCTTTGCCACTGATTTACTTTGAAACCTCAGGCAAATCACTGATAGTTGGATTTTCAAATATGCCTAAGTGACTTAGGAGTACAAGTCCTGTTGAAAGTCAATGCGTTCATAAGTCACGTATGTGCTTTTGAAAATAATACCTTTAATCTCTCTCTGTGTGTCAGTTTCCCATCTGTAAAAGCAATCTTAAAACTTACCTATCTCAGAATGGACTTGTGAGGTTCAATTAGATAACGTTTGTAAAGCACTGAAGTAGTGCTAGCCATTATTATTATGCATCTTCGTGGCAGCTAGTCACAGCCAAGAGAGAGCTGTATTAGGTGAGGAAATGGTGTCCTCTCCACTGGAAAACTTTTTCAGTGAAGCCTTCTAATCTCTTTCCATTTGCAAGGTAACTATTTCCAAGAATCAAAACTCCCACACAGTATTTTTGTCTCTGCCTCCCTGGTTCTTCCACAGTCACACACACACTAAAATGTGCAATCTTCCCTTGCAACAGAGCCCCATGGAACCAATCTGGCTGGTGCAGAATGCAGACCCTGATCCAGTATGCTGCAGAATATAAGAGAGATATTACTGGAGCCTTAATATCTTGATGGAGGATGAATTTATCATGGCTCCATGAGGTCCTGGTTTCACTGCCCCCTCTCTATCATCGTTAGAGACATCAAAGAGGTGATCTGTCATCTGAATGGCAAGACGCCTAATATTCAAATTAGAAAGAGCCAAGCCCCAAGCAAACTCAGATTAAGACCATGTGAAGAGAGGGATTGAGGACCTGGCTGGGACCCCAAGGAAGCTCAAAATGATGGGAAGTCTAAGAAGAAAAGGGAATCAACCTTCCAATTAAAATCCCCAGGGATGAGAATTTTGTCGGTGTTAGTATTAATCAAGGATAAGAAATCAGACAACTCAAAGAGACAGGAGCAATTGTATTGAGAAGAGGCAGGTGAGGAAGGAGTCCTCAGGCCAAGGGTCACATTCCCCACCTTGCGCACTTATACAGGAGCCGATGACAGTGGCGCCCCATGTGATTTGCCCCAAGGTCACAGCAGGTGTCAGTGTCAGAGCAAGGATTAGAACTCCAGGGGTTCTTGTCTGCCATTCTGCAGTTCAAATCACTAGACCACACCTCTCATTATAAAATAATTGCTTGGTTTTCTCTTTGAAATCAAAGCTGTTTACAATTATATGGGAGAAAGCGAGAGAAGATATAAAATGGGATGATCCTATTTTAAAGGCATTCACATTTTTTTGTCAAAATTCAGTTTTAAACAACCATGTGTGGGTTGTCATTAAGTTACCCCCCTCCCCCATCTATTTTGGGACTTTTCAGCTTGGAAAAGAGATGGCTAAGGGGAGATATGATTGAGGTCTATAAAATCATGACTGATCTAGAGAAAGTAGCTAAGGAAGAGTTGTTTACTGCTTCTCATAACACAAGAACTAGGGGTCACCAAATGAAGCAGGTTTAAAACAAATAAAAGGAAACATTTCTTCACATAATGTACAGTCAACTCCTTGCCAGAGGATGTTGTGAAGGCCAAGGCCATAACAGGGTTCAAAAAAGAACTAGATAAATTCATGGAGGATAGGTCCATCAATGGCTATTAGCCAGGATGGGCAGGGATGGTATGCCTAGCCTCTGTTTGCCAGAAGCTGGGAATGAGTGACAGGGGATGGATCACTTGATGATCACCTGTTCTGTTCATTTCCCCTGGGGCACCTGGCACTGGCCACTGTCAAAAGACAGGATACTGGGCTAGATGGAACTTTGGTCTGATGCAGTAGGGCCATTCTTATGTTCTTATGTTATTCCTTTATTCTCCTGTCATTCAGTATTAAGATTTTGTGTCCCTTTTGGAGATTCTTCCCAGTAGTTTGAATCAGCCAAAGCAGAGACTGCCCCCAGAGAATTCCTCCTAGATTTTACCCTGACCCCAGGGCACATTGAGCCAGAATTTTGGGAGGTTAGGAAGTGCTCTGTGGATACACGTGTAGCATAGATATGATCAATAAGATTCACAGTTATGAACCTCACCATTGTGACCCTCTCAGTGCTTTGATATGAGACACTCCCAATAATTTGGGATATGACCGTCACCAGCTCAGCTTACTCTTTAGAGCTTGTCAGTGGTGCAGCTAACCCTGCCTGGGGAGACTTCCTCCCTCTCCCCGCCCCCCACCGCAGCAGCTAACCCTGCCTGGGGAGATTTCCCCCCTCTCCCCTCCCCCGCCATGGCAGCTAACCCTGCCTGGGGAGACTTCCCCCCTCTCCCACCCCACCCCACCACGGCAGCTAACCCTGCCTGGGGAGACCTCCCTCTGCGGAAGCTAACTCTGCCTGGGGAGCCCACCCCAGCTCACCTCGGCTCTGCCTCCTCCACTGAGCACGCCAGCACCGCTCTGATTCTCCTCCCCACCCAGGCTTGTGGTGCTGATTGGAGGAGACTTAGCGCTGGGCTGTGTGCTCAGCGAAGGAGGCAAAGTGCAGGTAAGCTGGGGCGGGGAGCTGTTCCCCTATGCGCCTCCCCCCGTTACTGCAGGTAGCCCTCCCCACACACACCCCTACTCAGCTCATCTCCACTCCACCTCCTCGCCTGAGGGGACTTTTAGGCGCCCCCAACCACTAGGCGCCCTAGGCGGCCGCCTAGTTTGCCTAAATGGTTGCACCAGCCCTGGATCCCAGGCACTCCTTTAATCAGCAGAAGAAATGTTGGTAGCCAATTTTAAACTCCTACATCAATGGAAGAAATGCTCGTGTAACCCTAACTATAGCTGTTAAACTGAAAGCAGTCTTGCAAAATTGTCATCCCAGTTTACCAGCTGAGGCACAAAGGGTAACATTTTCAAAAGCACCTAAGTCCTGTTTTTTTTAAAATTACTTAGACACTTGGCAGCATAAGTCTCATAGAAAGACTTCAGATGTGTCTGCACTGTGCCTCAGTGTGGACTAAGGGGTGTGAGTTGCAAAGTGCACCAAAGTGTTGCAATATAATTGTCCTTTGTGGATGCTGCTGACATGAATTTAAAGGTACCTCATTCTTGTTAACGTACAAATGAATTACCTTTTAGTTCATGCCAACAACGTCCACATGGGGCAATGAGATCGCAATACTTTGGAGTATTCTGCAATTCGCACCCCCCACAGCCCACACTGCAGTTCAGTGTAAACATATTCTTGGGCTCCTAAAGTGCCTAAGTCACTTTTGAAAATGAGATGTAGGCTCCCAGGTCACTTAGGTACCTTACTCAAAATCTATTCACCCTCTCCGTTTCCCATAATAATTAAAAATTAATGGGAAATCTCAATTATTTTGCTAATTCATCATAAAACAATTTACATGCCAAGGATAAGTGAATAAGTAGAATATTTGCCAGACTGGATTGAAATTAATTGGTTGAAATGGCTACTGAGCACTAAAATAATGGCCAAGTCAGGAGGGTTAGCTGCTAAACTAGGGGTATTTGTTAGCAGCAAATTGAAAAGCAGGAGATGAGTTCACAGCGAATGCTACATGAAATTCAGGTGAATTTAGATCTATTTTTACCAGGGTCTGAACTTCCCAGAGAAAAATTGATCATGATAAATGTAAGCTATTTTATTGGTGAGTATTATGCAATGAACAGTATGTAAGCCACTAAACTAGAGCAGAAAGGTTTCAGCTAGGCATCTGGAAGACTTGTGGACTATTAATGCTTTTTCTGAGCAGACTTATTCTGAAACTCAGGATAAACCTGCACCACTATAAGAGCAATCACAGTGCCAGAAATAGACTTTACTGGGTATTTGGTCAACTTGTTATACCCCATTTATCCTAACTAGGAAGCAACAGTCAGAACAGCTAAGGCCTCATAGCTCACACAGATCAACTCCCATTAAAATCAATGGGACTACTCGTGTTTATAGTTAGGTAGGTACTTAAGTACTTTGCTGAATTGGGCCTATATTATTAACAGAATGGCTCACCATCTCCAGAGAGGTTTGACAGGGTTTGTATATATAGCCTTTAAACCAAATGAAACACTAGTATAACTCTATCCATGTTACATCAGGGATGAACTTGGTCCTTAGGGCCTGATTGAATTCCCGTGGAAGTCTGTGAGAGTCTTTCCACTGACTTCAGTGGAAAATGAATCAGATCCTTAATGTTTAAGGTAATATAGACAAGTCTGCATTATAATCAGCTTTTGTATGTAAGTGGTAAAGTGTACTGCTCATGATTATTATGAAAATTATTGAGATTACAGAGGCTGTGATCTTAGTTAGGCTAGAGGATCTGTCTTTTAGCTGAAGAGTCACGCCAAGACCTATCATTAGCAAGAGTGGCTAAAGCTGGTGTGACATTTCAAACTATATATTTCCATTAAAAATTGTGCTAATATATTATTCCTAATCTAATGTTCTACAGTTAAAGTCAGCAAAAATCAGGAAATGCAGAACTTAAAGTTCCAGTAGCAGCATTAACTCAGCTGCCTTTCACTTCCTGTATGTTTTATGGCAGTGGTTTTCAAATTTGTTTTCTGGTGACCTAGTTGAAGAAAATTGTTGATGCCCGCAACCCAATGAAGCTGGAGATGAGGAGTTTGGGGTATGGGAGGGGCTCAGGGCTGGGGCAGAGGGCTGGGGTGCAGGAGGGGGGTCAGGGCTGTGGGCTGGTGGTGTAAACTCTGGGGTGGGGCTAGGGATGAGGAGTTTGGGGTGCAGGAAGGGGCTCTGGGTTGGAGGGCGCTCAGGGCTGGGGTAAGGGATTGGGGCGTGGGCTTTCCTTGGGCAGTCCCAGTCAGCGGCGCCGCGGGGGTGCTTCCTGCCTGTCCTGGTACCGTGGACTCTGCTTCGCCCTGAAAGTTCCCTGCCAATGGGAGTGCGCAGCTGGTGCTTGGGACAGGGGCAGCGCACAGAGCCCCATGCCCAACCCGCCTAGGAGCCAGACCTGCTGCTGGCTGCTTCCGAGGCACAGTGCAGTGTTGGAACAGGTAGGGACTAGCCTGCCTTAGCTAGACAGCACCACCAAAGGGGCTTTTAATGGCCCGGTCAGCGGTGCTGACCAGAGCCACCGCAACCCAGTGCCTTACATCCAGCAACCCAGTATTGGGTCGTGACCTGCAGTTGAAAACTACTGTTTTATGATATATATAATAAAAATAAATATTAATATCTTAAGCTATATATTTAACTGGAAAATCAATACAAAATACTATATATTTTCAGTGCAGTGCAGCTGAGTTAATGCTGCTCTTGGAACTCTGAAGTTCAGTTCCCCTCTGGAAATTGACTGCAAAGATAGCATTAGTGGTTATATATTATTGTCTTTCAATGATTCCATATCCAATGTGCTCACTTGATAAGTAAAAAATTTTATTTTTCTGATCACCAACCCTATGAACTCAACTGGAGATCTGAAAGTCAGCCTGGTTTCTTTCCCTCTTTCTCTCATTCCCAGAAACAAACGTTTTTCGATTTCAAATAGGGCCTCGCTGACATCTGTGTAGCCTCATTGCTCTTGGTGGGGTGGCACATGTATAAACTGATGGGAACATACTACTAACCCTGCTGATGAGGTACAAGATGAAACAGAATCCAA
The DNA here is from genome assembly GCF_003597395.2 of Chelonoidis abingdonii. Lineage (NCBI taxonomy): Eukaryota > Metazoa > Chordata > Testudines > Testudinidae > Chelonoidis > Chelonoidis abingdonii. Next base: position 6,401,137 of record NC_133788.1, on the reverse strand, counting down.
ATCACTCTCTCAGAGAGTTCACTGGCTCTGTAAAAGCAGTCAAAAACTTATTTTTGGTTCTAAACTCAGCACATTTCATGCTGAATTCACCCAAGAAGCAAACCCACTGTGCTGGAATTGCTACACAGCACCTTGTTCAGAGTAGACTTTCACCTTAATGTTAGCATTTTCTGACTTTTGCTGACTATGGGAGTTTCGGTGAGAATTACACTAGTGCAAATCTCCGCTAATTACTGCCCTTCCTTGGAGCTGAGGATGGTCAGCACCTTTGAAAGATCAGGCTACAGCTGTGTCAGCTTGAGGACCCAAAAACAAAGGCACTCAAAGTTAGGGGGCCCTTCTGAAAATTTTGCCTTCATCAGTTCATGCCTTAATTTACCCATCTGTTAAATGCAGATAATTCCTCATCTGTCTAACAGGGCAGTTTTGAGGCAAAATTTATTATAAATTCATTATAGAAGTGCAAAATATTATTCATAAATACCTTTAGCTGACATTGTCTTTTGTACCACTTTAAAAATAAAGGAAAGCAAAAAGCATTTTACAGAAGCATAAATATATGGACCCTGATTCAGCAAAGTTCTTAAGCAAGTAATTAGCATTAAGTATATGAATAGTCCTATTGACTTCAGGGGGACTACTACACATACGCTTAATGCTTTGCTGAATCAGTATCTTTAACAGCTAGTAACATAAGTGTGATAAATGTACACTTACGAAAGATCTTAAGCTGCTTTAAGTCCTTCAGGCCAACTTGTGCTTATGACATGCACAGAAAATTGTCCATTTAGAAGGTGCAGCAATAGAAATTCCATGCATACACAGCACACCTGTCTGTGAATGTGAATACTCAGACTTCTCCGAATCACTAAAATCTTCTGATGTGTGCAGTTGTCAATTTTCAGTCATCCAAAGCTTTAACGTTATCCAGCCAGGATTCTTTTCCCTAGTGGGACTATGGACAAACCTCTCAGTGAGGACTGTTTATTTGCCAAGTATCAGGTGTCAGAATTCTGCAATATTTGAATGAGTTATCTGTATGGTGAGGGAAAATGTGGTAATATTTAAACAAAAACAGAAAAGATGTATTTATTTAACTCTTGCAATACTTAGAAATTGCTGGGGAAATTTTATTCCATTTCTACATGCACTCACAAACACAAACAGATTTTTTTGATCTAGACCATCGGTGGCCAAACTGTGGATTGTTAGCTGCATGCGGCTCTTTTACATTTAAAGTGTGGCTTGCAGAACCCAGACCCCCCACATTCTCTGCCTACCAGACTGTAAGAGTGGGGAGCTCAGGGCCTCTGCCCTGCGGTGGGATGATGGGGATAACCCTCCCCACAGGCCTGAAGCCCTAACTCCAGACTGGTGCTTACTGTGAGGCTGAAGCCCCGAGCCCCTGCTCCCTGCAGGGCTGAAGCAATGAGTCCCGGCAGGCACATCCCAGCTCTTGGACTTCTGAGGATTCTCAGAGGATCTGTAAATTTGGCCATCCCAATCTAGACCCAAACATGGACAATTTCACAGCAAAACGTAAATTTTTTCAGAAGTGGGGGACTAAAAATATAATAGAAACTGCTTTGTAATTTTAACTGTACTGGATGCTACCATGTGCCTACTATAGTCTAGAATAATGTTTCTCAACCTTTTCCATACCAGGACCCCTTTTTCCATACTGGGACACCCACATAGTCTGATCTAGTTGTATAGGAAGAGTAGAGTGGCATAATCCTCTGGCAAGTTTGGGATTGCCAGGCTAAGAACTCCTGATCTAGCAAAAATATAGAGGTGGTCCTATTTAAGAAGCAGCGAGGAAGATTGGTCATGGAGCAAATGATCTTTTGAAATTCTTGGAAAAGACTTTGTCAGAAAATCTTGGGCCAAGAGATTGATCTTAAGTGATCAAGTCACAGACTGAACAAGACTCTACTGGAATCTTCATTCAAAACTCAAACAAAACCCCAGCCTTCATTCAAACTTCCATGTGAAATGAATCATAACCTTTTATGAGGGGCCATAATGTCTGCACATTACAACCCTGATTCAGGAAAGCATCCCTTTCCAGGATGTTGCTTAAGCCCGTGCCTAATTTTAAGCACATGCTTAAATCCCTTTGAAGTTAACCATGTGATGAATTATATTCCTGAATTGGGGTTTAGCAGCTTGATCCTGCAAGGTGCTGAGCACTCCAGCCCTGATCCAACAAAGCACTCGGCACATGTTTATCTTTACACATGTGAGCAGTCCCATTGAAACTGATGGAACTACTGACATGCCTAAATTAAGGATATGCTTAATTGCTTTGCTGAATGGGGGTTCAGAATGCTTAGCACCTTGAGCGACTGAGCCTTTATTTAATTGCATAATTTGTAGGGTTTGTGCTGGATTGAAAGTATTGGTTGTAAAGTACTAGGAAGGTCTCTCTGTAGATCAACCAAACTTCGTAAAAGCACAAGGAATGCCAGGCCTAAACAACCCACCCCAGATTTTACAGTGGTTTGGTTTGAGTTGGAAAGAACTTTAGGCGATTGATACTGTGCGAATGATCTATAGGGTGCTATTCATCCCTATGCAGAAGGCCTATCTACCACTTAAATTCTACTTAAACCTTATTCATTTAACAAAGAAAAACAGCTCTGCAGTTTTGCCTTCTGGAATCTCTACTTTATAAACATAAGGTTGGACTCAACGGAGGAGGCAAGGTACCCCATCTATAGTACCAGCAACTGAACTCCATCAGAAGACAAATATGTTTCACGTAGACCTTTAAAAAGGGATTGTATGTGTCACTGCAAAGCAGGCTTTTTCTCTCAATCATGGCTTGGGATTCTTGTGCCAAGATTGACATATTTTCCTCCCTTAAGAAATTAGCATGGTTTCTGCAAGCTTTTTATTGACTGCCAGTGCCTGGCTACCAATAATTTACCAGTATTGAGAAACTTCTGTGTTTTTACTGTGCTCAATTAAATTGGCTCCCACATGCCTGGATTTGTTCATTTCTGAATTACGTGCTTTGGGCTCAATCCTACAAACTGCTGAGCATTGTCCTCAATCTACTAAAACACTTACGCATGTGAGCGTTCCCATTGACTTCAAAGTTAAGCAAGTGCTTAAATACTTTGCTGGATCAGAGAGCTCAACATCTTGAAAAGAAAACAGAGCCTTTTGCGAGCTTTATAATAAAAAAAAAAGGGGGGGTTGTTTCATCTTATCTTTAGGGCTTATGTGAGATATTATTATTAATTATTATTCTTAGGGGGAGGGATAGCTCAGTGATTTGAGCATTGGCCTGCTAAACCCAGGGTTATGAGTTTAATCTTTGAAGTAGGCCATTTAGGGGCCTGGGGCAAAAATCTGTCTGAGGACTGGTCCTGCTTTGAGCAGAGGTTTGGACTAGATGACCCCCTAAGGTCCCTTCTAACCCTGATATTCTATGAACTATTATTTATTTACTATTTGTATTGAAGTAGTGCCTAAGCCCTAGTCATGGACCACTCCCCCTTTGTGCTAGGTGCTGTACAATTACAGAACAAAGAGCTTGCAGTCTAAACATAAGACAAGATATGACAGATTGATACAGATAGAAGGAGGAGCACAAGGAAACAATGACTCTTATGGGAACTTCAGGTAGTGGATAAGCCGTGTTCTGGGCCTCTGCACGGAGGTGAGTTGCACTCACAGCAAAAATGTGCTCTAAAAGGCTCAAATTGAGCCTTAGTGCTTAAATTCAAGCTCCCAGTAACCTGGTATGATGCTGGCAGACCAGTGTCAGCTCATGCCAAGGCCCCTAGGCCTTATGAACACTGACAAAGGCATAGCTGGAAACAGTTAACCTCTGTGTTAACTTTATTAAAATAGATTTTAAGTTTATAAGAATGTGTTTAGTATTTGGACTTTATGAAATGTTTGTGAGTTGCTGCATGTGTTAATCTCACTTATAAGATTAGTATCCCATGTTATAAGATAATATTTTTTTGCTTTGTAACTATAAAACTGTTTGCTATGAGGCTGGAAAACCCCATAGTCAGGAGAGAAGCATTACCACATGTGAAATTCTAGTTTATCACAAGAGGTCTCATCTTCTGCCCCACAAAAGAAGGCCTATAGACACCAGACAAACCATTGTGGAACATCACTGGACAATAGACTTTGTTGATTGCTCCCCCCACCCCCACCCCACAACCGTGAAGAAAGGATGTGTAAAACCCTCATCCCATCACAGTTTGAAGTCTGGGAGAAGGGAATAAAAATCCCTGTCCTGAAAGATCAGTATCTCTGTGCTGCTTGGAATTTGGAGAGGGCAATATTTCTAAGCATAAGCAAGGAATCCTCAAGCTGATTAGCTTTGGTTAGCCTTAAAGAACATCTAGAGCTTGCACATGGCAGCAGCTTCTATAACTTTTTGACACTTAAGACTGTAACTCATTTGTGTGCATATATTACCTGCTTTAACCTTGTAAATAACGCCCATTTCTTTTTCTTAGCTAACAAATCTTCAGTTAGTTTATTATAGGATTGGCTACAAACATTGTCTTTGGTGAGAGATCTAAGGTACTATTTACCTGGGGTAAATGATTGGTCCTTTGGGACTAGAAGTAACCTCTATATTGTTGTGATTTTTGGTGTAAGGGACCATCCATCACAAAGGCAGGCTTGCCTCAGTGGCAAGATAGACTGGAGTACCCAAGGGGACTGTCTGTGACTCCCTGTTAAAGCTGTGGTAGTGCTTGAGGAGTTCATACTTGATACTAGCTTGGTGAAATCTAATTCCAGAACATGCAACCAAATTGGGGTTTGCACCTTGTTTCTTAACAGTCCATCCCGAGGTTGGAACTCATGGTCATGAGCCACTCTAGATAGCTTGATACTTGGCAAATAAAAGAAATACCATGAAAAAGGCTATTCTTGTAACATTTCTGACCCAGCTCAGACCAGTTCTGAAAGTCTTAGGTGGGACTTTGTGTGACACACAGGATCCTTGGCAAAGGGTTCCCTGTTCGTTACAAACAACACTCACCTCAGACCTGACAAACTTACGACACCAAACACGTCATACATTAGTCTTTATGGATAAATATCTTGTAAGATATCTACAGAAAGCTTGTAACTTGTCAAGATTGATAATCACTGCAAGATGTATATACAGGTAATATTTAAGGAATAATGTATTTATATAGAAAGTATGGACTTGGACATTAGTCACAGAGGGTAATACATCTCAGTGATGGTTCATTCAAGCAAGCGGGAGTTGTTACCCCTTCCTAGTCAGCTAGCATGGCAATGCAAGGGTCTGTTGTCTACTCTGACCACATCCCAGAACAATCAATGGAAAACTATCAAGGACAATTGCAAAAGATCAAAACCACTTAGGCCGGGTCTACACTACGAGATTAAATCGATTTTAGATACACAATTTCAGCTACGAGAATAGCGTAGCTGAAATCGAATATCTAAAATCGATTTATTCACCCGTCTTCACTGCGCGGGATCGATCCGCGCGGCTCGCCGTGTCGAATCCGGAAGTCCGGTCGTCTAGCTGGAGTTCCGGAATCGATCTAAGCACGCTCTGGGATCGAGATATCGCGTCCAGACCAGACGCGATATTTTGATCCCCGAGCAATCGATTTTAACGCGCTGATAGGGCGCGTAGTCTAGACGTGCCCTTAGAGGTGAAAAGGACTGTTATAGCAGGTAGGAGATCACCCTCACTATGAATAAAGACAGAAGGCTGTTTCAGTATAACAAAGTGTAGGGGAAAACACTCATCCATTCACTGAGGAAATTCCTTGAACAGCAGGGCAGACTTTCATTAATATTTGGATCCTAGTTCCTGTGGAAAAAACAGACACCTCTCTAACAGACTGAATTTTTGGGGGAAAATCTACTTTATTGTATAGGAAAGATAACTAATGATAAGGGTAAATCCAGGTTCACATTTTATTATTTTGTTTTCTGTTGTAACCAGTTTGTAACAGGGTGCTAGCTAGAAGAAACAAGCGAAGCCCCTATTAGCCTGTTCCAGAGGAAGAAGGGTCTTAGTTGGGCTGGCTCAGGGGCCACGCCCGAATTACCAGAGTGAATCCACCTGCAGGCCTAGGTAGCCTGGCCTATAAAGTTGGCTAAGAAACAGAAAGCAGGGGGAGATAGGAAAGGGAGGAGTGTGGCTCTAGATCTCTGCTGGCTGGGAAGTTAGTAGTCTCCCAGAGCGTTGGTCTCTGTAGGTATCTGTAAATAATAGGTGGTAGGAACTGACACAAACAGTAAAAGGACACAGGGGCTGCATTTCAGTTGGTCTCTGATTGTGTTTGTGGAGGGGCCGGGAGAAGGCACCGCTACACAGTTGTTTCCATCACTTCCTCTCTTTTCTTGTTAAATCTTTATTCTCACCTAAATAAACCTCTTTTTTTATTGTAAGTACTCACAACTGCTGTGTGGCTTACAGAAGTAGTGGCTTAAGGTAAAATGGGTACACAGCTCCTTTGAGAGCAGAGGATCTGGAATTTCTGTGAGTAACCAATGTCAAGGGCTGGACGTCTTGTTAATCTGCAAGGAAAAGATAGGGTTCACATAGCCCCGAGGAGAGTGCTTGAGTGGCTGAAAAGCTGGTGATGCTAGGAAGCTGACATCCAGCCAAGCACAAGCAAGACTACCTCATGCTGACAGCAGGGGGCAACAAGGTGATTCACTGTCCTGGGTGCCCTGAGAACTGTTGCACCTTATTCTCACAGCAGCCCTCAATTTCCAGACATAAAGCTGTTCAGTTGAGCACTGACTAGACATCCAAACATTGTGATATTTATCTCACCTAATCAAAACCTCTGAGTGTTTTGAGGTTCATGCATCTCTAATTATTGCACAATGTCCCAGTCTAACTGGGAAGGCAAAAGCTAGATCAGAAAAAAATAATTACTTTTTTTATTAGAATATGATATGGTCCCACCCTTCCACATTGCCAGCTTGCCCAGTCATTCACAAATGATGACTGTGAATTATATAATTATCAACCTATAATTACAGGCAATATGTACAAATTAATCCCCCTGGAGGAGATCAAGGCTCAGCACATACATGCTAGCACCCTTAGGTCTCTTGGGAATTTATACCCATTGTAAGTGGAAGATTATTTATTTCTCAAATGCCTGAGACATTTTATGAAAAATGAACCAACAATAAAAAAAAAAAAGCCTTGTGCTTTTTTTTAAATGTTCATAACATATGTAACTGAACAAATCCAGGCATGTAAGAGCCAATTCATTTTTCCACAGTGAAAGCAAAAGAAGTTTCTCAATGCTGATATATTATTGGTATCGTGGCATTGGCAGTCAGTGAGGAGTTTGCCAAAACCATGCTGACTTCTGAAGGAAGGAGGAGATTCCAGTCTCAGCACAAGAATCCCAAGCCAAAATTGAAAGAAAAAGTCAGTATTGTAGTCACATATACAATCTCTTTTTAAAGGTCTAAGAAAAGAATATTAGTCTGTTTTATTGATGAGGTTCAAATGCTGGAAACATAGGTGGACTTCACTGCCTCATCTTTCCATCCCAGAGCATTCTTCTGTTACTGGACCAGTTTCTCAGGTAGAATAAATCAGCACACTCATGAAAAATGGACTGAGCCTTCTCCAGAAATATACCATGGGAACTCACTAATCACAATTTGAGTTCAGTAAAGGAGAAAGCCACCCCATCTGTGTCCTCTTTCTCAGTATGCTGACATCATCACATGGTAATGTGCCAGATGGGAAAATCTGAGGTAGGGACAAAGTGAAAATCCTAATTACACCTGTTCTCTGGGCTATTTGCCTCTCCATCATTATACATCATCACAGGGAGTCTCCGTCAAATTGACTCCCCCAACCCCCAAAACAGGTAAATGGAGCAAAAACAGATAAATGCTGAACCATTAATTATCAATATGTGTTTCCATCTGTGTGACAGGTTACACTGCACTCAGCTAACCTGTTTTAATTGCAGCTTACTTAAAACCACTGGTATATTTGGATAGAAAGCAAAAATAATGGTATAAACTCTGATTCATATTTCTAGGAAAAAAATGCACTGAATGTTTATTGAAACTGAAACATATGTATTAACATATGGCAGAATTTCACTTACTGTATGTTTTAATGCACAGCTGATGAGGAAGGCATCTGTGCTCAGAGCATCTGAATGAGAGCTCAGATAATGAGCAGAGCTAGAAAAATACACGTTGAAGGGTTGGGATGTATCAAAGTACCTGATAGTGGACTGTGTCAGAGCCAGAAGAATGCATATAAGTTTCTATGCAAGTACAGTATTGTGCTTTGTTCTCTCCACTGGGACCCAATCAAACATTCATGTACAATTTTGGATGCACCAGCTTCTGGAAGTCATGGCCAAGTTCTAAATCCCTGACAAAAGAAGGTTGCACATTGGAAATGCTGACACAACATTTATTCAGTGTTAAGCAAGTGCAGCTACTTAATTAAGAATTTCCTTAATTCAGGTTATCAGAGACAGCCCTGAGACACAAAGTGGATCCACTTCCCAAAAGTGTGGATCGGAATCTGTCGCTGAACATCCCTGAAGTTTGGGGGTGTTTGAAGCTGGGATTTTCATTCATGGATATAAATGAGCACTAACCCAAACCATTCTCCAGGCAGGGATCTGGGAGCCAGAATCCCGACCTGCAGCCCACGTCAGAGTAGGGAGTGGGGAGCACAGGCAGCAGCCCAGCTGGGAATGGGGAATCAGAGCCCCCTGGGGGGCAGCAGAGCTGCCAGCAGAAAGTGAGGAATCCAGGTGGCAGCCCAGCTGGAGCCCCTCACTTGCCCTGGAGTGGCAGCCCAAGCTGTGAGCTGGGCTTTTCTGTCAATTTCATGTCTCCAGCAGGAGCCGTGAAGTTGACAAGAATGACAGCCAACAGCCAATATAAGTAACCCTTAGTGTCTACACAGACACTGAGTCTCCCTAACTACACTGACATAAACCCTACGTCTCTCATGGAGGTGGAGTTATTATGTCAGTGTAGTATGGCACTTACATCGGCGGGAGCAAGGCCGTAATGAGGAAACTGACATAATTAGGTTGACGTAAGCTGCCTTATGTCACCCTAAGGCTTTATCTACACTACAGACCTTAAAGCAGCCCAGCTTACTGCAGCAGCTGCATCACTGTAATGTCTCCTGTGTAGTCACTCTACGTCAATGAGAGGGAGCTCTCCTGCTGGCATAATTAACCACCTGCAATCAGCAGCAGTAGCTGACATAGCTCTGTCCACACCGGCACTTTTGTCAGTGGAATTTTGTCAGTCGGGGGAGGTGTTTTTTTCAGACCCTGACCAACAAAAGTTTTACTGACAAAAGTGCCAGTGTCCTGTAAACCAAGTCTTTATAACCCACTAAACTTCCTTTGTCTTACAACTGCAAAGATGTTAAATGCCCACTTCACTTTGAATGGTCTCTCTTCCAACATGTTTACTTCTTACGCTAAACAATGTGTTCCACCTTGTAATAGCTCTGACACTCAATGCTTCTCCAAGACCTAAGGCTTGGTTTCCATTACACACTTAGGGCTTGTCTACATTACCCGCTGGATCGATGGGCAGAGATCAGTCGAGCAGGGGTGGATTTATCTTGTCTAGTCTAGATGCGATAAATCAACCACCGAGCGCTCTTCCATAGACTCTTCCTCCACCAGGGCAAAAGGCGCAGGTGGAATCGACAGGAGAGTGTGAGCTGTTGACTTACCACAGTGAGGACACCACTGTAAGTAGCTATACGTACGTCGACTTCGCTGAAGTTGCGTAATTTAGATCAATTCCCGCCCCCCAATGTAGACCAGGCCTTATTTAGATATAGCTATATCCCTCAGGGGTGTAAAAAACCCATACCTCTGACTGACGTAGTTATACTGACCATAACTCCTTAGGTAGTTAGCACTTTGCTGGCGAAAGAGCTCTCACTGACATAGCTACCACCACTCATGGATGCAATGGAAGAGCTCTCTCCTGTCAGCTTAGAGCAGGGAGGTCAGGACCCCTCAGGGGGTCACAAGGTTATTACATGGGGGGTTGAGAGCTGTTAGCCTCCCCACCAAACCCTGCTTTGCCTCCAGTTTTTATTATGGCATTAAATATATTTAAAAATGTTTTTAATTTATAAGGGGGGGTCGCACTCAGAGGCTTGCTATGTGAAAGAGGTCACCAGTACAAAAGTTTGAGAACCACTGGCTGAGAGCATCTTCACCAGATACACTACAGTGGTGCAGCTGTGCCAATGTAAACTTGTAGAGTAGATCATCCCTTTAGAAGAGCTCTGTGTAAGCTTGAAAGCTTGTCTCTTTTATCAACAGAAGTTGGTCGAACAAAAGGTATTACCTCACCCATTTGTTTCTCTCCTTTTGTTATTACAGAAAGAGCTCATAATAGCTCTGGGCAAAACCCAGAAACAAGGAGATAAGGAAATAGCTTCATTCTGTTGTAATGGAGTTTCTGAATATCAGAGATAGTACTTAGCTTGGCCAAGGAAAAGAAGCACAATTGATTTGCAGTACAGCACAGCTCAAAGTGCACCTCTCGCAGATTTTATTTCATCCTTTGGTGCAGAGAAGCTTCTTTCTGAGTAGAGATATATGGATCATTTGTAGGATTCTTGTTGGTGGCCTGTTACTGCTTTGTACAGTCACCAGTCCTTTGCAAGTTTTTAACAGGTTATAACACCCATCAGGGATGGTCTAGGTACATTTAATCCTGCCTCAACATAGTGGGGATGGATGGGGTAACCTATTGAGGTCCCTTCCAGCCCTCCATTTCTATGATTCTATGTGCTTAAACACTTTTTCTAATTAGGGCCAGAGAGATTCAGGGTATTTAGGTTCCTAACTCCCATTGATTTCAATACCTTTAAAACACTGGCTGTGTGTGACTTACCCAAAGTCACACAGGAATGTCTGCACTAGAGATGGAAATTGACCCTAGATCTCCTGAGTCCCAGTCCACTGTCTTAACCACTAGATTATTATTCTTTCTGAGTACAGACATGATTATCCCCTATGTCTTTTCCATGATAGCTAATTTGTGTGACTCCTATGATGTGTGGTTGTAAGTCATAAACCATTACATTATGACACAATGAAATCAAAGCCAAGAAATGTATTGCTAGGGTGTAGGCTACTTTCTTAACTCAGAAAACCATCATTGCAACAAATCCTTATTGCAGCATGAACGAAGAATGCAGAGTCAACCTTAATTTTTCAGTTTTGGGCTCTTATCATTTTGTATCAATTTAAGCCTGTGTAAAGTATGTAATTTCCTTGTCTGATTTTTCTCCCTTTAGGAACTGAAAATTATTCTGTCTTGAGGTCTGGAACCTACCGTAAAATAAACACTGCTTAATTGGGACGTGTTTAATAAGGATGGCTACTTTAATGGGACATTTCCTAGGGAACCTAGTTACACTAATGATAGTGAATGACAATAACTGTTTCTTAAATGGGACAAAAATAAGAAACAAATTCTACTTAACAGAGATGCATTTAGATAAGGTAAGTGCTGTGTAACCAGGTATTAAACAGTTTTGAAATTCTGAGATTCCATCTTTTAATTGAGAAGATGCTGAATATTTTAAAATCATTATGAAATGCATTATTATTTATATTACTGCATAGTGCGGGTGTAGGCTACATTCTGCTGTGCGATAGTATAAAGACTCTGACCCTATTGTATTAGAGGCACCGTACAAAAATATAACAAAGGGATGGTCCCTGGCCCAAAGGGCTTAAAGCACCCTTTTTTATCCAGCATGGCAGGCTGGGCTATAGGCTGAAGATGCACAAAGAGTGTTTGTCAGAGTAGGGAATAGAAGTCAGTTCTCCTGACTCCTCATCCTGTATTTTAACCAGAGGGAAAAAAATCTGCCTTTCTCTCTAATATTTAGAATAATAACAGTAAACAATAAAATAAAAAAAATCATAGGTGGTCATAATTAACCAAAATCATTCTTTTTCAGGATTCTTAAAACCTCTAAAAGGAAATGTCTGAAGAGTTTCAGGCATCTTCAAAGATCTATTAGCTTTGTGTAAGATTATTCTATGCTTGAAGATCTGTTGTGTTCTGGGAAATTCTTTGAAAATCCTTGAACATTTCAAGGGGGAACAGGAGACCATGTTAAGAAGTTGATTTAAAAACAAAAATCCCATCTTGGATGACAGCTACATAAATTCAGGCACTGTCCCTGGCAAACCAAGACATCTGATTATGCCATTTTATCCTGTTTGGTGAAGGAGAGAGTGAAGGAAAGTGATAGACGTGAGGGGCAGATGGAGTTTGCCTAATGTGTCTGTTCTTTTCTATGCTGCCTTTTCAATAGCAGAATGTAGCAAAATAGCAGCTGCTCATAAATTCATGAATCAAGAAGTATGTAAATTTCAGCTACAAGTTTTGTTGCATTATTAGACAAAAAAATCTAGTTTGCATCTACAACTTTCTTCGTTTCATATGCAAATTTGGGCTTGAGGCTTGCTTCTCCTCTTGTTCCAGTGTGAATCAGGAGTAATATACAACCAAATTCAGTGGCATTACACAGGGTAAACTCTATGTAAATGAGCATAGAAACATGCCCTAAGAATTTAGCTAATCTCCACTTGCTGCCCTACAGCCAGCATAGCCAGCTATCGAAGAATCACCAGCATAGAGGGAGCCTTGAATAGTGTAGGGCCACCACAGTGCTTTCTATGCCATACCCTTCCCGACAGCCTGCCCATGGCATACGGTAAGGAGGAAGGGCCATGGAAAGAATGCCCTTGTGTCTTGGCAATCTGTAGCTGCTGAAATAACTCCTTGGGGCTGTTGGCAAAGTGTTTCTCTCTGATCCATGCTTATGATCTTTGCTGTATACTCAGCACTCACTCCACGTATGGAACTCCAGCTGAACTCAATGGAAGGTCTCTGCACTGAGTTTGTGCACCATATGTAATAGAGAGCCATACTATGAATTGGAGAGAAGAATTTGGCAACATGGAGAAGAACTCGTAATGCAAAACATCGGGAAATAGTTTAACACAATGGGCAAAATTAGTCCCTGGTGTATCTCCACTGAAGTCAATGGGCCAGATCCTCAGCTGGTGTAAAAGGGCATAATTCCACAGACATCAATGGAACTGCAACCATTTACACCTATTAAGGATCTGGCCTAACAGTTTGAATTTACACCAGTGTGTAACCCCACTGATTTCAACAGAGTTAATCTTGATTTAAACTAATGTGAACAAAAGAAGAATTGGGATGACAGTCTTCACAAATTAAATCTGTCTCATAACCGTATCCCACAACAGTCTTAAAGTTGAAATTGACATCCAAAAGCCGCAGTAGAAATTGAAAATGAAGCAGAAGGGCAGGGGTTTATGATCAATGTTTTATTGGGTTCATATAAAAACGAAAAGCATTTCACATATTTAATAAAAACATTTTATGTATGAAATTAATATGAAGCCTTTTCTTGTTAAACAATTGTATGATCCATGAACTACAGTATATAAAACACAATGCAGAACAACTATGAACAAAGTTTATTTAAACATTTTTAGCTTCTGTTGGCATCACCAAGCCTGGCTCTTGTGATCTTATCAGAATTGACGTATTTCACTGTTACCTTCTTCTCACTCAATCTCTCAGAAATCTCATGGAGCTACAGGAATCCAACTCAGGCACATCTAAAATATGTTGCTTTGTCTGGTTTGGGACTATGACTTCAGGTCCAGTTTTGCAGTCCTCGTTCAGACAAAACTTCTATTAACTTCAATGGGATTTTTTGCCTAAGAACTTCAGGATTGGTTCCTTCTTGGTTTTCATTTAGTTAACAGTTTGGCATTAGATCTGAAAAATATTATCCCAATAACATGAAGAATCCAGTTGGATCATATACAATCTAATATATACATGGAGTGTGACATTCACTCTCTTATGCTGGGTTTACATTGATTTTGATGTGAGTCTTCCTAATTTATGTTGGTGTAAGAGTGAGGAAAAGCAGGATCAGATCCTATAAATAAATCACATATGTTCAAATGATAAGAACAAAGTTTAAAATGAAATCTTGCTGAAATCATGAGCCAGGAAAATGTGATTCTATCAATCACCTGTAAGCAAAGTTTCCATTTTAGAGTGCACACAAAAAACACCAAGGATAAGCAACAAAACAATAAGCTATTAAAAATAAATAAAAGGCTAAAATAAGTATCTAAACTGCGATTTGTTCTCCTCGCCAAAAAAACCTTGAGAAGGATAAACAAAGGAATTGTTTCATGCCTGCGTGACAGCTACAGTCTGAAAAATTCAGTTATTGGCTTCATACGAGTTCACAAATTGCATATATAAACACTTCACAATCAAATGATATTTGTTTCCTCCAGCTTTTGTGCCCTTGAACATTTCTTTTTCTTGATGTTTTATTATTCTAGTTTTTCTATAACCTTCACTTCAAAATGGGACTTATGGCTGGACTGCTGAGGCAGGGCTCAAGTACACAGGCTTAATTTTAGGTATGTGTAACTTTTGTCATGTGCTTAAGTCCCTTAGGACTTAAGAGACCCTTGTTACAAAGCTTCTATGGGCACCTGAGAATAGAGGAAAATATGAATACACCACCACCCTCTCCTACCCCCCCGCCCCCCGAATGCCTTTTGCTGCACAGACTTCCAAAGGGGAGGATTTCTACACAGGGTATTTCCTGTGGGCCACTATACCAGCTCTGCCAGCATAAAGTGGATGCAGTGCACCCACAAATTCTCCTCAATATGCCTAGTTCCTTCCTTTATATATTCATCTGGAATTGCTATTTCATCTGCATCAAAACTCAACAACTACTAATAATGTAATCTGAATCACAGTTGTGTTACTGAAGCAAGGCCAGGTCCCAAAGATAAATCTGATGGATTATTTCAGGAGGGATCATTGCAGATATCCTAAATGTCATGTATTATAACAGGGCCAACTATTATGCAATTCTTGTGCTGATCATCATCAGGTCATGCTAAAGTTATTATAGCAAAAGTAAAGGTTATAGCATTTTGTGGCATCTGGATTGCATATCACAGTCAAAGTTTGATGGCAACATTATGACATCCATGCAAAGGCAGTATATGACATGCCTTTTTCTTCAGTGTCTTACTCTCTCTAGCTGGCTATTATTTTACTCACTCTGTCTCTATCTGCCAGAGTTACTTCTTGCATCAGTTTTAAATCAGTTTAACTCCATTAATGTCAGTGAAGTTACCATTGTTTGACATCTATATCAGAGGAGAAGCAAGGTATCTAATCTATGTATTGTTTTACTCCCTCTTGTATATACCAGGTTAGCCCTAGGATAACTATCAACTTCAGTGCAGTCACTTTTATTGTATATCAATGTGAGAGGAGAATCAGGGCATCTGTCTTATGGTATCTAAGCACTTAAGGTGCCTTGTAACAAAGACACAGGAGTGAAAATCTTTCCCCTTTGACTCCTGCTGTTTAACAGTGAGCAGAATGATACAAGTGCCCTTTAACAGGCAAGGGATGGCATGTGATGCAGAGCACTTAGGAGTGACTGAAAGCTGGAGCTGGGGAGAGAAGGAGGGTTCTGAGGGCAGTGACAGCAGCAGGGACATGGGAGGAAAGAGGTAGGAAAAAAGCAGAGAGGGGACTTTAATAGGGAGCCAGGGAAAGTGTGAAGAAGAACGGTGACAGGAGGCAAGGAAAGAAAAAGGAAGAGAGTGAAATGAGAAAGCAATTGAACAAGGGGAAAGAGAAAGCAAGGGGCCAAGAAAGAAATGGAGTGAGAAACCTAGCTGGAAGGAGAAGGGACTCCTGGTTATTCTCTCTCCCTGCTCTGAGGGGGCATGACAGGTTGAATTGATGTCTATTGTTTAAATCTAATAAACATTTCTGTTTTGCCTCCCAGATAATGGGGATTTTTATAATCACTCACTTTTCAAACTCTTGCCAAAAGTGAATATAGTTAAAAGTTATGGGTGGGGGAAGTGTATTTTGAACTAATTGTATATACACATCTGATTTCCCTCCTCTCCTTGAGTTCTTCTAGTTTGTTTCTTACTTGGGCCTCATTATTATTGTAGTGCCTCACAATCACTAATGGATTTTATCTTCACAACACCCCCGTGAGGTTAGGAAGCATTTTGTAGATGGGGAACCAAGGCACGTGGGAGATTAAACCACTTGCCCAGCATCACACAGATGTTCCGTGGCTAAGGCAGGAACTGAACCCAGGTATCTTGAAAAAAACAAAACAACACACACAGTCCACTGCCCTAACCACTAGACCACCCTCCTTTGGTAGAGCCTGCGCAAGAAGTGAGACTGCAAACATCATAAGCGCTTTGACTTAGCAGTGCCAGTTTGAACGCCACCATCCTAAGGGCTCCGTGGAACGCTGGGACCGGAAGGTTCTGTGGCAGTTAGGAGTGACAGTTGGAGGGAAGTGGAAGGAGGAGAGGTCTGAAGGTAGGGCAGGGACAGCAGTAAGGAGTCTGTGAGGGGGGAGGAAATGGAAGAGACAGGGAACAGGCCATGGGGGGGGGGGGTTATAAATAAGGAGCCAAGGAAAATACATGAGAAGGACAATGGTGAATATGTGAGGGTGAGTTAAAGAAGGGGGAAGGGAGCAAAAAATAAAATAGAAACCAATAGAACCAGTGGGAAATTGAGAGTGAGGGGGCCAAGGAAGAGAGTTTGAAACCCAGCTAGAAGGAGAAGGGAGATCAGCCTCCAGTCCCCTGAGGAGGGAGAAGATAAGTATTCAAGTTAAAAGAAAAACAACAAACACCTTGACAAACATGTAGAATGGAAAGACTGTGCCACCCCAACCGTAGTAAAAGTATGGAGGGGGAGCTACAATGCTGAGTTATTTTTACTCAGTGCAAAATCTTCCATGTTAAATGGCAGAGGGATTGACTCTCAACCAGCTGAGGAAGGGCATTGACCATTCAGATATAGGCTCCATTCAAATACAGTACACTCCCAATTATCCAAATAGGATGAGGGACAAGGATTTTATTGGGATAATCGGGAGTTCTGCTAATCACGAGGGCAGGCATCATTCAGCCACTGGGTGGCATCGCACATGGCCAGGGGCTCCTGCTCCTAGCTATTCTGGCTGAGGGAGTAGGGGGGTGTTTCTGTTCTGTTATCTGAGGCTACGTCTACACTGCACGATTAATTCGAAGTAGTTTAAACCGATATTACAAAACCGATGTTATAAAATCGGGTTTGCGCATCCACAGTGCAATCACAAAATCGATTGCTTGCGTCCCTGGTCCAAGGCTACCATCGATTTAAGGAGCGTTGCACTGTGGGTAGCTGTTCCTCAGCTATCCCATAGTTCCCACTTCCGTGTTGAGAGCACAGTGCCTGATGGGGCAGAAAACATTGCCCCGAGTGGTGCTGGTACAGCCTCACCCTTCCCTTTGTGAAGGCAGCAGACAACCCTTTGGCGCCTTTTTCGTAGAGTGCATTGAGCAAACGCCATAGCACAGCAATCTTTCCCTTTTTTTTCACTTGGTGGGGGGGGGGGGATAAACTGAGGAGCTGTTCCCTGAACCACGCCAGACACTGTGTTTGAACCTACAGACATTTGGAGCTCAGCCAAAATGGAAATAATTTCAGAGACTGCTGTGGACTGTGGATAGCGGGAGTCCTCAGTACCCTCCCTCCCTTCATGAGCGTCCATTTGAGTCTCTGGCTTCCCGTTACGCTTGTCACGCAGCGCTGTGTATCCTGCAGTTTTTTATCAACGCTTTGGCATTTCGTGTTCTGTAACGGAGCAGGATACAACAGATTTGTCTCCCCATACAGCGATCAGACCTAGTATCTCCCGTACGTCCATGCTGGAGCTCTTTTTGGATTTGAGACTGCATCGCCAGCCGTGCTGATCAGAGCTCCACGCTGGACAAGCAGGAAAATGTAATTCAAAAGTTCGCGGGGCTTTTCCTGTTTACCTGCCCGTGCATCCGAGTTCAGATTGCTGTCCAGAGCGGTCAGTGGTGCACTCTGGGATACCGCCCGGAGGCCAATAACGTCAATTTCCGTCCACACGAACCCTAATCCGAGTTATCACTATCGAATTTAGCGCTACTCCTTCTCTTTGGGAGGAAGCTTCGAAATCGATTTAAGGAGGCGGTAAAATCGATATTAATGACGACGTCATGTGAACGGATACAGCGTTAAATCGGTATATCGGCCATTAAACCGATTTAAAGTCGCAGTGTAGACCTGGCCTGAGCCTCTGTATTATCTGAACTCCTTCCTTATCTCCCAGTATGAGATGGGGGTGGGGTGGGGAAGAAGAGATTTGGATAATGCAGAGGTTCGAATAATAGAGTTTTGGGCAAATGGAAGTATACTGTATTCCTGGCCAAAAGAATGGGAGCTGTAATAGCTCTCCAAAGTTTAACAGGAGGAGATAAAGTGGGGGATTTTTTATAAAGTAAAATTAGACACAACATGACTCTGATGTGCATTCATTAGAAAGAATGCCAAAAAGATGGAGCAGATAACTTTACAGATCTTTCTCATCTCTGTTTTCTCTGATTATGGTAATAATTTTGTATCATCCAAAACATGTCCATGCATCTGTATAAAATTTACTATTCAGTAAAGCAGTTACTTGACAGAAATGTTTGAAACTCATACTTCCTTTGAAAGATTGAATCGATATTATAATGCACATTAATGTACTCTAGTTGGGTCTTTTAATAAACTTTATTGAAAATGAGAGAGAATACCACTAAAAGTAATCATATATTTTTCTCCCTCTCAGATAAGCTATCATATAAAAATTTCTGTGGGTTATGTGTGAGAGTTACTAATGCTAACACTTGTTATATAAGGAATGGAGTAAACTTGAACAAACAAAATTGTTTTTTCTCTTCTTTTCTGCAAACCAGTATAGGTATTTGTAATGAAGTCACAAGTTCATGTTTAGATCATGTGTACTTTCTTGTATATAATCTATGCTATGATGTTACAAATTTAGCCTCCTTGGCCAAATTCTATGGTGACATACTCTGTGCAATGCCACTGACTTCAGAGGGATTACACAGTGTATAAATCAGTGCCGAATTTGCTCCTTTGACTTCAGGTTAGGCACAATTGGGGGAAAAAATGCTCTGTGGACTCTGAAAGACAAATATGGGGCTTGATCCTTGAATCCTTACTCAGGCAAAATCCACCAATGATATAAAGTGAATCTATCTATCTGGCACCATCACCATGGTATCTGAGCACCCATGGGCATACTGTAACAAAGGCTGATGGAGCAAAATTGTTTTCCTCTCTACTCCTATTTAACAGCAAATAGGATGACATGACATGTTGGAACCAGAAATTCCATAGCACTTGAGAGTGTAAGTTGCTGTTGGGAAGCTGGGGAGAAGAACAAGGAGTCTGAAAGAAGTGCAGTGACAGTAGTGACTAAACTGGGAAGAGAGTGGAAGACATAGGGAAACAGAGATCTAGGGAAAATGTGTTAGAAGACCTACGATGAGCAAGATAAAGAAAAAAAAGTAGGGAATGGAAGGAAAACAAACAAGCAAACAAACAAACACCTCCACAGAACTAGGAGGAAAGACACAGGGGCTGAAAAAGAGAGTGACAAATCGATCTAAGAGCAGAAGTAACTTAACTCAAGATGGAGTCTTGACTGGATAAGGACATTGTTAATCAGGAAGAGCTTCCACATTGGCTCCTTATTCTTTGAAAGATCTGTGGCCTTTAGAGTGAAGATGCTTTGATCCACAGCATTCTGAGCAATCAGGTGGAGAACTAATCAGACCCAATGCCATTGATAGTCCAATAGCAATTATACAGCAAACGTGTTAACTAAAAAAATTGTATTCATGATATGCTATTGACATGGATAAGATAAACAAATCTTAATGAGAGACTTTTAAGTTGCCCAAACTGGTCCTGTACATTTCTACATAGAAAAATTAAAAAGAAACCAATATAATAAATTGGTAAAAATACTACATACACTTAACATTAATTAAGTAGTATTAGTGATCATTCTCATTATTAAAAATGAACTTCAAATATACATGGGAATGTTGTACTTGATCAGTATTATATGTACTGAATGCTAAAGACAGTCAGCATTTACACAGCTAAAATCTAACCTTTTAAAATATTTTTTTTAAGGTCCCATTCATTGGACCCTTTAAGCTATGATGCTTCAGGATGTATTATTACAAGGTCTGATACTGTCTGGAGCCATCCTTTGGGGAATCAAGTATGTGCCATTTTTTTCAGTATATAAAGGAATTTTCAAAGTTTCTTTGTAAACAAGCTATACTGGTATATTTCAGCAAAGTGCTGATCATCCTCAACTCCCAGGAGCCTTAATGAGAGCTAAGCGTGCTCAGTAACCCACAAGAGGAGCTCAGTACCTCACAGGTTCAGTGCCTAAAAGAATAGAGCATTAAAGGTATGTCTACATGTCAATTAAAATCCCATGGCTGGCCCATGCCAGCTCACACAGGCTCGCAGGGCTAGGGGGACTACTAAATTAAAGTGTAGATGGTCAGGCTTGGGCTGGAGCCTGGGCTTTAGGACCCTGTGAGATGGGAGGGTCCAAGATCTGGGGCTTGAGCTCAAGCCTGAATGTTAAGCCTGCAATTAAACAGCCCCTTAGCCTGATCCCCTTAGCCCAAATCAGCTGGCACAGGCCAACCATGGGTGTGTAACTGCAGTGTAGACATACCCTAAGAGGGCAGAGCTGTCCAGCAAGATTTCCTGGGTCTTACTGTTACACAGAATGACAAATAAGGGGGTTGATCCTGCAACCTTTATTCACAAGAGTAACCCCATTGAAATGGGCAACATTATGTGGGTGGTAATATAAAGATTTTTTTTTTTTTGGTAAGGAATGCAAGATCAGGTCTGTTACAAGTTAAGATTTAATAAGGCATGATGTTAAATAACCAACTCAGCTGAAGTTTTATTTATGTAAGACAATCAATCAATACTTAATACAGCACTATACAGAAAGGGAAACCATACATTTCCAGTCTGAGACTGGCAAAGTGTGGGCAGCTTACTTCACTTCTAAACTCCCCCAAACTCCTCCCTTA
This sequence comes from Chelonoidis abingdonii, assembly GCF_003597395.2. NCBI lineage: Eukaryota > Metazoa > Chordata > Testudines > Testudinidae > Chelonoidis > Chelonoidis abingdonii. The sequence continues at coordinate 6,380,030 of NC_133788.1, read as the reverse complement.
TATACTGGTATAGAACAAAGAAAATCCCTTTAAATCTTTCTTTCCCAGGGTTGGACTCACTAAATCTTTATTTCCCATGCTTTGATCTTATTTTGAAAAGTCTCAACCTATCTAATTAATAAGCCAATGACATCTGTAACTAGTTTATCACTTCTGAGACCATCTGTGGCCATACTTAGTATTCAGTGACTTAGACATTAATCAATATATTGCTCAATGATTTGCTGTTACATTGATTATAGAAAACTCTGTTATAACAAATGTATCCTGTCTACTTTATCAATTACTAGTATCTTATCAATTACAGTAAGCATTTATGAAAACAAGCATCCTTTGTTAGTTATTAGTAGTCCTTCCTGGGCATCTGGACTAGGTCAGGAAGGTCAGAGTAAGAAGCAGAGTGGATAATTAAATACAGACCGATTACCAACAATATAGCTCAGTTTAAAACAAAGCACTATTTTAGACACCCTTTGGCCAATACAGCAAGAATTCTGCGATTTTTGGCCAGGGAATTATGAACGTTTAGTATGTAAAAAGAATAATAAAAACATCATATATACTAACAGGCCAAAGGTTAGTTTTAGCTGTTATAGGCCTGATCCTGTGCGACAGAGTACCCTCAAGTCCCGCTGAAGTCAATAGGAGTTACAGGTCAGGCCCATTGTCTTCTGCTAGAGCTGAAGTTTCTCAGCACTTCACAGGGTCAAACTCTATACCTTATTTCTACTCAAATGGTATTACTAGATGTACTGACACCTAGTCATAAAGCTTTTATTTCTAACTGACAGTAATGTGACAAGATGTGACTCTTGCAAAAAGATTACAATAAAGTTAAAAAGTAGAATAAAATTTTATTTATATCAGGATTCATTTGTTATCCATATATGACAATCATTCATATTTCCTGATAGATGTAAATCTCTGCTTAACACATTAGTATAATAAATATTTCCAGATATAACACAGTAATTTAATACTTACCAAATGTATTTCTAAAATATTACTAAATTTAAAACCTTGAATTTTAACCAGATGTGTTTCCAGAAAATGACTCGGCTCAGACACATATTTTTCCCTACTGGGGTATTACTACATAATTTATTATACTGAGGCTGAATGACCCAAATCTAAAACACTAACCTAATTTGTCATCCTTGATTTTTACATCTCTGTACATTTTTCCTAGTTAGTCCAAAATAAAAATTGGGACTACCTACCCAGCATTGCAGGATTCTTTCACATTTCTTTTTACAGCTGCCTGGACTGGGAACTGACTGGGAGAGACAGTGGTGAAAGGATGAGGATAAGCATCCTAGCCTCAGAGTAACTTGTGAGCCTTGATGGGGAAGTAAGAGTTTGGAGAGGCTCACTGGAGGGGAAGAGTTCTTTCTTCTTCCCCTTGCCAATATTCAACTCCCATTTCGGATCTGTCAGCCAAATACACTGGTTCTGGGACTGCACAGCCTAACCAGTCTCTTCTCTCCTTGGCTGTTGTCAGCCAAGGAGGAACCCCGCATCCATCTGATATATCAAGGAGGACTTCGCATGCTCAGTCCCTCTCCTAACATAACTAACTGTTACATATAATAGCAAGTTGGGCAAAATCACAATGCTGTCCCAGCAAAGGGATTGGGCAGCCAAAAACATAGCTACTTAAGCAAGCAAAAGAGGCATCCTTCTCAAAACAAGCTGAACTGTCTGCAACTGCATAGTCTGTCTGCTTAACAGAGCTGCTGTGAATTCTGCAATACAGGGAATGTTGGGCCTACACTAGCGGAGCTACCAGGTAAAGGCCTGGCATTTTCACAACCAAATGTTGTTAGTCTTATTCCTAGTAGAAACAACTAACAATTTTCTTGTCTGTATGTCTGTAGCTGTTGGTCATTACATATGCATAGCATAAAAACCACCCTCACAATTAATATCCTTGTAAGCATCAATTTTCACAGAAAGGCCAATGTGTGAATGGAGATGGAGTGTGAAATAACATCTCTCCAGAACACATTGGTGGATAATTTGTAGAAATTTGCTCTGCTGTTGTCTGTGCCATATAAACATTTTCCAGTACCGTCAATCTAGTACCTTTAGTGAGTACTAAATTCACTTAAAAGAGATCAAATACATTTTTCAATAGGCTGTTTAATTACAAAAAATTATACACACATATATGTATGTATATATCTATTCCCTTTGTAGACCCACATATATCAGTATTACAAAGATAGATTTTTCACAGCTCTAAGTTTAGTTTTAACTAATTATGGGCCTGATCTTCCATTCCCAGAATACTCAAAATTCCCACTGCAGACAATGAAAGCTTTGGCACAAAAAAGACTACAAGTTGGTGCTCTGTACACATGTGCATTCAGCATTGAATTTGCTCCCCTCACCCACATTGAAATGTTCAGGACAAATAAATCATGACATAAACATCAATTATATGTATTACAAAAGTAGTATAATTTTTTTTTTGGTTGAATTATGGTCCTGGTTGAAGTCAACAGGAGTTTTGCTATTAACTTCAGTTGGAACGGATTCAGGCCCTGTGTTTTTTGTAGATTTAACACTAAAGAAATAAAGAGATAATTCTTATTTGTATAAAGGAGGAATGTCTCCTTAAAATAATTTGTTTTGTTAAACAGACAAACTTGGTAAAATGGCTGTGGTTTAAAACAATAACAAGGAAAAAATGTTTCCTTTCATAGCAAAAAGTTGTTTAGTGCAAAAAAGTTCTTATGTCTTCTTAGTCTCTGCTTCCATGAACATTCTGTCCACATGACCATACAGTTAAGGGTGCAAGCTGTAGATCTGATCTTGCAGACTTTCATGTGAGTAGTCCCACTGAAGCCAGTGGTCACTAACACAACTCATGAGAGTAAAGGCCCTCTATGTAAGGCCCTGATCCTGCAAAGACTCTTGAGAACGTGAATACATGCCTGTCCACATCTAGGCAAATTCCTCTTAAAGACTCACTTTTACTAAGTTGGTTACAGTGAATCAAATTAGCTTTTGTAGGTTACACGCTGTTTTTCCTCCTCCTCCAACCTCCGTCTGCTTGTCTGACTTTAGACTGTATGCTCCTTGAAACAAGGAGCATCTTCACTGTCTATTTCAGAAGCATCTGCCACAAAGTGAGGACGACCATAAATAAATAATCACATTTAATCAATTATTTATTAATATATGTATTATTTAAAAAATAAAAATGACTCACAGGGCCTGATCCAAAGCCTATTGATGTCCATGGGAATCTTTCAATTTACTTCAATGGGACTACTTACATGAGTTAAGTTACTGATATAGGTAAATCTTTTCAGGATGGGCCCCAAATTCCTGAAACTGTGTTTCAAATATCACCTGGATTATTAAAACTGAAATAATTTAAAAAATTGAATTATTTCTCAGTCATGCTGTTTATTTAGCTTTTGCATTTCTCTCAGCTTGGACAATAAAAACACAGTAGTCAGTTTCACCTTTATTTCTAGTCAGTTTCATTTTCAAGTTTCCATGCACAATACACTTTTTACAACATTTGGATTGAAGGGGAACAAAAACATACAAGCTGATTCTATTGCAACTGAAAATTGTAACAAGGAAATGCATACAGCTAAGGTTTTGTAAACAAAATTTTTTGTTACAAACTCAATTTTAGGCCAAATTTGACATAATGCATATATTTAATTTATTATTATTATTAAATAATGCATATACTTAATTTATTATAAATTAAATATAAGCACATTTGTTTGCTTATAGTTGCAAACATAAAACAGGATACATTAACAACACTTAGAAAACAAGAAAAAAGCAAGCAATCCGGCAAAACCAAATTAGAAATTATATATATAAAAGTGTTAATGTTTTCTGTATTTCAGTTGGTGTATTCTACAGAGTAAAACGTGTTTTGTATATGTTCTGGATTTTTTTTTAAAACGTTTGAGGAGTTTTTAGATTACATCCTTGTTTAATACACATCTCCCTTGTACTGTAAAGCCTTGTATGTTCTGGATATTGTGGGTATTTATATAGGTTGCAACCTTGTACAATATAAATACTTTTTGTAGTCTAGGCGGTTGTTTTTAATTGGCTCCCCACATCGTAGCTTTGTTTAATATGAATTTTTTCGTCTACTTCTATTTGTCCTGGATGTTTGGACCCCCCCCCCCCGCGCTAGATTGCCTTGTCCACTGCTGCAAATATATTTCTGTACTCTAGAATTCTGGATTTCTTTGGGGTGCTTTTCCAGCTTGTCTCCGGTCTAGATTCATTGTTTGAGGTGCTCTGGGGGCTGGGGTTGTCCGGGATGTTTTGGGTGTTTCAAGTAGGCTGTCTCCTTGCCTAATATAAATCTCTCTTGCACTCAGGAGGCTCCCTGCCTTTGCTCCGGATGGTCGCGGGTTTTCCGTGCCCTATCGCCCTGCCCTGTGTGTTACATCTAGTCCCTCTGCGGTGGCTGGATGGAGGAGAGCGTGTTGGCTGCCGCGCTTGTGCCCCGGTGAGAGGGAAGCAGCTCGCTGTATCTCTGTGCAATGGCTGCGAGTCCGTGTTCCGGGCCGGGCTCGGGCTCCAGGCCGGGATTTGGGCGCTCCCTGCCCGCCTCCCTCCCCCTCCGCCGGCTGGCTCTCCTCCCCTCCCCTCCTCCCGGCTCTGAACTCCAGCCCTCTCTCTCTATCAGCGCTCACTCTTGTCTCAATATGTCTCAAGATGGCGGCCAATGTGGAAGATCGATGTTTCAATATTGGAAGCGCTTGATTTACAGCAGCTGCAGGTCAGGCTTCTCCGCCGCCTCGCCGGCCAGGCCGCGCCGCCAGTGCCCTCTCCGCCGCTCCCCACGGGCCCGGCCCCCCGGCCTGGCCGCCAGGGGGAGCCCCCCGCGCGGCCCGGCCCCGCTCTCCCCATTGATAACTGGCTTTATCAGAAATTGATCCTCTTTGTTCAATTCATCGATCAGCCCAAGATGGCGCCGGAGCCGCCGCCGGCGGAGCTACCGCTCGCCCTGTCCCGGGCCAGCCCCCCGGCGGGGCCGTGCGGGGCAGAGGGCGGCCGTGCGCGGGGCAGCCCCCGCTCCCCTTTATTTCTGGGAGCCGGGGAAAGTTTATTGAGTGCTGGGACTTTGTGTGGGGCGCAGGCAGCCGGCCGGGCGCAGGCTGCAGCCTCTGAGCGGCTGGAGCTGGGGGCGCTGTGGTGCCAGCGCTCGGCGCTTTTAAAGCAGCCGGAGCCAGTCGCTTTCCCTGCTGCTGCTGTCGCCGCCGCCGCTCGGGCAGGCTCTTCCCCCCCCGCCGGCTCCCCCCACAGCCGGGGCAGGGGACCCCAGTGCGGGGGGCGGCCTGTCAGATCCCCTCCCGCTAGCTCTCGCGCTCCTTTCCCAGGGCTCCCCCAGCAGGGAGCGTCCGGCCAGCCTTCCCTAGGGTCCCCGAGCCTCCCTGCCTGCCTGCCCCGGGTTTGTTTACATCTCGGCATCCATTGCTGGACCTTCCTCCCACCGTCCCTGCCAGGGTGGGTTTGAATTTGCTGGCGGGTTCGGGCCCCGGGTGTTGGAGGTGCGGAAAGGGCTGGGCTGGGCTGCCGGGGTTGGCACGGGGGTGATCTGGCGTGCGGTCCTGGGGAGGTCCGGTTCGGGCTGGCATGGGGGGAATCTGAGCTCCGGGGCCTGCTGGCGCTCAGGTCCGGGTATTGCGGGGGCTTAGGTCCGGCTGGCCCGGAGGTCGGAAAGGAGAAAGATCCGAGGGCTCGGTCCTGGTTGGGCTCAAGCTGGCACAGAGGGGTGTCTGTATTGGGGGAGGGGGCTGCGTGGTCCGGCTCCTGAGGATTCTAAAGTCTGATTCTTGCTGGGGCTCGGGAGGCTCTGGGTCCTGCGGGGGCTTGGGCTGGCACTGGCGGCGAGCGGGGCATCTGCTGGGGTGTAAGCGGGCAGCGTTGCACATATTGTGGCGTATGCAGTGCGTTAGTTTCCATGCTGGGGATGGAGGCGGGAGCCAAGAATCTGATGGAAGTTAGCTCCTGCCGGCTTCGGAGGGTTGAACTTCTGGGGAGTGGGAAGTGTGTCGGGGAGACGTCCGGTATGTGTGTGGAGGGGAGTATGGTATATTCTGAGCTTATCTCCGTGTGCGTGTCTCTGGGGCTGACGGGCATTTCCTCCTGCTGTAACCACACGGCCTGAACACCGTCTCCCTTCTGTCTAGGACCTGACACATGGGTTGAGTGTTGCTGTTTTAACGTGGCTACTCATAGCGCTTAGGAATCCTGTCCTTTCAAGAAAAAGTACTTGCTCTGCAGCTTTTCTTTACTTTTTGGGTGTATGCCTTGATGAGATTCAAGATCCACTATTTAATATACGAAAGGGGAGGCGGAGGGAAGCGATTAGTCGGAGATTTCCCTGCCGATTAACAGCACTGCAACATATAGCTTTATCGTACTGTGGTTGATTGGTGCAGGAATATTATGTCCTGCCTCTCTAAATCCTGAAACGCGTGAAGTTTATTTAAACTGGTTAGAAAGCTTTTGCTACCCACCCATCGCCCCTTCTGAGGAGTCTGTATTCAGCAAGTGCCCATGCTTAGCGTGCAGGCAGCCTGAAAGGAGCCGGAAATATGTTACATTGATGTTTGGCATAGTTGCAGTCAAGTTAAAGGTGAGAAGATGCTGTCAGGATGGGTTTATGTTTCGGAAAGAAATTAAAAGGTATAAGAATATGGGACTAAAACAAGCTGCCTTAGGGTCTGTGCGGGGGGATAATGATCTGCCTTTCCAGGCTGTTGAGAGGGTTAATTAGTTAATGGATGAACAGCACTGGGAACTTATAGCACTTTCCATTTTTCAAAGTATTATCTATAGTGAGTGGCTGGTGCCCTCTGACTTTGAAATGAATTATGGGGTGTCAGGAAAGTAACTTCTTGTTTTATTTCTGTTTTTTAAAGATTTTGGATTAAGGTAGATTTGGCTGAACTTTCCTAACTTGAAAAGATTCTTAATAGTGACCCAGAATACCTACAGGAATACAGAAAATGAGAGCCAGATGCAGGATTGTATAAATACAGTGGTTTAGATTAATATGTATTTAAACAAGGTCTGACAACCTTAATTGTAAATGCTTGATTTTGCATATGTATATGTGCAATTGTACTTCCTTAGAATTGAAAACGCAGCACTCCTAATATGATTTTTCTTAAAGTGTTACACTTAACACAGTAGAAAGGTATGTAAAATACATTTTTTGTAAAGAAAATAAAGCTGCAACAAATGTTTAGAGTAATATGCTTTAAATCAATAAAGTAGCTGTCATGTAAATCAAATTCTAGAATGTAATGAACACAGTCAAATTGCATTGTGAGAGACTGGTCTATTCTGTTTTTACTAAAAACAACTCACTTTTACTATAATTCTTGTGCATACTGTAAAAACTGTTGTAGAGTATTAATGTGTAAACTTTAATCTTGTATGGTAGACTAAATGAGACAATCTGACTTCAGCAGTGGTAGGCTTCTCTTTTGAAGCAATAAGGAGTTGGAGTTTATATTTGAGCACTAAAGCCTTAGTCACTACTTCCTTGATAACTTTATACATATTATATATGAACTGTATGGATCTAGGTTGTGTGCCCATCAGCTAAATCACTGACGAATCTGTATATAATAACCTTTGTGCAATTTCTGGTCACAGAGAGTTTTGGAGTGACCAAAGAGGTGGAGAGTACATTCAGACAAGCCATTTACTCATGCACAGAACTGTAATTTTTGGTTTCAGATATCTTTATTTCTCTACCTCCTCCCTAACCAGCATGATGAGAAGGAATAAATTACTCCATCCTGAGGATAAAGCAATACCTCTTTGTGACTTTCTGTGTGGCATTGTGGGGGGCAGTTTCAGTCTTAAAATATTTTCTGTACAAGGAGTTTTTCTGACATTTGTAGTGGGGTGTTCAACCAACTGTGGAACTGCATAAATCAAATGTTGTTCTGTCTGCACTTTCATTGCCTCACTCAGGTGGGAGATTCCATGCATCTTACAAGTAACACAGTCCCACCTGTGTTCTGTCAAGACCTTCTCCAGCTCTGGCTGTAGTTTGAAACCAGCTACAAGGCTGCATCAGTTTCAAACTATTGCTCCACCCACCTTTTTGCTGGGAAACTTGTAAGGAGGTCAAATGAGACTCTGTTGAAGGAAATAAGGGACAAAAACAGGCACGCATACTATCTAGTGGTAACCGCTGCTTCTCAGTTGTTAGGGGAGCCATGTTTACTGTTACTAAGCCTCTACCTGCACTATAACATAAAGCAGTGGGTGTTTTAAATACTGCAGTCAAGATTGCTTGTGGCACCTTAGAGACTAACAAATTTATTTCAGCATGAGCTTTCATGAGCTACAGCTCACTTCTTTGGATGCATAGCTTTGAAAGCTCATGCTGAAATAAATTTGTTAGTCTCTAAGGTGCTACAAGTACTCCTATTTGCGGATACAGACTTACACCGCTGCTACTCTGAAACCTGCAGTCAGGATTGTATCTGTGTTAATTAAAATACACAGCCAAGAACACTGTTAGCTCTAACTTTTGTATTATTCGTTTCTCCTTTCACTAAATTTATTTTGCTTCTCAGGGAAGAGACTTCAGCGCTCGGCGGCAGGCCTAAACCATCCAAGAAAGCTTGGATTAAACAATAAAGGTCTTACTTACAACTTGAACATGTTGGAAACAAAAACTGTAAGGTTTGACAGGTGTCAAATATGAGCGCTCCCTCCACTTGCTGTTGAGATTGTTTAAAATGGTTCAGCCAGGCCCCAAGTTCAACCCTTTTCCATAATAGAGGCCATCACGGTTCCTGAATCAGGTGTTGAAAATGGTTTGGTAGCACCTCTGGACCACTTGCCAAACTGGGTTTAACCATGCACTAGATGACCTCCTGAGATCTCTTCCAACCCTAATCTTCTATGATTCTGAGTGAGAGAGGAACCATATTTGACAGCTGCTGCCAAATAAGTCAATATGTTGTGCAAACAGATCTTTGGAAGCACTTGACTATCATTGTGATGAACATGGATTAAATTCCTAGATGGATGCTTGGTGGAGTACTGTACTGTTGCTCTGAAGAGTTCAGCTACAATTCCCGGTATGATAATAGTCATGTGATCTTAGTCATCTTCCCGTACAGCAGGATAAAGGTTACAGTGGAAGAGTCTGACTCTACTTAAAGTCTTGTGTTCTTGGTTTATTTATAATCTTGATGGATTATTAAGCAACTTGCCCATCAAATAATGTGTTATGCTCCTGTGGCTATAGCATAAAATCCTCCTTAAGATGCATGGCTAATGGGCTTGTCCAGCAGTATCTTTATTACTTCAGTAATGAAATATGAGGGCGAGAATGAACCCAGCTTGATAGTCCTGCAAACTCAACCTGAGATCTGACCAACAGAAAAACTAGAGATTATTTGTAAATTGAATAAATTTGATGTGGAAACATTTAGATAAACATAGAAACTCAATACGATCAGGTGTCACTTTTCAAAGCAGAGATGCATTTTATTTAAAAACACACAAAAAACCCCATGCGCACGGACACACACATCTTTTAAAATAAAACTGCTTGGCTTGTACTAAGAAACCAGGGAATTTGAACTTAAAGCCAAATCTCGTCTGTATAGTTTGGTCTTGTGTCAAGGTATTTGCAGCATATGGTTAGGGTAAAGAGGGAGCATTATCTGTTTGTTGCCATTGATTGTTTCAAGGTAGGCCCATTCACAAAAGAAAAACTGATTTCTAAGTAGTAATGAATAGTTTAAATATTGAAGTACTTCCAGCATCTAATTGGAAGCAAGGGAAACTCTTGGCATCCTATAGCTGACCTTGATTGTACCAAAACAGAAGATCTCTTTGCTTATAGCTGTCCACTTTCTGTTATCTCTAGATCCACTTTTGATTTAATTTTCTTTTCCCAAGTCACAGTGGAGTTTATAGTTTCTGTCCTGAAGATGGGGTGAGGCAACATCTCCTTGCTATGTTATCAGTGATGAGAATTATGCATGTGTCAAGAGAAGATGCGCCAAGGTTTATAATTAGATTCCATCCACTTCTGCATGAACATGGAGGTACTTGACTCAATAAAAGCATTGTGGTTCTATTTCAGGGTGAGAAGCAGAGTTTGGGGATGTGTAGGGGATCTTCTCTGTCTCACAAAATTCTGCTTTGTTGAATCTTCCTGCTTGAGTTCACTATGGAGGGTGGAGGCAAAAGAGATGGGATGTGTCAATGCTAGCTGCTGTTTGCCAAGGAATGAAAGCTTATTCTCTCTACTTTTTGGGGGGCTGTGGCAAATATCTTCCCTCCCTATAACAGGAAAAAAGGCACAACATGCAGACCAGCCATCTGTCTAACGAACTGAGGATTTGGCCCTAGTGGAATAATTATGGAGCAGTAGTAGATTATCCATAGTTATAACTGAACTTCCATTGTAAGCTTGTTTGTGTGTGTGTGTCCCCTCTCTTCTCCTCATTCCCCAAATCCAAAAACAAAAGAATGTCCACCACAAAATAAGTAGAATTGATTTGTGATTGAGGTAAACATTTTTTCTGCCAGATTTGAGGTCAGTTGGACAAGGAGTTAAAAAACTGCCACACACACAAAAGTATTTACCAGAGTTCAGAACTGGATAACAAGTGCATCTATTATGTGGATCTGATTCTGCATTCCTTTTTTTCCCCTTTGATTGTATTGGGAATTTCCTTAGCAAGGGCTACATTACTGGCCCTTATATATTTAATGTATCAAATAAGTAACAAAAGTTATTACAAAAGGGATGAATTACAGATTTAAACTGGTAGACAAAGGTAATTATTTACTAGCTGCTACATAACTTAAAAGTAGACAGGTTAAGCACTAAATAACTTCTTTTAGGGAAAGGAATGCTGTTGAAAGGGAAAGATTGTTTAAAAACCAACTTAGTGTTGCAGCAGCCATAATGATCTTTTATTAAGAAGAAAATGATTTGAGGTTGCCTTATGGCAAGTGGAAATAGGATTCTGAGGAGAGCTGGAAACTTTTTCCTTTTGGCTTGTTGTTTTTCCCCACCCGTATAACTTAAGGACTTGGCTAGATTTCCAGTTACCTCAACATTCCTTGTAGAGCTGAAGATAACTTCCTCAGCATCAATAGTGAAAGCTACACTCTATGTAGCAAGATTTACTAGGAAGACAAGCTTCTGTTGTTACTATTATGGGTATTTTCAATCAAATCTAAATATGAAATTTACTTTCTTAAATGTATTATCTACTGGTTTTTTTTTTTGTTTGTTTTTTGTTCCCCCTCCCCCCCTTAAAGTGAAATGATTTCTAATTTGCTCCTCTTCAGGGCAGGTACCAGATTTTCCTTTGTGTTTGTCCAGGGGCCTGATTCTGATCTGAGCCTTTGGGCATGAGTGGAAGAGAAAAAATAAATGAAAACAACAATGATAAACCATAGTTGAATATGTATTTGTATATAAGTGGAAAACATGCATGAACTATCCTCCCATCTCTGTGAACAATAAGTGTGGAGGTACTGCATGCTTTGTGTAACACTCCCAATAAAGTGTTGTTCCAGGATGTTTGCTTCTAACATACAATGTTGTTCTAAATTTAGTGTAAATTTGCAAAATCTGCTGATAAATTTGATTCATATGTTTGTCTTACAGCATTCCAGGTTCCAGTTGCTAATGTATTCCATTTGGTAAAGAAAGGGAACCTCTGGGAGTTTACCTTTTACTGTGGTAAGGAAGGCTGTTTCATGCAGTTCCCTCTGGAACTTGATACTCTTCCTACTGCCAGTTGGAGAGGGACGCTAGAGAGTACCATGATATGCTCCTTTCTTGTTTCTTCAGTCTGAGTACCTTTATGTTCTGAACTGTAGCAGTTCAAAGCTTGGACCCCAAACTCTGATACCTGCCTGCTCAGGGAACTTTCTGTCACTAGACTGATTTGTTTTTGGAGATACACTTCTAAACATTATTACATTGTTAGCTGTACCTCAATTAAATTTTAACGTAATAATGCAGATGATGCAATATCAAAGCAGATTCTACAACTTTCAGTCCTCAGCCTGGGTTTCCATTTAGTTGACATGTAGTTAATTACTGCAGAGATGAACAAAATTAGTTACCAGTTGAGTAGCCAGTGGAAGGAAAGAGATCTCTTCATCACATTTGAATGAGATGACTCTTAAATCAGCATTCTTAATAAAACATCCAGTTAACTATCCAGGAAATAATACAAAGGATGAATGTGCCAGTTTGTTTCTGTTAATGTAAGAGGAAAATTGTTGTGGAATGAATGTGTGAAGTTAAGGTCTCAGTCTGAATAAACTGAGGATGAATGTAAAGACAGCTTCTTTACAGGATCTAGAGGAAGACATAGGCCAAAATCTTCATGTTTTGGGCACCTAAATGTATGGGTAAACATTTAAATAAAAGTAATTTTTTTTTTAAGCTGGTGAGCACTTGCAGCTCCCACTGACATCAGGCCCTTTTTATTCAGGTGCTGAAGTTTGAAATTGTAGTTGTGGTCCATTTTATAAAGAGCTTGCTTCCAAAAACAGATAATACAATTTGGACACACACACCTGCTGACTAGATAAGTGTTAACCTGAATGTACCACTTTAAGATTTTGAGTTATTTTATTTTATGGTGGACTGTCCTACACATGCTTCATGAAAAAGTGCTGTTAAGGAGAGATTGAAGGAAAGGAGGATTTATTTTTGGTGCAGAAGGAAGATGGAGAGAGTTCCAAGTGCAGTGGCAGCATGGAAGAAATCACGAGGTTGAGGGAAAAAAAGCTGAATGGAAGTTTAGCAGAGGACAGGAAGACTAGGAAACAAGAACAGACACACACACAGGCAGGGCTTTGGAGCTGTGGTCCAGCTCCGCTCCAGCTCCAGGCAAAAACCTGCAGCTCCACTGCTCCGGAGCTGCTCTGCGCTCCAGCTCCGGGCTCCGCTCCAAAGCCCTAACACAGGGAAAGACTTGTGCAGGATCTTAGCTGTTGGTGAGAGATCTGAACTTGGCAAAAAAGATGAGAAGACTGAACTTCTTTATTAATGTATCCAACAATATCTTAAATTATTAAAACCCATAATGAAAATGTAATAATAAAAAGAAAAATCTCATTTAGTTTGAAGCACTTGTACTGTTTATTTACTTATTGTTTCTTCCCTCTGGCTGGACAGTGAGACTGGACTAGTCATTTTCACGTTTGTTTTTAGTTTGTTTTACTTGCTGGATATTACTCATAAGTATTTTGTATTCAAGTATTTTGGATTGCGCACCCTATGGAAGAACATCTAAATCCAAATAACTGTGTATTTTGAATTTGAAAGTAATGAACTAAATATTTGTATTAACATTACATTTTTATAAATATTGTTAGTTTATATTGGTAAATACAGAATAACCTAAACACTGGGCCTAAACTATCTGAAAATAACTCTTTAACTTCCCATTCTTAATATTTGGATTTGGTAGAAAACAAATGCAACTTGCAGAATTTGTGTTAGATCAAAAAGTATTCATTGATGTTGCTAATGACTAGGGTCTTGAATATCTCGAGCTGTATGTTTTATATGCCATTACTACTTGGTCAGTTCTGTAATGTGATTTAGCAGAATATACTGTTTTTTTTTTTTTTTCCAGTATAAATATTTTAAACTAAAAGAAGGCAGGTGACATGATAAATCTGTGAAAAGCTCGTGCACTATAGAAGGCCTGGTTTTGAAGTCTGGCTACTTTTTAAATTAAAGATCCTTAATTATGTGCTTGAATTGCAACTCCGGTGCCTCAATCACTTGGGAAAACTAAACACTCTTGGTGTAGGGCTGGGTTAATAAGGTTTTGTTATAATTGAGGTATGTTTTCAGTTGCATAGGGAAAGTTGGAATGTACATGCCCTGCACTATACCTGATTCTAGCTAGCCCTTTGCTTTTTTAAGTGTTTGGGTAATTTTAAATACACTTTTTTTTAAATTTGATGCCCAGAAGCCCTGATTGGGATTGGGGACCCAGTTTGCTAGGTGCATTATGAATAGCGGTAATCCTTTTGAAGAGCTTAGTTCATAGAGTATGTAGGCCTTAACCATATGTGAGACTCATCTCTTCATTGTTTGTTTGACTAGTGATTGTTTTGCTGTGGTGGGCCCTGGGATATGGAATTGTGTCCCTCTCTTTTTTCAATCTCTGCCCACTTGAGGAGGAGGAAAAAACCCAACCTAAACTTTTCCCTTGTAGGTGCTTTAGTTTGATCACAGTTGGCTCTGTATTTCCCACTTTTATCTTTTTGCCCTCTTTATTATAGTGGAGCCTCTCAATTTGTTGTTGCTTTTAAAAGGGAGCTTTAAAATCCATTTGTTGGATTACATTTGATTAATTTAAAATACACTGGTCAAGTCTGCAAGGTTTTTACAAATATATAAACTAAATATGCAAATTATCACGTTCTGGAAGCACTGAATATGTGTAACAGGTGTAGGCATTTTGTAAACAAACCATTTTGTAAACGAACTCTCCTGCTCCAAATGGGACAATTTCACTGTTAGGAGTGCTGCAGCAGCAGCATTGTGCAGCTGACCTGATTCTTGTTATGTAGTTAGAGTATTATGAAAACAACTGTTAGGGAACTAGTTAAAATATTGTTAAAACATGGGTTGCTCTTGTGTGTGTATAGATGGCACCAAACTGTTTATAATCATGCCCTGGTCTTCACCCATTTTAAAACAGTTTGGACTACATATAAAGATAGTACCATGTTGGTGAGCCACCATGGTACAACTAGATCCCTCAACATTAATTTTGTTAGTATAGATGGAGCCTAAGTTACTCTCTTTGCTCCTGTATCAAGTTATAAAGTCTGAGAAGTGGTCAGTTTCAGTTTGTGGTTATTGCCCAACAGAAGACAAAGGGCATACTCATGTAGGAAGCAAGGACAGGTGAAGCAAACAAGGGAAAAGTGAGACTCCAGATTTTGATGGGGTGGGAGGAAATGGTAAGTGATGGAGGAGGTTGCTCCCAGCGCCAAATTTGCCGATGCAAACTAACCAGTACAATTGGAAAGTGTGAGTGTGTCTCCCAGTGGATATCCAGTACTGCACTGTATTTAGCAGCTGCATTGGATGTGTGGTATGCTGGAATTACCAGCAAGCTACTGGTGTTGGACCTTGCTGGAGAAGTCCCATCTCAGATACCAACATGATAGCATGATTTAGAAGTACCCATGGTAGATTGGCTAATCTTTAGTTATTAAGGTTAGTGTTTATGCAAACAAGTTTTGATACACTTCTCATATAAATGTCATTCAGTGTTTAATCTTTTGGTAGTAGTTAAAACATTCTCTCCACTCCCATTTTATTAAACAAAAAGTGTTTGCCTCTGATTTAGTGTCTAAAAATAAAGTTGATATATTGTAAATAGAAAGGCCTCATTTTTCACTTATTAAGGTATCTTGGCTTCTTAATATATGTAACATTTAAAGCAAAAGCTTAAAGGTGTGGATTGAGTGAAGTGCAATTAGAAGTTGTTCCCTTTTTGATATTTAGAGAAACTTTTACTTCTCGCACCTCTTTCCCCACTTGTGGTATTAGGTATTTGAGAGTGTTTATCAAAAAGATACAAATATGTACACTGGTATAGGGATACTTAGATATAGACTACAAATTGGTCAGATAAATCTATAATTTTCTTTAAAGTAGCAGGTCACTGATATTGACCAAGTGTGAATAAATCATATTTTGGAACTAATGATTTGAGAGCAGACAGAACCACATGGTGTCTTTCAGCTCTGTCTCACTGGTTCAAATTCAGCCTAAATAGATAATGACTGAGGCCATGCCTATACATACAGTGTTGTAGCTGTACCAGTACAGATGTGTTGCTGCAGTGTGTCTGATGAAGACGCTCTGTGCTGATGGGAGAGAACTCTCCTGTTGACATAAAAAATATCACCTCTACGAGCAGCATAAGCTGTCTGTGGGAGAAGCTCTTCCACTGACAGAAGACTGCACATGAGCGCTTATGCTGATGTAATTTACATCGCTCGAGGGGTGGATTATTCAGACCCCTGAGCGACAAATGTTTTGCCGACATAGGCTGTAGTTTAAGCATAGCCTTAGTTTTTCTGCCATCAACATGGTTATAACTTTGTGAATTGAGTTGAGGCTTTCAGTCCTGTTCTTGGTGGTGGTTAGCTCTGCTACTGACCGCCTGTGTGACCACAGGCACTTTGCTTCACCTCTCCGTTTATTTCCCATCTGTGAAATAGGGATAATGATACTGACCCTCCTTTATGAAGCACTTTGACATCTATGGATGAAAGGTTCTGTGTTAAGTATTCTTTATTGACACAGTTTACTTCTGTACTTGTATGGATAAACAGCGCTTTAGTTTTCAGGGCTGTCGGCCACCTTTCTCCAGGATTAATTTATATTTTTAAACAGAAAAAACAGCCCAGTAAATGACATGGTATTCTTGTAATATGGGTATTTTTCAGCTTATTGCTAGCATCATATGGAATCATGAAAAAAATAGAAGTCTATTGAAGTGACTAGGAGGTGGCAAAGTCTTGAGTTATGTATATCCTAGTAAAATCTTGATGTTGGTACCAAATCACCATAAGAACTTTTTTGCTAGCAATCAGTTATAAAATTTGGATATCCACACTCAAGATGACACAATGTCATATATATGCTCTCTTATGCAAAAGCATATAGTCATAAAGTATGCGACTCAGTGTTGCTTGTAATATGAGAGCAGGATGTTTGGTGTGTCAAGTTTTTCTCTAGATTTTTTTCCATGAATTGTAGATAGCACACGCAAAACATACAACACAAGTCTGCAGTGATGTAAAAGATGAATTTAGTGTGCAACAGTTTGTGGTTGCACCACTTGAAACTGCAGGCAGCTAACTGCATGCATAGGTAATGTGACTCAAACAGCTCTGCATTCTAAAAACAGACAAACTTCTACCAGTTTAGCTATCTGTAGTTTGTAGGGTTTCTATCCAAGCCCGCTATTACTGGTTGTAATGATTGTAGACTGCAACACTCAAGCAGATCTGATACTCCATCTGGCAGAAGGCAGTGGTATTCTCATAAGGTCGTATATGAAATGTGTTTAGATTAAAGGCTGGAGACTGAAGTCCTTTGCTCACAGAACAAGTTCTACATGGTAGGGTGAAGCTTTTTCACTGCACCCTTTATCCGTTTCTTACTGTTTACTTATTGTAATCCGAATATCCATGCTTTCTCTGGCAAGACTGGTAACAAGGGTACGGAATGTGATTTAGATAACCCAAATTTCTGACAGCACTGGTAGGTTGATTGTCAATTCATTTCATCTAGTCCATTATCACCTGATAACTATTCATTTATCAGGTTTAAACATTAGACTGGTGAAAAGGTGCTATATCCTATTATCAATTCCCCAAAAAGTAATACTTTGTATTTATCATATATAGGGCTTCTCACCTGTAGCTTTCACTGGATTTTACAAAGGTGGGTGAGTGTCCCCATGTTACAGAGCAAAGACCCTGATCCAACAAAGTACTCAAGCATGTGCCTAACTTTAAGTACTTGAGTATTCTGAGCACTTTATTGGATTTGTGATAGAAAGAGTTGCGCTTTGTCAAGAGTTCAAGGCAGAGTTGGGAATAGAACCCAGTTTTCTGAACTCTATTCATTCAATAGCTGTCTCACTGAGTTATCTGGTCCCTTCTAAGCATGTTACTTTATCTTGTGTTCCTGCTAAATTTAAACTTATCTTTTGGTTATTTAGCATGGAACTATAAACTATAAACCAGAACAGCTCAATAAATTTAAAACTTCCGGTTTGTCTGTGTGTCTACACTTAATTTATTTTTCATTGTTTAAGTTGACATGCGTGCATGTCAAGGTAACTTTGGAATCAAGTTAGAGTGGAATCCTGTTTATCTGATCTAATTGGGGCCAAGTTGGATAATCAAAAATTCAGATAACAAGAAGAATGGGTAAAGAGTTTTCTATTCTCTTTCTATCTCCGTCTGTCAGCTCCGGGCGGGGGGGCCGTGCTGCCTAGTTTGGTTAATATGGAGAGCTGGATAATGGAGGCTTGCATAAAAAGGATTCTACTGTATTTAAATGAATAGATGTTTTATTTCAGATATAAATAAAGTACCATTTGTCTGTCATCTGAAAGATGCTCTTTCTTTAGCTGTTAATTTTGTCAGCAAAATACTTACCTATTTTTATGTTGCTTGATTTTGAAATGCTGGGTTTGGCATGTCTGCTATGAAAATAGATCTTCTGCTATTTAATCTGCGGCATTGGGATAACAGTAAACATTCTTAAAAACAAGGCGCCAGTAATGTTAGATTTTTGCCTAGACTGCTTAGAGTTGGGTCCCAGTCTTGTTTTTAATATGGGCAGTTCCCTGTATATGGGGTCGCTTGCAGACCTAGAACCGTAATCTCTGTTTTTGTGTGAGCACAAGAATTATACAGTATGCCTTAAAAACAAATCAAAGTTCTGAATATATTCACTTTCAGAATTGTCAGTTGTGCTGTGTCACTTTCAGGAAGTGATTGCTATAAACTTCAGGTTTTTTTAAAGTAGGCTCACCCTATTATTTTTTTTTCCCCATGCTCCTGAAATTCTCAGAATACTGGAGAGGGATGACTGGCTAAGCTGGCATCGTCAGTTA
Organism: Chelonoidis abingdonii; assembly: GCF_003597395.2. Lineage (NCBI taxonomy): Eukaryota > Metazoa > Chordata > Testudines > Testudinidae > Chelonoidis > Chelonoidis abingdonii. Next base: position 6,361,344 of record NC_133788.1, on the reverse strand, counting down.
ATCTATCCTTTATCATCCATGATTGCCCACTCATTTGTTGAGGTGAACATATTTTCTGCTCAAATAATCTCAAAACAATTGTTTGTTACCAGGAAAATCTCCTGACTGAAATTGGTGATTTAATACTCCCCTATGTATAGGGTGAGTGATCCTGTAGGAGGATGGCATTTTCTTGTCTTCACCATTGTAAGAGGATGTAAATGCCATGTATGTGGGCTGATATGGAAGAACATTCGGAGAATAAATCAATGTAGAAGAAATGTCCTTTAGACCCTATGTACACTCGTGCTGGAGCTACACTTAGGAGAACATGAGGCTTAATACTGCAAGATATTGAGTGTTCTTCCTCAGGCTGTCTGCACCAAATAGGATTGGGCATTGTTTCGTCATCTATTTTAGATTGGCATACGAACCATGTAAAATTGCTCTACAGATACACGCTGTTGATTCCCATGTATAAAAACACTATTCATTTCTCTCTGTGCATGCCAAGGAGAAAGCCTTGCTATCAAGGTTTGGCATGTGTAGGAAGCCTCTGTCACTTGGTCCTTGACTAACAAATTCTGTTGTAAGACTACCACGCTCTGTCTCCTATCCTTAGATATTAATTTGTTTCTAGCAACCTTTCTAAATCCCTCCCTTTCCCTGATGCTGTAAAACATCTTAGAACTTTAATTTAAAAAAATAAAATAAAATAGAATATTTAATGCAACATGAAGGATTAAAACTTCTCACAAGACTACGTTGTGGTCAGTGTGTGTGTTCCAGATAGTGAAATAAAATCAAGTACTAGTTAAGAGATGTTTTGGCATATCCTCAAAACAGTTGGCTCTTCTTTAATGTGTCATGTCTTACAGCATGCTACGTAAAACTTTATTAATGTCACTACCTGGGATTTTCTGCTCTGTAAATAGGATTTGAAGTCTAAAATTGAAACTGAAAACCTACATCAAATGGGATTTAAAAAACCAACACCTGATGGTTAAAATTGTTCTAGAAATCTTGGAAAGTCAAGATGCGTAAATACTGAAGAGTAGTTACAAAGCTCTAGAGCTATTTACAGTATCTTTAACTTAAATTTTAATCTTGACATAGATGCTTAAAAATTAGTCAATGCGGTATTTTTAAACACTGGAGTAAATTACACTTTGTCATTCCATGTCACCTTTCCCCACTGTTGAACAGTGTGCTCTGTCTCATTTTGTTGTGGCCTTCCCACCCCCAACAGTTGCTGTATTTCAGGAGTGTGGGTGGGGGATGACAGTGTAATCTGTGAAGCTCTTTGGGATCCTTCACAGTAAAAGGTGGGGGTACATATATTTAAAATATTATAGTCTCTCTTCCAGATGTAATGTTAACTGTGGAGGTATTGAAATCCAGAAATAGTTATACGTCAATCTCATTTTTGATTGTACATGTGACCTGTGATTATTGTATGGATACATTAAACTGAGCTGGTAAGATAGCAAGTGTGTCTTGGAAGAAAATTGCTTTAATTGTTTGAGTGTTTTTTGCTCTAAGTATTTTATTTGGTCCTGTTTTAGTCCTAGCAAAATGTAACCTGATATCTTAGTGCTTTTACACCTGATTTTGTTTTGTAATTCTTTTCCTGGCAAATTGAGGTGAATTTCAAATGGCAGCACATTTTGAATCTATAGCTCGTTTTTAGAGTTTTGATGCTTAATAGTAATCCTTTTATATAAGTTTTTTTTGGACTGGGAACTAACTTTTATTAATTTTGTGAATTTATTGTTTGATGACTTAAGTTTTGACACTTTCTGTTTGTTCAACTGTCCGTCACGTTAATTTGGAGACCCAATAAAATCCTTCTGATCTTTGTGTTGAATTAGGTCATTCTTTACCACCTTGAAGATCTGTTGTGAAAGAGCTATAACAATTCCTTTTTCTTTTTCCTGAAACTGGCACTAGTACACTTTTAAAAACTTATCCCAGTGTGGAGGTATTTAATACACCATAATGTGTTAGTTGGCTTTTTAAGATGCAAGAGGTAAATTAATATATCTTTATTTGGGCATAAGCTTTTGTGGGTAAAAACCCACTTCTTCAGATGCATGGAGTGAAAATTACAGATACAGGCATAGATATAAGGTAACTCCCTTCTCTTCATATGCCAGTATGTTTATGCCTGTATCTGTAATTTTCACTCCATGAGTCTGAAGAAGTGGGTTTTTTTACCCACGAAAGCTTATGGCCCAAATAAATGTGTTAGTATTTAAGGTGCCACCGGACTCCTCATTGTTTTTGTGGATACAGACTAACACGGCTATCCCCGACACTTAATGTATCTTGTGTTTTTATATAGGGACTTCCATCCTGAAGGATCCTGAAGCACTTTTCATATTATGCATGCAGGAATTGCTTCACCCATACAGTCATTCCAGTATATGTCAGTTCTACTATGAAATGTAGAAGCTGTTTTACAGAAGAGTATATCGCTACCCAGCAGGGCAGCAGAGGAAGTGAGGATCATATTCCGTTCAAATTGTGGATGGAATTTTCAGGAAACAGAACTTAATTTCACAAACTGGAACTTTCCCAGAATACAGGGTTTACTTGTATACTTGCAAAAGGTGCCATAGGAGCTTTCAAAATTAGTTTTTGTTTTATGCCTTACCTAAAGGCTTCAAGGGAGATTCTTGATTAGACAATTAAGGAAATACGTCTTAACTGACCTTGATGTATTTTTTGAAATTATTTTGCACCTCAGTTATCACTGATCCACACAGAGAGCTAACAGATGGAAATTAGAAATAGCTAAGTGAAAATAAAGACAAAAAATAGTAATCTTAGCTGGATTTTTAACCAGGTCTTTCGAATTCTTGGTTTGTGCCTGTCCATGGCAGATGCGTCAGATTAATCTGTCAGGGAAGATCTATTGTGCTTTCAAGGAGAAGAGATCAAAGGGGGAACATGTCTGCACAATACAGGTCACCATAGCAGGTTCTTGTGTTTCAGGCACCCTCCTCTTTGCACAGCCCTGAGGTATGTCACACAATATCACCTTGGCAGGCAGCCAAGCCTATGGGAAAGATTTTGTGACCAAGCTGTCATTGTGGAAAATGTTTTTATAGGGTGCTCTTTTCTCCATTCTCTCACTTGTGCACACACAACTCTTCAGCTTCTGGGTTGGGCAGGATTGCTAGTTCTTGTCAACCTAACCATACTGCTTTCTGCGGGATGACTTCAGCTCACCTGAGGCTGGAGTTTTCAGCAGGGTGTTAGTTAAATCTGCTCTTTCTAAATAGCATGGCAGTTAAAAACCTGTGAAGTGGGAAGAGCTTGTCTGTACTGGGCTCTTACCAGTGCTACTATTGCTGCAGCTGCACCCAGTTTAGGACTGGAGGAGAGTTTCCCCCCAAAAGTTTCCTAGACATGGCTGTAGGTGATTTGGGGAAAGGGGACTCAAAAAAACTGAACAGTGATTGAATTAAGAGTTCCTCTGTACAATTTGGGTTACCTCCTGATGGAAAAAGGTCTTAAAAGCAATATGATCATCCCTGTGGTACTATAAAACAACTTTCCCTCTTAGCTGCATCATTTTGAACCTGTAGATGGCTTGAAGTGGAAAGCAGTGCTGTATTAAAAACACAGGTGGAATTTTTGGGTGGAGGAAAAAAAGTGAGGAGGTGTGCAGTGGGGAAACTGTTTCCTGGGGTTCTGCTTTTATTACAGTGTACACATCTTGTTTCTCAAACTGCTTTGCCAATTGCTGAACCAGATGTCCTCAGTAGTTTGTGCTATAAGATGTTAAGTAATTAGATCATTCAGATTCTAGTTAAAGGTAATTAGACTCCTGTGCAACCTGAGTGAAGCTGACAGGTTTTATAGGTTGATCATAATCAAAATATCAAATGTTATACTTAAGTGTTAATACAAAATGATATAACCTCCCCTCCACTCTCCCCTCTGAATAAAAAGCTGTTTATACTCCACATTTAGGCTTTAATTCAAGACAAAACTTATAGAATTTACTTTAAAAAAAATTGTGACTTAAAACCCAGTGCTTTTTTAAACATGTAATAAGTCCCATACAGTGTTTTGTAATGTAAACTTTACATCTCCTGTGCTTATTCTGGATGTGAAACTGACACAACGGAGCAATCTAGTTTAATTGTAAAGCTAAGTGAAGGGCATAAAAATCAACAAGATGTTATTTTTTTCCATTTATGTGCTAAATTGTGTGAGTAAAGTCTAGATTGATAATTCTTTCACTTCTCAAATTATTTGAGGTAGTGTGATTAAATACAGGAGGGGGAGTGTTGCCCAGTGAATAGGGTACTGGACTGGGACTTGAGCCTCCGCTCTCAAACTGATCTGCTGTGTGACCTTGAGCAAGACAGTTCACCTTTCTCTGTCTCTCTTTCTTTTCCCACTCTGTCTATCTTGTCTGTTTAGTTGTAAACTCTTCGGGGCAGGAATCTTTTTCACTAAGGCTATGTCTACACTAGAAACCTGACAGTGGCACAGCTGCATTGGTACAGCTGGGCCACTGTATGGTCTCCTGTGTAGCTACAGTATGCTGACAGGAGAGAGCTCTCCTGTTGGCATAATTTAAACCACCCTCAACGATCGGCAGTAGCTGTGCACCCGCCAACATAGCGCTGTCCACTCTGGCATTTCTGTTGATGTAATTTATGTTGGTCACAGATGATGATGTTTTTTTTTGTTTTTTCTTCACACCCCTGAGCGACATAAGTTTTGTGGACAGAAGTGGTAATGTAGACATAACCTATGTATTTGTACACCACCTAGAACAATGAAACCCTTCTTTCTCCAATTATCCAACTCCCAGCAACACTCAACTGCTATGATGCCTTTTGGATTCCAAAATTGCATTTCTTGCCTGTTAAAGGGGCCTCATCCATATCATTCTGATCACACTTTAGCAGGAGTAGAAGGAAAAGCATCTCCTTTATATGTTCCTTTAACATCAGCATATGCCGCTTGTACCGAAGAATGGCAAAAGTAACATGGACAAATATGAAAGTAGAGCTTGAACATAAATCATATTTTATTTGTCATGGGTGATCCCGGGTATTTGAGCATTACGTCATTCTGAACTGCATTTCCCAATTCCCCTTGTTTCCTTTTCCCCTTGTGGTTACATTTGCAGCAAATTTGTTTTTTTTTTTGTTTTTGTTTTTGTTTTTGTTTTTTTGCTATCTGAAGCTTGTTCTCTGGAAGAAAATGTTGATAGAGATGCTGATAAGCTGTCTTTTTTTTTTTTTTAACTGGTTTTATTTCATAGTCTCAAGACAAATTGCATATTGACATACCCATATTAGTAGTATTTTGGGCCCTGTTGTGCTTGATAACAGTACAAACACATAAGGCAGTTTCTGTCTGGAACAGTTCACACTTGACATTTTCTGGGTGGTGAGGGGATCCTAAATTGCTAGACTAGAGTCAGTATTTAACATCCTTCATATTGAATGCACTGCACACACTGTTTTCGGGTTGGTTAAAGAATTTTGGTACTCTGCCACTTAAAACACTGAAAGTAATTCACTTTTTTGGGGGGGATGTTTTCTAGAAAAAGTTCTATAAAAGTTTAACAGTTGGGAAGTTCGTTCGAATTCAGATAGTGAGGGTCATTATGCAGTTAATCAAATTGACTCTCAGAGGTAATGAAATGTAAGCAGATTTGGTAATTCTAATGCATAACTCCCCCCCTCCCTTTTTCTCCTGGTTGTAACTAATTTTCCCCTCCTTAGTACTGAAGGCAACTCCGTTGTGTACACTGCAGAAATGTTGTTCCATGCTATGGCATCCCCTCTCTCCGGTGCATAGTTAGTTATGTCACTTCTATTTTGCTTCTAGCCTTGCTGTCCTGGCTGGGATCTTGCAACTGTTTCCGAGCTTGTAATTTCTCACTTGGCAGCCCCTGATGCGGCTGCTAGGCAATCTGCCGTATCCCTTTTTTGTCAAACATCAGAGCTGGTGTCTGACACTGACTCTGAAGAACAGTTCAATGATGAGAGGAACTGCAGAAACCTGTTTTTGTGTGTGTGTGTGTGTGTGTGTAGGAGCTACTTTTCCTACAATTTTATGCTTATAAATGACATGGATTTTTCAAGTTCAGAATAGTATTTGTTCCCTTCATATGTTTAAACAATTAGTAGTTGAAAAATGTTCAGTTCACAGAGTATTTTTAACATCCCTTTTATGTCAGTTATCCTATTATAATAAAAATGAAACAAGCAAACAAAAAGCAGTCTGAGAAAATCCCCTGGAGTGCTTTTAAACTAAAAATGTTTATAAAGCCTTGTGTGTGTGGCACGGGTGTGTATGCATGCATGCACAATCCTTTTCTTGGAGTAACACCTACTGTCATGCAAAAAACCTGGAAATCATATAATTGATCATAGGCAATAGGAAATGGACAGCCAGGTTGCAGGGCCGCCCAGAGGATTCAGGGGGTGTGACGCAAAGCAATTTTAGGGGCCCCTTCCATAAAAAAGAAAATTGCAATGCTATACAATACTATATTCTCGTGTGGCCCCTGTGCGTCCTGGCGCAAATTGTCCCACTTGCAAATTGCCCCATGGGCAGCTCTGGGAAAAATAAACCTCCTGCCTCTCGGCACAAACCCAGTTTTGAGAACTTCTTCTTTACAAGGTATCACTGGTTCTTAGCATCAGCTAGTGCTAAAAGGCACTAAAGCTCATTAAAACGGTTGGACAAATATTTTCCGTCAAAACTTTTTCGGGATCGAAAACTAGGATTTTTTTTAAAAAGCAGAAAAAAATCACAGACAATTTCTGCTTTCCTTCAAAATTTGTTGTGGTTTTTTAATTGAAAAGCTGAAATTGGTCTGCCAAAACCTGAATATGGTTTAGGGTTTCAGAAGTGTGTGGCCAAATATTTGCTGCTTGCTGTGTCTGATTGTTTAAAGAAACAATAAAAAAATTCTGCTTAAAGAAAAATCCAAAACTTTTGAACCACCTCAGCTTGTGACCAAACTCCTGAGCCCATCCAGAGATTTTTCCAGATTTCTGATACTCTGCTTGTTTCCTTGACTCATATCTGTCTCCATAACTTTGGGTTCATTTAGGTTAGAACATAAGAACAGCCATACTGAGTCAAACCCAAGGTCCATCCAGCCCAGTATCCTGTCTGCCGACAATGGCCAATGCCAAGTGTCCCAGAGGGAGTAAACCTAACAGGTAATGATCAAATGATATCTCTCCTGCCATCCATCTCCACCCTCTGACAAACAGAGGCTAGGGACACCATTCCTTACCCATCCTGGCTAATAGCCATTAATGGACTTAACCTCCATGCATTTATCTGTTTCCTAGAGACTGGCTCCATGGGGTCCCTCACAAACTGGAGACGGTTACTGTGGGTTTGTCTTTAGTATAGCTTATGTACATACTCCACGAACTGAGCATTTGAGCTTGTTCCAGAATCTGGGATGAGCCTATGTTGTGAAAACTGAAATGCTCAAAATAGCACATGCATGTGAATGGACACAGGGTGCTAAAATTAAATTAACCCAGGGTTCTCAAACTGGGGGTCAGGACCCCTCAGGGGGTACGAGGTTATTACTGGGGGTCACGAGCTGTCAGCCTCTACCTCAAACCACGCTTTGCCTCCAGCATTTATAATAGTGTTAAATATATAAAAAAGTGTTTTTAATTTATAAGTGGCGGGGTGTCACACTCAGAGGTTTGCTCTGTGAAAGGAGTCACCAGTATAAAAGTTTGAGAACCACTGAATTAACCTCTCTGGAGCCTCAGGGAATGCAGGGGAGGGGGGTCTCCCTTGGTAGGGTTGGGAAGGATATTGCTCTTCTCATGTGATCTCTCCCCCAGTGGCTAATTTTAAATGAAGCTACCCTCCCCTGCCATGAATCTCCCTATGGCACTGAAATTAAATATAGACTGTAATTTGGCATTTGAGACGTGAAAGAGATGGTAGCCCTAATGGGAAAGCTAACAGCTTGGCTCTTCTGCAAGCCTCAAACTGCTGAATGAGCTTTAGGGTAGGAAAGGCTGTGCCTCCCAAACAGCCTGGCTCTGCCCCCTATCCGATGCCCACCCACTTCCTGCCCCTGACTGTCTGCCCCCTTCAGAATCCCTGACCCATCCTGCTTCTTGTCCCCTCACTGTCCCCCAGAGACACCCTCCCCGCTCCTTGTCCCCTGACCACCTCAACCCCTATCCACCCGCCTCCCCGAGTCCTGACAGACCCCCGGAAGGCCCACGATCCAACCCCCCCCACATTCCCTGTCCCCTGACTGCCCCCCCCAACCTCTGCCCCCTCCCTATCCCCTGACTGTTCCCAGGACTCCTTGCCCCTTAGCCAACTGCCCTGGAGCCTCAGTGTATCCAGGAGCTTCGCGCGGCAGCGTGGCTCCGCAGGGCCCCTGAGCTCTGCCCCACTCAGAGCTGCGTGGTCAGGGGGCAGGGCTGAGAGCTCTGGGCCGAGGGGATGGAGCTGAGCTCAGCCTGGAGCTCGTAGCCCCACCCCCTGACCACGCGGCTCTGAGTGGGGCGTAGCTCAGGGGCCCTGACGGAGCCATGCTGAACTGCTGTTCAGAGTCGCTGCTGGATGCGCTGAGGCTCCTGGAGAGGGGCGAGGATGGGATTGAGTCGGGCTGGGGCCGGAGAGGGAGCCTCAGCCATTCTCGTGGGGGCCCCTGTGGGGCTTGGGGCAAATTGCCCCACTCCCCCTCCCCCCCGGGTGGCCCTGCCAGGTTGGGGGAGGAGGAGGAGGTGGGGCCTGAGGGGAAACAAGAGTGTGGCCCAGACTAGTCAAATAATAGAAGGGAAGAGCATTCATTTTTCAGAAAAAGAGAGAGAGAACATTTTAAACAAAACAAAGTCCAAGAATTGAAATGGGTGGGGGGGGGGGGGGGGGGGGGGAGAGAGAGAGAGAAAATACAGTAAATTGAGAGATGTGAGGGAGGCAGAAGGAATCAGGAAGAAAGAACACGTAAGTTTAGGTTAGTACATGTTCATGTTCTTCTGGTTTAAGTTGTTTCCTTGGCAGATGTCCCATAGCTCTAAGGTCTTTGTCTGTGAGAGAGAACCTGGAGGAGAGCTTGGCAGAATGCTTCTGTGTCATGTATGTGAAGGAGCTGGCATTCTTTTTTGTGCTTAGTCTTGTCTACTGGCATACAATGCTGATAACAGGAAAGTGTTTTCCAAAATTACATGCTGCATGGGCAATGGCAAGCAAATGTCCTCTAAATTTCCACTTCTGATTCCATAATGTAGATACATCATCTAGGATCCCCAGGGATGAATGTAGCCTGTTAAATCAAAATATTTCCTTATTGTTGCCTAAACTTTCTAAACTGCTGAGACTCTTCATTGTGCTCAGATAGTGATGGAGAAAGTTAAAAATAATCCCTGCATGGAAAATATTATTTAAATTGAGAATTAAAAAAAATAATCAAACCTAGAGGATCTAAAATCTTTTAAAATTTTTAAGTCTTGCACATGTATATAGACTTCCCCCTCCTTTAATGGTTCTCTGTAGTTCCCTATATAAAGGCTCTTGCACTTCGGTGCTCAGTGATATTGAATTTTTATAAAATGACTTTTTTGCTAAAATCCAGTGTAGTGTTGATCCAGTATATGATCTGATAGGTCTTTTGTTTCTGTGATCCTAAATGGATTTGGAAATCTAGTGGTAATTTGAATTTTTTAATTGGTTGTCAGTGATGTCAGACTCTTAATGCCCATGTGGTTCTGCTTATTTTTTATGTAAATTTCATATGAACGGTAAAAGTACTCTTAAGCATGGCATTTGAGGCCGATTACTGCGCTTTGAGGTGTTCTAAAGTCACTCTGGCTTCATCTTCAGCCTCAGGCTTTTAAAACACTTGCTGTAATGGCTTAGAAATGTACTTCCTGTCAGGCTTTATTGCAATCATGTTTATGATAACCAGTCTTTTGGTAAACCCATAAAATGTCAGGTTCTGAAAATAGGGTTCTGAAGCGAGTTATTCAGTACATGCATTAGTATTACAGTATGAAAATAAATTTTATTAGTGCAGTAATAATGCTCTTTGTTAGCTCCTTTATCAGAGACTCTAAAAACACTAAGCCTTATAAACAATGCAGGGGGTGAAGAAAGAGAAACTCACACTATCCTAATTTTATAGATGAAGGAAATATGAGGTACCAGAGAGATTGTAACTCAGAGTTACACAGCAGGTGTGTAGCAGAGTTGGCAGGAGAACACAGTAGCCCTGACTCAGACTGGTTGTTGACCCATTAGACGATGTTTTCTTTTATTAACCAGCACAGTTTATGTATAATGTTTTCAAAGGAGTAGAAGATTGTTTCTGTTAAATTTTATGTTAATGTTTTAGGAACAGATTGCTGAATTAATAAATCAGCAGCACCTGAATATTGGCATCACTGATTTGTTCTAAAACTTTGGGACCAGTCCTGCACTTCTTTACTTATGTGGAGTGCCCATTGTCTTGAAAGGGAGCCCTGTTTGTACAAGGACTGTAGGATTAGGGGGAGGGATAGCTCAGTGGTTTGAGCATTGGCTTGCTAAAACCAGGGTTGTGAGTTCAATCCTTGAGGGGGCCATTTAGGGATTGGGGCGGGGGAAATGGTCCTGCTTTGAGAAGGGGGTTGGACTAGGTGAGCTCCTGAGGTCTCTTCCAACTCTGATATTCTATAATTAGGTTCTTCATAAATGTAGTCTTGGTAGTATGTTGTTAAGTTTCATCAGTCTGCATGTGGGAGAGCTACCAAACAGCTGTTTCAGGCTCAACTCAGTGAAGCTGCTGTAGATATAGTGCAGGCCACCAAGGCTGCTGAACCTGATTAGCTATCTGAAGCTTGAATTCTTGAAGAAAGTTGCATCAGGTTGCTCATAAGCAAAAGACAGCAGATTTTTAGTGGAGACTTGGAACTTTAACTAAAAAAAAGGCATAAGAAAAAATAAATATGCTGTTATATACTGTGTTTATAAATAATGCAAAGTTGAGGAAACAATTGAGACTTGCACTGGTACCCAAAGTGATCAGTGCAGCTGGAGCATGACTGATTTGGGGATGGGGATATGTTGTTCTCTGATAACCATAAACCAAGAAAAAGGTGAGGAATTTTGTACTTTTGCTCCCTATTTTAGTATGTAAACAAAAGTAGTGGAGCTCTGGGACCTGCAGTGTCAGAACATCTTGATTAGTTGTCTCCATCTGAGCACCTTTATCCCCAAGCAATCTATTTCTGTTGTTTTACATCTTTGAAATTTATGCTACTCTTCAAAGAGAGACTCACATTTTCCTAGAACGAGACAGTATTGTGAACAATAGATAAGAATGTGATTATGTCACAGAGGTCCCGGATTCCATGACTTTAACGGACCTCTGTGATTTCTGGGTTCAGCTTCAGCCTCCTGTAGTAGCAGGGCTCTGGCTTGGACAGAGCCTCCCTACAGCAGGGCTGGGGCTTCTGTGATTTATTGTTTGTTGCTTGCGTCCTGCCCATGAATTTTAATAAAAATCTCTATGCTAAAATTTTAACTTTAACAATAGAAATTAGAGATGATGAAGACCTAGTAGTTTGGTCTGCACACTGTTTAGTTGGCTCATGATACTAATCTTCCAGGAGAAGCAAGATTAGCACCAGTTCAAAACATGGATGGCAGACCATGAAAGAATACATATGCTTCAGAAAGTGGCATTTATGATTCAGTAAATGGCACAATATCCTCTGCCAAATGGTCTGCACTACAGAATCTATATGTGTTTGAACCCAGTTGTGAAATTCCAGTTTAGATGACTTGATTCATTTAGTTGGATGACATCATGTGAAGGATGCAGTTATTTAATTTGATCATTTATAACCATGTTCAAACAAGTGATTCTGATATAATTCCTTAACTGTGTAACAGGGATATAGAGAGGTTTTAAGTAAAGGGACTATTATAATACAAATGTAAAGTCACATGCAGTGTGTGGCAAATACTGCTTTTCAGTAATGCTTGTGGAAAATTTCAGTTCCTTAACTTCATCCCATTGCTTCTCATTATACTTCTTGGTACCATCCAAAATCATCTTTTTTTTTTTTTTTTTTTTTTTAATATTATGCAGTATTTAGTGTACAAGACAACATTTAGAATGACTTAAATTGGCTTATCTTTTATGTGTTACTCACCATCTGCAGAGTTTCAGTCAACTGAGGGCTACTGTTTAACACAAAGTTGAATGTTCTGCATGTTGGTACAATAGTGGCATTTATTAGACTTAAGATACAAAGATAATTTCCACCCAGGTGTTTGAAGATTATTCACTTTCACTATATAGGAAACAACTTATTTTATGGTGTCTACATAGGTCTAAAACCGAATGAATATGGTCACTGAAACTTGAGTCTTGCAGCTGTCAGTGATATATCTAGAGTTGAAATAATGCCCTGTCAGTGTAAAGGATCTAGTAGTTGAATTAATGGGATCTGGCTTAAAGTTTGGGTAGTTTGTGTTCAGCATACATCAGTCTGTTGATCTGTTGCAAGCAGAAATTTCTAGGTTGAGGATTTTCGTTGTTACATACAGGAATATGACATCAGTTGCCTGTTAGCAGTTCAGGGAGTAAATAGAACCATGCTAGGATAACATCAGTACTCTGTACAGCATTGCTATAGGACGAGTACGAGATACAGGAGTTACAGTAGCTGATTGTGACACAGTTCGTTGCATGGGCAACAGTAAACAGTCTCTGCTCTGAAATGGGTAACTGCCTCGCTCCTAATCCCATCACGCATAGCAGATCATCTCTCACTCTTCATGATACCTTTACTTCTTTTCAAGCCTGATGCCACCAACATTTTTGTTCTGTGCAGAGAAGTGTTGATCTATTTAGGAACCATTTCACTTTTGAGCAGTGAGTTACTGTAGCAAAATATATTCTATAGCATTCTTTATAAGGATCTTAGTGCTTCACAATACAATTAATGTTAATTTAGGAATATTTAAAAGTGCTAGTAAATGTGTGAACACTAGTGAATCTTTTCAACTTAATTTTAAATGCTGAGGCAGATCGAACAGTTGAGTAGAGACAAGAAATAAGTTCCATAAGGATGGAGCATAAATAAAATATGCCCTACTATTGTGTCTTGAGGCCGTAGCTATTATAGACCACCACAACTATTGTTTGTAGATATACCACCTTGTCCTGGGAACTTCAGAGATCTTGCAAGTTAAGCGTGACCAGTGTAGTCAGTATTTACAGTAGAACCTCAGAGTTCTGACCAGTCAGCCACACACCTCATTTGGAACTGGAAGTACACAGTCCAGCAGCAGCAGAGGGGGGGAAATAAATAAAGAGAAAGCAGCATTTTTCTTCTGCATAATGTAGTTTCAGACTGTATTAAGTCAATGTTCAATTGTAAACTTTTTTGAAAGAATAACCATAATATTTTGTCTAGAGTTACAAACATTTCAGAGTTAGGAACCACCTCTGTTCCTGAGGTGTTTGTTACTCTGAGGTTCTACTATAGTTGTCAGATCTGTAATAAACAGGAAGTGGGATTAGTGACTTCAGTAAGTACCGTTATCTTTTGTATTCAGTTCTGAATCACTGTCCTGTCCTAGTGTTAGGTAATACTGTACTGCTGGTAATGCCCTTTTCAGTTAAGACATGAAATAGCTGCATCAATTTAAATTGCTTAATTTATATTTCTCAGCAGATCTTAGCATTTTGCTCAAACAGTCTTGGCTTTTTTGTGTAAGCAGTTGATTCTTAGTAAATGCCTTTTTAAACATTTCACTAATGCTTTAGTAAATGTCCCTTATTTTGGGATCTAAACAGTTGCTAAATTTTTACTAAACATTTTCCCAAATGCTAGGAACATTTCACAAGAATATCCCTAAAATAGGATTCACAGCTGGGAGACACTGTTCTTCAGAATAGATGTGGGTATGCTGTTTGCATATTATTATATGCAAAGTGTTATAGTGACACGAGTCAGAAGGAATCCATGCATGAAAGCGTGCCTGCAGTTTTCATAAAACTGAAAACGAAGGCTTTTTGAAGTCCTTCATGTGCCATACACATTACTGGTGTATGGCTCTTTTGCTATAAGAGCAATAACGAGGATAGGTATCTTAATAATTTCACTAAACCCTGTGCTAGAAGTTGCAAGGAGGCAAAGAATGGGAACTGAGGGCAGGTCTGCATTACAGCTGGGATCAATGTTCTGAGATCGATCTGCCACCGGTCAATTTAGCGGGTCTAGTAAAGACCCGCCAAATCGATGGCAGATCACTCTCCAGTCGACCGATGTACTCTACCCCCAACGAGAAGAGTAACGTAAGTCGACAGGAGACCCCACAGTGCAGCCCCTGCAATAACTTGAACTAAGGTACATCCACTTAGCGCAGTAGCATAGGTCGACTTACCGCAGTAGTGTAGACATAGCCTGAGTCTTTGGGTAAGAGATTGTAAATTATTTCTATCGCGATTACTAGTTAAATTCCTGTTCTCTTAATCTATTTTGAGACATTCATGCTTGCCAGTATCACCATATGAACTAGATCCTCTCTCTACATAGCATGTAGTCTGTCTACAAACCAATTTATCCATTTTTGCATGAATCAGCTTAATTATTTGTATTCCTAATATAGCATAGGATGGGGCTTGAGGACTGCAGTAGACTGGGAGTTCAACAGAGAGAATAAGATGGTAGTATAAGTGGGTTGGGGGGGCACTCTAGCTCTTATGCAACCCTTGCTCGCCTCAGCCTCTTATGTACCCCTTTCCCTGCACCCTTCTTTGTTGGTTTGTTTACTCTCAGTGCTGTTTACATTTAAAGGAGGGGTAGAATTGAATGTCATCTGTGCTGTTGGTACTTCAACTTACGTTGTCTTATTGGCCCTTCCAGCAGTTTCATGTATTTGTTGAGTAATATGGGGGAGAGGATTGAGTCTTGTGGGGCTTTGCAGATGAGAGTTTGAGATTAAGTAACTATTGCCCATAATGACTCTTTGGGTTCAGTATGAGAAACAGAATCTGAGCCATTGGGTGTATTTCCGCTCACCTCTGTAGTTTCTTGGAAGTGGGACAGAAATGTTTGCTGATAAAGGGGTTTCATATATTGCAGAGAGGTTCAGCAGTGAGAGTATGGAAGTAGTTTCTCTCTATGGACAAGAGCATATTGTTCACCAAAGCAACAAGTGCTGCTTCAGTACCCTGCCATGGCCTGAAGTCTGGCTAGAGGGAATCCATGATACTGTCAGCTAACAAGGTGGCTAATTTTTCTGGACCAGTAATTGAGTCATAAATCTAGGCTGCCTCAGCTCAACTTGTAGCTTGCAGCAGTTTGAGTGAAATTGACCTCGTACTTCACAGAGAGGATTACTAGTGTCTGGGATAGTCTTATAGCCAAGCAAGAAAAACAAGCCTAGAAGAGGGCCAGGAATGTAATGTTCTGCTTCCAAGAATGTGACCTATTCATACAAGTTATCACAAAAAGACTGAGAGCAATCAAGGCTCCCACAAGTGCCTCTGATCCTGCCCCTCCTGGATAGTGTTGACCAGTTCTTTCCTGCCACCCAGCACACACAGGTTCACAGACAGGCTCTTGAGCTGAAGAAGTATAGGGTTTATTAGCTACTTCAGTCAGTGATCGGTCTACTGTAACAGGGCACAGCATAGGGTTAAATGCAAGCATGCCCCTACAGCTCAGTGGTTTGAGCATTGGCCTGCTAAACCCAGGGTTGTGAGTTTAATCCTTGAGGGGGACATTTGGGGTTTTAGTTGGAGCTTGGTCCTGCTTTGAGCAGGGGGTTGGACTAGATGACCTCCTGAGGTCCCTTCCAACCCTAATAATCTGATTCAGGTACTTGCATTAAATACAATTACAAAGTTATTGATTGTACATTGTATAAACATTTTTTCTGTCTAGCATTAAGAGTAGTTTGCTTACTTAGTTGTTTACTTGATTGGATTGCTGACCCGGTTGTTTACATGCGGATTGCAGGCTTATCTTTTTACCTGGCTGTTCTCCTTCCTTGCCAGACAAACATGCGTCTTTTCACACGTCCCAACGCCTAAAATATACATTATACATATTGAATCCTACAGATAGTTAAAGAAAATAGAAAGCTCTGTCTTGTTTAGAAAAGGAAGGTTGGGTACTGTGGTGGTGGTCACGCTATTAAATGTCATAGGATGGGTGGTAGATCCCCCCCTCCTTATCAAAGAAGAGGTGTTTACAATCTGTTGGTGTCCCAAGAGTAAAGTCATATAAAATGTCACTAGTCATAAAGGTGTTAAAAGTATTCCAACAACTTCTGTAGTAGGTGAGATGTTCTAAAACACTATTTTTCACAAAGAACACTGTCAAAACAGTGACTTGAAAATGAGTTGGCAGGAGATTTGTTTAACACACAAGGAAATATGAAACTGAATTTGAACACAGACTTTAAAATGCCCCGGTCAAAGAATCAACTGCACCTAGAAAATAGACCCAGATTCAGCTTTCGCGTAAATGGAGGGCAACTCCTATTTTAAAGTCTGTGGAGTCCACATGTGCCAGCATTCAATTTGGGCCAGTCAGAGGTACAGGTCTGTTGCATCTTATGCGCATTTAACATGTGTGATTTCAGCTTTACGCAGTCGGCAAAAACAAAAAAAATACTCCCCCCCCCTCCCCCCCAAATAACTTTTTTAATACTGTACCTGTAGTGCGGGCATTTCTGCCTGCCATTACACTCAATGTAATTTTGACTAAACACGATTTTCGCTTTACACGCTTACTGCAGAACTTAAGTAGGAGGTAACGTGATGTTAAAAGCAGGCATGTATTTTTTAACAAATTTTCCAAAAGAAGTTTATATAGGATTAATGTGAAATTGGTTTCAGTTTGTGAGAATTTTAAAACTAACTATTCTTAGGAATAGAAAAAGATAGTTTGTCTTCAGAAATATCGACTCTCATGCCTGTTAATAATTACAAAATTTTTAGTTCTTTTCTGAAATAAAGCTTGGCTACTGCATCCTTAAAATTTTAAACTTGATAATACTCAAAGTTGTGTTCAGTTGAGTGTTTGCCAGAGAACCAGTTTAACAGTGACTGTGAACTATAATGATGAATTATGCATGGTTGTAGCATGTTGGTCCCAGACAAGGTGAGTAAACTAAAGACCTGAAGAAGAGCTCTGTGTAAGATCAAAAGCTTCTCTCTTACCGACAGAAAAGCTTCTGTCTTACCAACAATCGTCCAATAAAAGATATTACCTGACCTACATTGTCTCAATAATGATGACAGACAGAATTAGCCTAAATTCAGATAAATTGAGATAAATTTAGCTAGAGACAAGTGGTTGAGTGGATGTGAAACTCTGGGATCTAAAAAAAGATATTTTCACATTAAGATGAAAGGGGCTGATTTTTCAAAAGTTGTGAGCATCCAGGACCCAGTGACTTCAGCTGATATTGCTGAATGATCAACCGATGAAAATCAGCCCACTTGGTTGGAAGCCTCACATTTTTAAAAGTGACCGTTTATTTAGGGTGCTTCAGGATATAGGTGCCCAACCTGAAGGACTCTGATTTCCAGGGAATGGGTGTTTGGTGCTTTCTGAAAATGAGACCTGAAAATCTTGGCCCTAGGTCCTGTTTTAGGCTCCTATAGTGTCCAGGGTGTCTGTCTAACACAAGAAATTTTCCTTATTCTTTCCTCTCAAGAAACTTGCTGTGATAGTTTGTAGTGCTGCTGAAGGCATGCTTGATCCTTGCTTTCTCCCTTCTCCCCCAATGGATAACTGGTTGTATCAATGACTACTTGTGAAAATGAGGTTACTGCAGATATTCCTATTTGAACATTTTAAAATGTATGCTGAGAGTTAATACAATACGGCCTTCACTGTAAAGCAAGGTTGGGCTTTAAAAAACTGAAGTTTCACCAATACCATTTTATCTTGTTGAGTAATATATTATAAAACTTTTAATTTTTGCACAAGATCCTGCAATTGTTCTGCAATGCTTGCTGTGCATTACTACTTTGGTGTTTGGGTGAAGGATAAAAAGTTGTTGAACTGCTTAAGTGGACAGGCTTTAAAATTACAGACACTACTTTCCTTTGCAGCCATAATATGTTTGTTTTGGCAGCCTGTATCCTCACTGAAACACACAACCATTCCTTTTTAGTAATTATTCACTGTTCTCAGTCATGCTGTATGAAGTATCAGTGTATTATTCATGGTCCTGGAAAAAGTTACTCTTCCACTATACCAAAATGCATAGGCTAGCTAGTTACATAATTGACAGGTATTAACAATGTACTGGTGTATACTGATAGTAATTGTATATTTAAAAATGGCAGAATGGTCTGTGGCATTTGACATATAAGAAATGTAGACAGAGATTTTATGGGAGTGCATAGGTATCTTAATAGCTGTGTTGTTGAATATCTTGGAATGCATTATGGATTGTTGCTGTAGATCCTTCACTAAGTACTGTTTGTATTCACCTCAGTTTGTGCTAAGCTTTTCCCACATGGTGAAGCTTTTATCTTCAACTTGCCCGTAAAAAGACTTTTATAAAGTGTAGAGAACCAGCTTACAAAGTGGGACTGTGGTGCCATCTGTTCATAGATATGCCTAATTCCTGCATTTTGTATAAGAAATCTAACGATTCTTTAGAACAGCACAAATATCTGATACCATTATAGCATTAATGTGCAAGAGTTGATTTATCTTGATTAGCAGAGCAGTGTGCTAGACATTTAGAAAAAAAAAGTGCTGTACAGTTGTAATGATAGACATAAAATGCTGTGCATTGCCACAACTCTTGAACAAATGCTCATCAGTTTTGAAACTGTAAGGCAGGTTCATCAATTTGGCTTTGCATTCAACAGGTCCCTGGCATCTTCCCAAAACGTGTTTTTGGAATTTTGTAGCACTTACCCCCAAAAAAATAAAATAAAATTCAACTTTGGTGTTACTGTGGTGAAGCATCTATCCTGTAGTCTCTCTTTCTAAGTTAGGAATAGTCAAATTCTGACAAAACTTAAAAAAATAAATTTATTGAATAATAATTTGAACTCTGTGGCTTACACCACACCTGGACAACTGAGGAAGATGCATTGAGTCAAGGTTTCAGAGCAATTATTAAGTGTGTCCTAACATTTTAGCTTTCTCTTTTTAAATGCCATATAATAAGATTTTCACAGTTGTGCAGTTTTGTCTTTAATTTGCTGTTTTACTTATTTAGTGCTCAACTGTTTTCCAATAATGCTTGCTTGTTAAAAAGTGAAGGCCTTTCCTTTTTTTCTGGAAAAAGGAAAATAATGTCACTAGTGGCTCCCCTCCCACCTTCTAACCAAGGAAAATACTGGTTCCTCAACTGGAAACAACTAATGGTGATTGGGTCATTTTAGACTTTCATATTTAGTCTTTGAAAGTCTCCATTCTTCTCTTCATGTGAACAGTCTACTCATCTATAATCCATTCTTTTCAGAACACAGCAACCTTATTTGTCTGTACACAGAGAAGTTATCCTATCACTCCTGTCCTTGGAGATCTCCACTGTCTCCCCAGAATCCTCTTTATCACTAGACAGTAACTTTCTTCATTAGTGAAGTCATTAAAGCCCACATCTCCATCTATTTCTGTGATACTTCCCTCTGTCTCCCTTCTTACTCTTTTTCTAGGTCAGTTCTGGACTCTTGTTCTGTGCTCCCTCCTTTTTTGTCAGATTGATCCTTTATTGTTGCTGCAGCAGTTCTCTGGAGCAGTTTTCCTGCCTTCCTCTGCTTCAGCCATTCTTCTGTCACTTTCAGATTTAAGTTCAAAATCTGCCTAATTGTTGCCTAATATCTGTAAATTGTTGACAAGTTCTCCCATACCAATAACTGCAATGGCCAACCCTCTATGCCTCTCCTTACTGCCTGTCACCATCTACAATTAGATCTTCTTATAGAAACATTTCCTTTGTAAACCTAGGAGAGTTAAGTTCTATGTTGTAATACTACAGAATAAGTTCTGAGGTAATCTATTCTTGCTGAATAAAATGCCATCTTTTAGTCAGTGGAGGAGCCAATGTTTTCAAAGTTGCAGATAAATGCCTCTGCTTTGAGTCAGTTGGTATTTTCAGATAGCTGAAAATGGAAGAAATTTCTCACACAACTTTAGTAGATTTACTTTCAGTTTTGGTGGCAAGGTAGCTTGCAATGCAAAGTCTAGAGATGTAGACACAGAAAAGTTATAGCCTTTAAGGTTGTTGAAGCTCAATAAATAAAGCTGAATTAACCCAGATTTCTTTAGAAAGCATCTTCTTTCATAGTGAGTACAAAGTCTCAAAAAAAAAAATGACAAAAGTTTCTTGAGAGATTTTTGGCACCTTCTGCTCCCCTGAAGTCAGTGGGAGCTAGAGGTACTCAGAAACCCTGAAAATCAGGTCATAATCCTTGCAGTCACACAGGGAAATAAGTATTGTTTGAGTAAGGTGCTTAGAAGAGAAATGTCTGCTCCTGATTCCATATAGCACTCCTTACCTGCATTTTTAGAAAAGTTTCTCTTTTTTTCTTTCTAACAGATAAATTCAGTTTGGTCATTTCATAGCTTGCTCCACCTCTGAGTTTAAGATCTTAAAATCTGTTCTTGATTGCTTGAGTTTCTAGGTTAGCAATATAATATAGCATAGTGTTTTTCTGAAGCCTCTTTTGTGTGTGCACTTGTCTTCTGGGGACAGTTTAAAATCAGATAACTCTAAATTGTTAGGAAATAAATACTTGAATGGATTATGTTTACCTAGCTTCTTTTCTTTTAAACTTGAGGGGATTGCATGTGTTTAGAATATCAAGATTTAAAAGATTTAAATGTGATTTAGTAGTTTAAAAGGCATGTTAATATAGGGCAATAGAGCTGAGTGTGTGGATGGCGGTCTAGCCAAGGAGTTTGTTTTCAGCTATCTAGTTCTTGATTGTCATTGTAAATAAAATCTTGTGTGCAGCAGAGCTCAAATTGGGAGGGTGTGTCTATGTATTTCCTACTCCTACTTCTCATTGTAGCCAGTTGAAGAAAAGGTGGATGGGAGTAGAATATATGCCAGTGTTGTTTTCTTCTTTTTGAGGATTGGATGTGCCAATGTATTATATCATGCCAATCCTTCGCTCTTTCCCTCTCCTCTTGAGGCGGGGGGCGGGGGGAGGGAGGAGAAGAGGGGTAAGGAAATCAGTATTTTTTTGTTTCTTTGTTTTGTTTTAAAGGAAAACAAAGTGAATGATTGCCCATCAGTAGTTGTCTCTATCATACTTCTTTGTCCTGAGGAAGCTATAAAAAACTGCATGTTGAAAGATGCTCTTTTCCCTCTGTAGTATAAATATTTCCTGAGGACTAGGAATAGAGGTTTTTTTTATTTACTGTTAAATAAAGTCTAATCCTTCAGACTAGAATAATGACTATCAGAATTTTACAAAGCACTATTTGTCTCTGTGTAGACATTCACAGCTGACGATTCACATTTTGGTGGTTTACTCTCACCTTTGTCAAAACACAGAACTGTTTGATGCTTTGGCACGTTTATGCATCTGACCTTTGGGACCATATTTTGTGGATCTTGTAAAAGTTCCCATGTAATACTGCTTCATTTAGCAATCAGCTTTCTATTCAGTTATTCAAGTATCTAGTTTGACTTAAAGTCTCTGTGTGTCATATAACTTGTTCACAAAACTTCAGGTTTTGAACCTGCCCTCTATTCATCATGATAGTCTTTGTGGTTTAACAGTTAAATTTTCTTATCCTTAAATGCATTTCTCCCCAATACTGTGCTGTGTAAGACTCTCTAATAAGGGAAACTGTTCATTGCAGTATTTTTTCTATAGTCAAAGCGATAAGCTTAAGAGATTTTTTTTCTCTACTCAGTTTGTTTACCTTATTTTCATTTTCTTTTTTTGTTTCACTTTTAATTCCTTAAAACATACTGCTGTACAATGAATATGATGAAAACAATAGAAGTAATGCCTGAAGCTTTATTGTGATTTGTTTCTCTTGTGAATAAAAATATTTGGATGCAGTTGAGTCAAAGTACAGCCAGAAATGGGCCCAGAATAAAATCAAAACATGATATCAAGTCAAACTTTTGTGTTTAAATATATATGTGTGTGCGTGTGTGTGTGTGTGTGTGTATGTATGTATGTATGTATTGAAAGTATCCTGACTTGGATGTGATTATGTAAACTTTTGGAAAATTTTCGAAGATAAACTTTGTGTTAGAATTAAATAATATATAGTTAACAAAAAAAAAAAAGTGAATGTAACTGTATTGACCATATGGAGTGTAAAGAAAATACCAGTTCTTTAATGATTGCTTTTCAGATTCACTCAGTAATTGTATAGTTCAGGGGTGAGAAATTTGCTAACAGGATGTGTACTTTTCTCTCCTAAAAGAGCAGCAGGGTGGCTGCCCTTAAGTCATTGCCTGAGCAACATTATCTAATCTAAGTGGCGTGCTCTAGTTCTTTGCACAAACATTTAAGAAGACAATGTTAAACTGATTTGACTGATGGTTCTTTTGGATTAAATCAACACCAGTGAATTATCTGTAAAAAGATGAAGGGAATAGAGTGAGGCATGAATATTCCTAAATATTTTAGAAAATGGATAAAGGAAAGAAAAAAATGTACTAGAATGGTAAAGATGATTATGGCTATTCAGTAGCTGGATGGCAGAACTGCAGATTGGTAGACTTAGAATAATTTTGCACTTGAAATGAATGGTGTTTTTGGGTTGTTGATGTAAGGGAATAGAAATAGCTGGTGTAAGAATGGCAACAAGTGCTACACTGCTTCGTGTATGAGGAGGATGGTTTTGAGAAGGGAGTTTAAAATATTTCACATTAGCTACTTCACATTATGTAAATTTAAAAGTTGTTAATAAAAACACTAAAAGAAGGGGCTTGGGCCTTGAGCAGAAAATCTAGCAGAGGGACAGATTATGGGAAACTTTTTTTTTTTTTTAAAGTAAAAATTGTTATTCTTGTGTATATTTCACTGGTAGCAAAGCTACCATGATTGCAAAGTGTGCTTATAAATTTAAAATTAACAGCAGTAGTGTGTATATAACCAAAATTCACCACTGGATTTTTAAAAAAATTATATATATCCTGTGCAACAGGGTGGTGATACTGAACAGCATTTCAGTGAACTTGAGGTTTTTACGATGAGCTGTGGACTAGTTGGGCAGTACGTTGCTAGCGTAGGGGTTGGACAGTTTAACAGCTTTACAAATCTGGCTTCCTGAAAGTACTTGGTTATGGAAACTGAAAGGATGCAGGTGCTAACATTCTCTGAAGTTCTCTAGTCACTGTTGCAATAATACCATGTCTTTAGACTATTGTTGTTTTTATTATAAGAGAACTTCATCTTTTGTACTAAAGAATGCTTGGCTCCTGAGCATGGTTTTTAACTGATGATAGTGCATATATATGTCATTTTGCTCTGGAGTAATGAGCAGAAGAATTTGATCAAAAAATTAGAAGCCTTTCTGATCAGTTATTATAAGTAATTTCTGGAACTCTTGGGTTTCTGTTTGCAAGTTGTAGGTTTCTTTAATCGCTTAAGGCAGGTCTACACTTAAAATGCTGCATCCTGATGCAGCTTCAGTGCTATAATACTCTAATGAAGGCACTCTAAGCCAACAGCAGAGAGCTCTCCTGCCATCTTAGTCAATCTACTTCCCCAAGAGGCAGTAGCTATGTCAATGGCAGAAGCCTCTCTACCAAAGTAGCACTGTCTACTCCAGAGGGTGGGGGTTAGGTTGGTATAACTACATTGCTCAGGGATGTGGATTTTTTACACCCTGAAGAACATAGTTATACTGACCAGGGCTGGCTCTAGGTTTTTTGCCGCCCCAAGCAAAAAAAATGTTGGCTGCCCTCTGTCCCAGCCCTGGGCTCCTCGCTGCAACTCCCTGCTGCCCCAGCCCTGGGCTCTTCCCACCGACCCACCCACACCCCTGCTACCCCAGCTCTGGGCTCCACCCTTCCGCTCCCCCCTTCAGCCCCTCCACTCTCACCCTCCTTCCACCGCAGCCCTGGGTCACTGATAACTTGCTCCCAGGGCAGGTCATTCAGCAGGAATTTTAGATGTGCACAGAACACAGACAGGATTGATTCCCATATGGTTACAGAACTGCAGTAAAGTAGAACCATTTGGATTGGAGGATATCTGGATGCATATTATAAGACTGTCCTCCATAAATGAGGAAAAGTTGAGTTGCCTTTATTATTCTTCTGTTCCATTCTTTCTTTCTATGGGGAATTTGCCAATGCAATATCACTGTCTTCCTTTTAAACAAACAAACAAACAAAAACAAAAGGCAATGGCTGAAAATAGCAATTCCAGTCCTTATAACCACTGAGAAGCATTTCCTGATCAATTTTATCCTAATTTTTCTACAGCAAGTTACAGTGGATTAGTATATTTGATTTAGGAGAAATGAAGTAACTGCTGTCCAAGCTGACCTGAATTTTGAGGTGTTCAAATCTGGAAGGCAGGTGCTGGGGGGTGGGCTCTGGTTCCATGGGGGAGCACGGCAGCATGTATGTAGCAGTGTGTCTGGTGCTGTGTGGAGCTAGACACGCTGGTCTGAGTGACATGGTAAGGGGGTTGGGGGGTTGGAGAAGGGGTAGTGGGTTTCCGTGGGGGCAGTCAAGGGACAGGGAGCAGGGTGGAGTTGGATGGGGCAGAGATTCGGGGGGGCAGTCATGGGACAAGCAGCAGTTGGATAGGCATGGGAGTCCCAGGGGTTTGTCAGGGGACAGGTAGGGGGTGGGGTCGTGGGAGGAATTGGGAGAGGGGTCTCAGGAGGGGGCAGTTGGGGACAAGAAGGGAGGCTTAGATAGGGGATGGGGTCCCAAGGGGCAGTTAGGGGCAGAGGTCCCAGGAGTGGGCAATCAGGGAGCAGGGGGGGGGTTGGATGGGGTGGGGTTTTTGTGAGGGGGAAGTCCAAGGGAGTGGATGATGGCAGGTGGGGCTACCCTCCCTCCCCGTGGAGTGTCCTATTTTTTGAATGTTAAAATATGGTATCCCTGTCCTTCACAGTGCAACTTTCCACTCCCAGCACACTGCAGCATGAGGTCCCCTTCCTTCCTTTCCTGTTGGTAGTGGCCAAGGGAATGCTGGGAAATGTAGTTCTTTCTCTGCTCCAGGGCTGGCTCTATAGGCAGGGAGCTAACCAAGGAACTACAGCTCCCAGGGCACCCTGTTGGTTTTCAGCTCCCATGCCGGATCCCTGCCGCCCCTGCAAATGGGCTGCCCAAAGCACGTGTTTGCTTTGCTGATGCCTAGAGCTGCCCCTGATACTGATAAAGGTCTGGGATGTCGACCAGACCGTAGGCTCTTATTTCAAGCACCAAGTTGTTTGAGTGCATGTTTGTGGCTGTGTGGGCAGTAGGTGGGACTTCCAGATTTTTTGCTTTGAGTATTCAGATACAAATTTTATTATTGTAGTTTTATTTTAATTTTAGAAAACGGCTTTTCTTTGTGCAGTTTCTTTCTACTTATGTTTACCATGGTCCTAAACTACTTAAGCTATCTCTGTTTGTGGTTATAGGTATTATTCAGGGCAAACAAAAGGTCTAATCGTGTAAAATGCTGAATGTTTCCTACAAAGGCCTTTTGCTCCCGGTGATTTCATGGGGAGTTGAGAGTGCGCAGCACCCTTCAGGAAGTGCTCGTCTCTCACAGTCCAGTACAAAATTCAGATACGCATCCTAAAACCATTCAAATGGTATTTATACAAGGTGCATCCTATCATCCATAAAAAGGAACATGTTAAAGATAGACACAGACAGGGCAGCTGGATTGGAACATCAGATTACAGAAGGAATTTGTTACTTTGGGATACTGAATACAGAACAAAATCACTCCTATTTCCTGTAGTCTGTCCAAAATTTTATAAATATATTGGAAATATGATTCTGCATTAGGAATATTATCTACATCAGGACTTTGGGCATTGGGGGAAGGAGTCTTCAGAGCTGACCATTATAATTCCATTCTCTCAGTTTAATAGGCTTGAGCAGCAAATAAGATGCTTTGTAAGAAAATGGTGCTAGTGTGGCTGGATATCTCTTTATAGTATTCTGTTAATTACTAAATT
Organism: Chelonoidis abingdonii; assembly: GCF_003597395.2. Lineage (NCBI taxonomy): Eukaryota > Metazoa > Chordata > Testudines > Testudinidae > Chelonoidis > Chelonoidis abingdonii. Next base: position 6,335,245 of record NC_133788.1, on the reverse strand, counting down.
GCCATAACTTTATTTAAATGAAATCAACTTTTTGGTCAGTGTTGGCTTTTTCAACCATTATGTTGCTATAATATTTAATGAATCTGCAAATGACAATGATCTGAGTCTATGTCTTGTTCATTTGGACTCTGTCAGAGGTGTTAAGTTCCCTTAATTCTTCACAATGTTCCAGAATGCAAGAAGAGTATATTGAAACAAGCAAAATGTAAACACACCAAATTATTAATTAAAATCTCTCTCAAAAGTTTTTTTCCTTTTTTGTTTTACTGTAAATTTAAATATACAAAATCCTGGACCATCATGCACTTAATTGACTTTCAGATTCACAGCAAAAAGTTTATTAAAAGAATGTTATTAACTTCAGTTATAGGGAACTGACTTTGTCTTGCCCATGTTCCTAAATTTCCTGCTCTTACTGATGTAGACTTTTCCCATTAAGTAAGGTGCCACTGATAGACATGGTTTTCATGTGACTATTTGTTCCATTCCCTTGTTGTTGCTGTAAAACTTCAAGAGTCTTCCTGAAAAGAGAAATTTTCAAGGATCCTCCACTAGATACACTCCTGGGAATTGATAAATAGATCCTTGAACATCATTCATTTTAGGAGTGACTTTTTGATGTTTTTGATGTCTGGTAAAATTGATGTGCATGTTAAATATTTACTCCATCTGTTATGAAACATTTTGAAATATGTATTCCTTTTGAAGCTGCTTCTTTTGCATTTGCCGTGGAGATGCACAATTTATAACTAAAAGTGAGGTGGTTCAGTGGGGTGGTTTTTTAAAATGGGACCTGCATTTCCCCATCTCTAATGCTTCACAGACCTGTGGCTGGCCTTGTAAAGGAGCAGATGGTATATGAAGAATAGTTTGCAAGTTATGCTGGCCAATGGTGGTGGGTGTGTTTTTTGTTTTTGTTTTTTTTGTTTTTTTGTTTTGGGGGTGGGGAGAGTAGTGTGGCCAGTTTTGGTTGGATGTATTCCTGGCGATTTAATCACATGACATAATCTTTTAATTAAAGATTAATCTTTGATTCCTGGAGGGTTGGCAACCGTAGGAGGAAATGTCAATATGGAAATCTGAAAAATCCCCTGATAACGGAATGGAGAGACCTCAAAAATGGACAAAATAATAGAGTAATTCTAAACAAATCATTCTGAACCCAAATTTAAAACTAAAAAGGTATCTTGGTCACCTCTGCTTAAGACTTGTTAAAATAAAACTATTCGTATGTAGAGTATTAGGCCTGATCTACACCTAAAACTTAGGTCGACCTAGCCATGTTGCTCAAGGGTGTGAAAAATTCACACCCAGAGAGCTGTCACTAAGCTGACCTAAGCATTGGTATAGATACCACCAGGTTGATTGGAAGAATTCTTCCATCACCTAGCTACTGCCTTTTGAGAGGTTGGATTTACTACAGCAATGCAGAACCCCTTCTATTGCTGTAGGAAGTGCCTGTGTTACAGCGGTATAGGCTGCAGTGCTTGTAGGGTAGCCATACCCATAGAAGAAATTTCAGCTACAGTCTCTCTTCATTCTTGCTTTTAGCTTTCATTTCAGTGAAAAAATAGTGATAAGGAACTGTTTTAGATGAGGAGGAATTTTAAATAAAACTGAGGAACAGTCTCATAAGTGACACTTATGAAAATTTTAAGTCTAGTAGCAGAGGGGATGGTAAAATAGGTAGATTTGTTAGTCTTGAGAATACTGTGGCATTACAAACTTATGAGGCAGCTTTTTGAACATTTTTTAAATTCTTCTTTGCATATGAAATGATTTACCATGTTTCTATAGAAGGTTTTTAAAATAATTGTAGTTACTCAGAAGATGTCTGATAAGATTGAAATAAGATTTTAAGCTACAACATTTAATTCTGGATTTGGTGGAAGAATGTTCTAGATACTTGTATCTGCATGTGGAAATAACCAGTCTTACTTTTAAAAAGGTAATAGAAGAAGAGGCAGTTTAGAGTCCTCTGAAAAGGAAGTGGAAAGTTAGAGTTGCTTGAGATCGCATTTGCTGCCTGTTTAGCAAACGATAATTAAAAAGTGCCTGAATGATCCTAATAACACATGATTCAACTGACAAGCACTAATTGCTCTGTATCAGGCCAAAAGATGAATGTTGTCAAGAAAACCACAAGTCAGACAAGCTGATTTTCTTTTAGTTTGACACCGTGTTCCCATGTACAAACCAGTTTTTACTGGAGTCTTTCCAGCATCAAAAGAAAATCCTCGCCTTCCTATTAATTTTCATTGCTGGCAGGCCTGAGCTGTTTGTGACGAGTCACTTTCATTACTATTGCTGGCTTGCTAACACAAAGATTGTGTTTAAAGACTAAATGTAAACAGGTTTCCCAAGTTTCCTTTTGCCCTTTTGAAAATAAATCCTCTATAGTTTAAACTTAACACACTTTTTACACTAGTGTATGAAGCATGAGGCATTAAAGAACTTTTTTTTTTTTTTTTTTTTTTTAAGTATAGAGACTATATTATCATTTAGTTTCTTGAGTGTATTGGATAGGAACACTAGGTAGATTAACGTTTTTTCCATGGACGATCAAGAGAAGTGGTAATTGACAAAAACTGCAACCTTTTCTGACACGTAGTATGAATAGATAAATATGTATCAGCTAATATTTGCTTTTTGAATTGTAATGATATATTCTTTAAGGCTTTATGTATGTAAATTTTATCTTTGCTGTGAAAATCTCTGATCTTATATAGCTGTTACTATCTTGCAGGATTTAAGTGCAAAGTTGAGGATGTCTTATCTTCTGCCATGCACTTTGCCTTCTGAGCAGGCTATGTTCTTCTTCGAGTGCTTGCTCATATCCATTCCAATTAGGTGTGTGCGCGCCGCGTGCACGTCCATCAGAAGATTTTTACCCTAGCAACACTCGGTGGGTCGGCTGGGCGCCCCTTGGCATGGCGCCGATATGGCACCGAATATATACTCCTGCTGACCCGTCCGCTCCCCAGTTCCTTCTTACCGCCCGTGTCAGTCGTTGGAACTGTGGAGCGCAGCTTAGCTGATCTCCACCTCCCTAGCTTTTCACTCGTTTTAATACTTATTGTGTATATAGTTTATTCTCTGTAGTTCTGGTTAATAGATTTTTGTAACCGTAGTTAGTGTATATAGTTCAGAGGGTCGGGGATTAACCCTTTTCCTCTCCCGGTGCCCAGGCCCATGCCTGGCTCACCGGGTTTCAAACCGTGCTCGGCCTGCTGCCGGCCGATGCCCACGGGAGATCCCCACGCCTCCTGCCTCAAGTGCTTGAGGGAATCCCACCTTGCAGACAAGTGCCGGATCTGCAAATCGTTCAAGCCGCGGACGAAAAAGGAGCGGGACTTTCGCCTTAAGCAGCTCCTAATGGAGGCAGCCCTTACTCCTCCACCTTTGGCACTGGCCGCCGGACAGTCTCATCGGCACCGGGGAGAAGTGCCTCATCGGCACCAGAGAGCACCGGCACCAGCCTTCATCGGCCCAGAAACTGGCCCGGCACCGCTCCCTCTCCCCGCGTGCCAAGAAGCTTAAAGCTCCTGCGGCCCCACTATCTGCACCGCAGTCTGAGCAGCAATCTAAGTCGAGCCACCCGGCACCACTAACTGACGCGGCACTGACAATCTGCGCACCATTGATTCCGGCTGTGCAAGAGCCGTCGAGTCTGGTGCATGACAGCTCCCTGGCACATGCCTCGGTAGAGCTTCTCGTTCCCACTACGCCAGAGGCATTTGCTACGGCGAGGGAACTTATTGCGTTAATGGAGCCTGCCCTGCCTCAACCCCTGGCACTGCCAGTGTGGGTTATTCAATCGACAGGTAAGCCTGCCATGGTAAGACCACCTTCCATCGGCACCTGCAGACAGCACTCAAGATTGAGGTCCCGCCAACGTTCTCGATCTCGTCATCGCTCCAGATCCAGGCGCCGCTCGCAGTCCGGGTACCCATCTCCTCCTCGGTACCGGTTGCACTCGTGGCACCACTCGAGGTCCCGCTCACCGGACCGATTCTCCAGGCGCTGATCCAGCTCCCGGCACCCGTTCGCACCGCAGCCGCTCTTATCATAGGACGTCAAGATCCCAGTTGACCTCCCGGCACTGCGCTGGTCACAGGTCCTGATCACGCTCTCGGTACCAGTACGGATCCCGGTACCGCTTTCCAGTGCAGCACGAAATATGGTACCCTAGAGACAGGGCTTATCCTCAAACAGTCTCTGCTCCGCCATGGCCATTGAGGCACGCGTCTGAGTCATTGCACGCTGATAGTGCTGCCTATCCCGATTCAGAGACACACAACCGGGTTCTCCATGAGGCTCAAGGTCCAGACCAAGGTCCTCATCAGTGGTCCTTTTGGACGCCTTGGGCATATCACCAGGCCCAAGGTGAACCCACGGTACCATCACGTTCCACCCCGTCGGAACATTGTGCACTGGATGCCACTGTTAGCCGCCCCCCTCCAGCGGGTACAGATCCCTTTCCTCAGGCACCGGACCCTCAGGTCCTCCCGGACCCTGACGTACCTCCGGACCAAGAGTCCCTACAGGAACCACTTGTACCGAGTCTGTCGTTGTCCTCTTCACCCGACGAGGCAGTGGCCGGTACATCCTCATCGGGCCCGCCCCCTATGGACCTCTGAGCTCACCAGGACCTTCTGAGGCGAGTCGCCTTAAATATCAATCTCCAGGTGGAGGAGGCCCTGGAAGTTGAAGACCTGGTGATAGACATACTGTTGGCGGATGCCTCAACTCGCGTAGCTTTGCCATTTATACGTTCCATCCAAGCCAAAGCGGACACAATCTGGCAATCCCCGGCGTCTATCCCTCCTACGGCCAGAGGGGTGGAAAGAAAGTATATGGTACCCTCGAAAGGGTATGAATACTGTGTCAAATTGCCGGTACTGTTCTGCTGGGTCTCGCGCTTTCTCTTCTCAACCAGTTCTTAATCATTCCCCTAGTGTCCTTGGAGGAGGGGAGTGGAGAGGGAGGGACCTGGGCCCGCCCTCTACTCCAGGTCCCAACCCAGGGGCCCTGGGGTTGTGGTGAAACCACTTGACTAGCGGTTTCTTCCCCTGGGTTACTTCCCTCTCATACCCGTCAGCTTGTGAAGGGCTTCTCGCCTCTCTTCTATACAAGCCTGGTGCCCCTTACCTAGGGTTTCTGTTGGGCTTCCCAATCCACCGCAGCACTCCTCCAAACCTTCTATTTTCTCTCTGGACAAACTCTCTTCTCAATGCAATCTGCACTCTGCTCCAATCCAACCTTTCTCCTTCAACTACCACCCCCTGTCTGACTGAAGCAGGGGTTTATATCCCATGACTGAGTCAGGTGCTCTAACTGGAGTCAGGTGCTCTAACTGGCCACAGCTGTTCTAGGTAATCTAATTGGCCACAAGTTAATCTAAAGCAAACCTTCCTCCCTTGGCAGGGAATAAGGCCCCCTGCTAACACTCTTATGCTGCCTCTGGCCATGCTGTGTATCACATATCCCCCCCCCCCCCCTGCTCAACACCAAGGGGTTGGGCTACTCGGGACGAGAGGCAGTGTTGGCGTGAGAGCCATCAGCGTTGCCGTGTTGGCTTCCAGCCCTATGCTGGACCCGAAAATGGAAAGGTTGCAAGAGAGGAACCACCGCGTCACTCTGGCGTTTCTTTCCTTGTTCCTATGCATCCACTGGCGGGGCGTGATCAGTCACAAGGGTAAACCCGCCCCCAGGAGATAGTAGCGGAGAGTCTCCATAGCCCATTTTATCGCCAGACATTCCTTTTCAACAACAGCGTATTTTTGTTCCCTGGGGAGGAGCTTCCGGCTGAGGTACAAGATGGGGTGCTCCTCCTCCCCTACCATCTGGGAAAGGACGGCACCGAGTCCCACCTCCGAGGCGTCCGTCTGCAGGATGAATTCCTTCTCGAAGTCTGGGGCCATGAGTACCGGATGGCAGCATAGGGCTCCGCAAATCTGCAAATGCTGCTTCCGCCGCATCTGTCCACTTCACTATCTCGGGGCCCCGAGCTTTTATCAGATCCGTCAATGGCCCCGCTCTTGTGGCAAAATGAGGGATGAATCTCCGATAGTATATCAACTATACCCAAAAATGCTCTGACCTGCTTCTTGCGGATTGGTCGAGGCCAATCTTGTATTGCCTCCACCTTGTTCCATTGGGGCTTCACCCACCCCTCTCCCTACGACGACATGCCCGAGGTATTTGGCCTCAGCTAGTCCTATCACGCATTTCAGAGGATTAGCGGTGAGACCAGCCTTTCGCAAAGCGTCCAGCACTGCTTCCACTTTGTCCAGGTGTGTCTCCCAATCAGGGCTATGTATAACTATGTCGTCTAGATAGGCGGCGGCATAGTTGGCATGGGGTCGTAATAACTTATCCATCAGTCTTTGGAATGTGGCAGGGGCCCCATGGAGTCCGAAAGGGAGGACAGTGTACTGGAACAGGCCATCGGTGTGTAAAAAAGCAGTCTTTTTTCCCTGGCATCCTTGGCCAGGGGTATTTGCCAATATCCTTTGGTCAGATCTAGGGTGGTTAGGTATTTGGCCTTGCCTAACTGATCAACCAGCTCGTCAATGCGTGGTATCGGGTAGGCATCGAAGTGGGATACTTCATTTAATTTCCGGAAGTCGTTACAAAACCTCAGGGTGCCATCAGGCTTGGGGACTAGTACGATCGGACTGGACCACTGGCTGTGGGATTCTTCAATGACCCCGAGTTCCAGCATCTTTCGCACTTCCATCCTAATTTCTTCCCTTTTAGCTTCCGGTATTCGATATGGTCTTATCGTCACCCTTACTCCGGGGCTGGTGACAATATGATGTTGGACTAGTGCCGTTCGACCTGGTTGGGTACAAAATACGTCCTGGTTCCGGTGGATCATTTCAATGACTTCCATCCGTTGTTCTGGGGTTAAGTCAGGAGATATCTTTACCTGCTCCTGCGGGCCGTCTGCCTGAGGTAGAGCTCCTCGAGTGACCAGACACGTCTCTCTGTCATGCCAGGGCTTCAGTAAGTTGATGTGGTATATTTGCTCTGGCTTCCGGCGGTCTGGTTGTCTAACCTTTATAATTCACTTCTCCAATGGCTTCCACTATCTCATATGGTCCGTGCCAACTGGCTAGGAGTTTGCTTTCTGTGGTCGGCACTAACACCATCACCCGTTCCCCCGGCTGAAATCTTCGCATTTTCGCCCGACGGTTGTAGTATGTCCGCTGTGCCTCTTGTGCTTTTTCTAAATGCTCCCGTACTATCGGGGTTACTCGAGTTATCCGCTCTCGCATCTGTGTCACATGCTCAAATATTCTTTCCTGGGTTGGGTTGTTCCTCCCAATCCTCCTTGGCGATATCCAATATCCCGCGTGGGTGGCGTCCATATAAGAGTTCAAGGGAGAAAAACCCGTGGACGCCTGGCCTGGGGAACTTCCCGTATAGCGAACATTAGATACGGCAAAAGAGTGTCCCAGTCCTTTCCATCCTGTGCTACCACCTTCCGGATCATACTTTTAAGGGTTCGATTGAATCTTTCGACTAGTCCGTCTGTTTGTGGATGGTAGACGGAGGTCCGAATGGCTTGTATACGGAGCAGGGCACATAAGTCTTTCATTAGTTTTGACGTAAACGGGTTCCCTGGTCTGTCAGGATCTCCTTAGGGATGCCCACTCTGGCGAAAACCTGTAGTAGTTCTTTAGCTATTGCCTTAGACGTGGGGTTTCTTAAAGGGATGGCCTCTGGATATCGTGTGGCATAGTCAAGGATGACTAGTACGTTTCGGTGGCCCCGTGCCGACTTTTCTAGTGGGCCCACTATGTCCATAGCTATCCTCTCGAACGGGACATCAATAATAGGTAAAGGTACTAGTGGGGCCCGCAAGTGAGGTCGGGGGCTATGCAGCTGGCATTCAGGGCAGGAGGCACAATAACGCTGGACTTCTGCTCGTATTCCTGGCCAATAAAACCTTCTTAGTATTCTATCCAGCGTCTTGTCTACCCCTAGATGTCCCCCAAATAAATGACTGTGAGCTAACTCTAGTACGGCCCTTATGTGTTTCCGTGGGACTAGGAGTTGCTCTACTTCTTCCCCTCGTATTTGCTCTATTCTGTACAACAGATCACGTTTGAGCACGTAATATGGCCTTGGGCCTTTGACTTTTCCTTCTACAGGCACTCCATTTACTTCCACTACCTCCTCCCTCACGTTTGCATATAATGGATCTTCGGCCTGGTCCTGCCCAAAGGTCTCACGTGCAGTGCTGAACTGACCTAATTCCAGGGGGCCTATTTCAACTCTTCCCCCTGGGGTGCTCCCACTTGGGCCAGGAACCTCCTCTGAGTCCTCCGTGACCCGAACCTTCTCCTTGTCTCCTGGGCGGGTTCGCCTACCCACAAGGGAAGTCTTTTGATTAGCTGCCAGAATCCTGGTCCCTAACTTTTTAGCCGCCCTTCGTTCTCGCCTAGCCCTGCGGGGGTTTTCCAGGGGATGAGAACAATTCTGGAGCAAATTCAGCAAACATTGGGGCGAGGCTATCTTTAGTTGCCTCTGTCTCAACCTGGGGGTTGCTACCCCTCTCTGCCTCTATCGGGGTCAGTAAGTTCTCAAACCCAGGGAAGTCTCTCCCAATCAAAACAGGATAAGGGAGCTTGGGGACTACTCCTGCAGAAACTCTGGTGGTATTCCCTGGATTTCAATCCGTACTGGAATTGTAGGGTAAAAATTCACGGTGCCATGTACGCATGTTACCCCTGTGCTTTTGGCCCGAGTTAGTTGGTCTGTTCCCACCAACTTTCCCGAGACCAACGTGACAGCACTCCCCGAATCTATTAATGCTATGGTTTTTATATACCATTCATTTTTACTGGTCTGGTAAATCCATGTGAGGTCAATGTAACCCCTACCAGGTTGATCAGGCCACATTGCTCCCCATAACTCCCCAGATTACACTGCATAGGCACCTCCTTGTTGGGACATTGGGCTGCTATATGCCCCAATTCCCCACATTCATAACACCGTCCCCTCATTCCGGTTATCACCCCCTGCCTGGGGCTAGTTGGCCGGCCCCCCACCACTCTTCCCAACCCCCAGGTCCCTTTCTGGCCTCGAGCCATTCCTCACTGTCGTTCCTCCCGGTTATAGTTTTTCTAGAGTTCTCGACAGTCCGGGGCCTTGGGTTTGGGGTTGTCTTCCTGGGTTGCCGTGTCTCCCCGCTTGGAGTCTGGAACAGTTCGCGGGCTGCCAGTTGTCTTTCCACGAGGGAGACCAACTCATCATAGGTAGAGGGGTCATTCTGACCCACCCAAGTCCTGAGTCCTGGTGGTAACCCCCGCATATACCGGTCCAATATTAGTACCTCCATCATCTCCTCAGAGCTATGGGCTTCAGGGCGCAGCCATTTCCGGGTCAGGTGGATCAAGTCAAACAACTGCGTTCGGGGTGTCTTGTCCTCCATATATCGCCATTCATGGAACCTCTGGGCTTGTAGTGCCGTTGTCACTCCGAACCTGGCCAGGATCTCTGCCTTTAGCTGGGAATAGTTTGCTGCAGCTTCTGCAGACATATCGTAATAGACCTTCTGGGCTTCCCCACATAGGAATGGGGCAAGGATACCAGACCATTGTTCTCGGGGCCAGGCCTCCCGCAGGGCTGTTCTCTCAAAAGCCAGGAGGTATGCTTCCACATCATCCTCCCTGGTCATTTTTTGTAAGTAATGGCTAGCCCGTATGGTCCGGGTCCCTTCCCCGTGGTGATTCTGTTCCATAAGGGTCTTCATCTGGCTTATTAGGTCTCTCAGCAGGGCTCGGTCCTGAGCAGCCTGACTCAGCAGCAGCTGATTAGTCTCTTGCTGCAATCTAGTCGCCTCTTGTTGGGCGGTTGCCTGGACCCTGGTAGCCTCCTGCTGGGCCGCGGTGGCATGTATAAGGGCCTTGACCACGTCGTCCATCTTAAGGGTGGGAGGGTTATGTCTCCCCCTGGACTATGTCCCCAGCGCGCAGATCCCACCCCTGACACCACGTGTGGCAAATTGCCGGTACTGTTCTCTGGGTCTCGCGCTTTCTCTTCTCTGGGTAGGTTCAGGGCGCTATTGCTTGCCTCTGAACCAGTTCTTAATCACTCCCCTAGTGTCCTTGGAGGAGGGGAGTGGAGAGGGAGGGACCTGGGCCCGCCCTCTACTCCAGGTCCCAACCCAGGGGCCCTGGGGTTGTGGTGAACCACTTGACTAGCGGTTTCTTCCCCTGGGTTACTTCCCTCTCATACCCGTCAGCTTGTGAAGGGCTTCTCGCCTCTCTTCTATACAAGCCTGGTGCCCCTTACCTAGGGTTTCTGTTGGGCTTCCCAATCCACCGCAGCACTGCAGGGAATAAGGCCCCCTGCTAACACTCTTATGCTGCCTTCTGGCCATGCTGTATCACAATACCTATATACCCGCCCTCCTCCATGCTCCCTGGTGGTTCAATCTGTCAATGAGCGAGAGCGCCATGGCCAGCAAGCCCCCGGCCCAAAATCACGGGAGGCTAGACGGATGGACCTGTTGGGTCATAAAGTCTACTTTGTAGGGGGCCTCCAACTCAGGGTGGCGAACCAACAGGCCCTGCTCAGTAGATATAATTATAACACCTGGCAGTTGGTGGGTAAGTTCACTGAGCTGGTCCTACAAGAATCCCGCCAGGAATTCCAAGCCCTTCTCGAGGAAGGAAAGTAAGTGGTGCGGACTTCCTTGCAGTCCTCCCTCGACGCTGGAGATTCGACGGCCAGAACCGTGGCCTCGGGAATTACGATGAGGAGGATCTCGTGGCTGCAAGTGTCAGGTCTACCTCCTGAACTGCAACAAACCATCCAGGACCTGCCGTTTGAAGGCCAGGGCCTTTTCTCCCAGAAAATGGACCCTAGGCGACAGTCTTAAGGACAATCGGGTGATCATGCGTTCCCTTGGGATGCACACCCCACAAACCCAATGAAGGTCCCTTGGGATGCACACCGCACAAACCCAATGAAGGTCCTTCCATAGCCAACCTCAGCGCCCACCATACACGGTGGGTCCACAAAGACAAGGTGCAGTTACGTCCACATCCGGCGTTCCTCCCTAAAGTAGTCTCGGTCTTCCATCTCAACCAGGACATATTCCTCCCGGTCTTCTTTCTCAAACCGCATACATCTCGTAGAGAACAGCAGTTGCATTCCCTCGACATCCGTAGGGTGCTCGCCTTCTACAATGACCGAACGAGACCCTTCCGCAAAACGCCCCAACTTTTTGTGGCAGTGGCAAATCGGATGAAAGGCCTACCCGTCTCTTCTCAGAGAATTTCGTCATGGGTAACTGCGTGCATCCGTACTTGCTATGATCTAGCTCATGTCTCTCTGGGACATATTACTGCTCATTCTGCCAGGGCTCAGGCCTCATCGGCCGCCTTCCTATCTCGAGTACCTATCCAGGAGATATGTCGAGCAGCTACGTGGTCTTCCGTACCCACTTTCACTTCCCATTATGCTCTGGTGCAACAATCCAGAGAGAACGCAGCCTTCGGCTCTGTGGTTCTACACACTGCAGTATCCCACTCCGACCCCACCACCTAGGTAAGACTTGGGATTCACCTAATTGGAATGGATATGAGCAAGCACTTGAAGAAGAAAAGATGGTTACTCACCTTTGTAACTGTTCTTCGAGATGTGTTGCTCATATCCATTCCAAAACCTGCCCTCCTTCCCCACTGTCGGAGTAGCCGGCAAGAAGGAACTGAGAAGCGGATGGGTCGGCAGGGGTATATATTCGGTGCCATAGCGGTGCCGCTCCAGGGGGGCGCCCAGCTGACCCACTGAGTGTTACTAGGGTAAAAATCTTCCAACGGACGTGCACGTGGCATGCACACACCTAATTGGAATGGATATGAGCAACACATCTCGAAGAACAACAGTTACAAAGGTGAGTAACCGTCTTTTCTGCACCTCTGACAGCTGCTGTCTCTCTCCTTATCCACCTTGAAAACTTCTTTCCTGCTGCTTGAGCTTAAATCTTATCTGACCTCACTAGATTTGTATACAAACAGCAGGATATATGTTTTCTCTTCTCCCCATGCTGCCAGTCAGGGCAGCAATTGTGGAATTTGTTCTTCTAAGAAGTGTGGGAGGAGAGAGATGGCTGGAATAGTGCAAAAGGATGAGTGCAAATAAGACCCAGCCTACTTTCCTCTGAGCCTTCTAAAATGGCAGCTGGATTGCATTTAGGTAAATTTTAAGCTTTTTTCAATTAATTTCAGTATTACTTAAGAAAGGAGAGACAATACTATTTTTTTTTCATACAAGCTGAGATGGTTCTGTAATAAAAAACGCTAGACATCATGTAAGCAAACTCTCTTTTGATCTGGTGTTTCAAGTTGCATAGTCTTCCCTGAAGTTCAGTAACACTAAATCAATTACTAATTATTTTTTTATGAGGATTTGGTTATTAAGCAATTTTATACTACTGAAAAAGTGTTAATGTATCCAGTACAGTAACTCCTCACTTAAAGTCATCCTGGTTAACTTTGTTTTGTTGTTATGTTGCTGATCAATTAGGGAACATAATCGTTTAAAGTTGTGCAATGCTCCCTTCTAACGTCTTTGGCAGCTGTCTGCTTTGTCCACTGCTTGCAGGAAGAGCAGCCCATTGCAGCTAGCTGGTGGGGGCTTGGAACCAGGGTGAACCGGCAGCCCCCCATCAGCTCCCCGCCCCCTTAAGTTCCCTGTGCAGTAGCTGCCCAGCAGGCTAGCAGTTGCAGCTGTCCCTCTTCCTGCTGCCATGTGGTGCTCCTGCTCTTTGCCTTGATGCTGCTCCCTGAGACTTCTGCTTGCTGTGCAGGGGGGAGTGGAGTAAGAGGGGGCTAATGTCAGGGTCTCCCCTTGCCCCTACTTCTGCACCCTGCTTACCCCATCTTCCATAGAGCAGGGGGAACACACCACAGGGCTCAGGACAGAGGGAGCTTGCTGGCAGCAACTGAGGTCTCAGCAAGCTGATCTTATTAACAAGGCAGTGTACTTAAAGGGAAAGTGTGCAGCGCGCGCGCGCACACACACACAGTGTGCTGTGTCTATCTGTGATGCTGTCTCCCCTCTCTCCATTCCTGCTGCCTTGTAGAGTGTGAGAGTTAACCCTTGAGGGCTCAGCCAATTGCTAGTTCATCATTTAGCAGTAAGGCATTCCCTGGGAAATATCCCACCTTCTGCTCCTCCACCTCAGCCAAGCTTTGCAATCATCATTACTGTGTACCAGTATTAAATTGTTCGTTTAAAACGTATACTCTGTGCGTGTATGTGTCTTTTTTTTGTCTGTGAAAAAAATTTCCCTGGAACCTACCCGCCTCATTTACATTAATTCTTATGGGGAAATTGGATTCGCTTAACATCGTTTTGCTTAAAGTTGCATTTTTCAGTAACATAACTACAATGTTAAGTGAGGAGTTACTGTATTGGAAAGAAAACAGAACCTGAACTGATCAAAGGTGAGATTGATTTTAAATCAATAACTTTTCATCAAAACCTACAAAATCATTGATCTAAAGTTTCAAAAGCCACTATGATTTTGGGTACCTTGTTTGTTGTATGTCAAACCTGAAGCATATTGAAAAAGGTCTGATTTTCAAAAAGTGCTGATCACTTACCTTCTGAAACTTGAACCTTTCCCATATGTCTCAAATTGGGCATCCAAATGTGGAGGTACCCAACAATAGTAGTAATTTTTGAAATTGAACAACTACAGAAATGGAGCTAGAACATACAAACATTGGTCACCAACCAGTTTCCCTTTCTGTAACAGGAAATAAGGTTGGGGGTAGGGCAAGGGAAGCGTGAATGGGAGCATGGAAAGATAACTACTGTAACTTTTTCTCTAGGAAGATGCCAGACATACATTTATAAACTGCTTTTATTTAAAATGGTAGCAAGTGGCAATTTGAGCAAGTGATCTGGTACTGGATGTCCAAGACTTTTTGATTTCCTTCATGTACAGCAGACTCTATCTGTTGAAGTAATTTAGCCTGTGCTGTGTTAAAACACAGATTATACAATTGTTGCTAATGGTTTGATCTTTGGTCTGGCAAAAAAATATTGGTCTGGCAAAACCAATATTGGTCTGGCAAAACCAAAAATTGGTCTGCTAATGGTTTGATCTTTGGTCTGGCAAAAAAATATTGCCAGAACAATATCAAATGTGTGCAAAGATCACAGTAATCAGTGACAGTAAGCAAACCAACTTATATATGTTTAATGTGAAGTGATGAACTCCAGTTCTCAATTTATACACACAACCAAAAATGACAAATTCCGTCTATTCAGGAATGGTAGCCTGAGCCATTGTTTGCTGCACTCATGTTCTGCATCCAAAAAGACAGTGGGACTTATTAAAAATAAGAAGGGAGAAGATCCATTTGTCAGCTAGAGTTAAAGTTCCTTTGAAGGCGACAGAGACAGAAGAGGATTTTCATTTGGAACTGCTTCAAAATTCTCTGCATGAAATAATGAGAACCCTGGGGCCTGCCCTTTAAATCTTGGAATATGTTATTTCTATAGAAATAGCTTACAACAGTATCAAAAAGGATACTTAAGTCACTTTAACTGAAACATAGTAATTCTTCACTAAAAGTGTATTGAGAAAATACAAAATATCAAAAATACAAAGAAATTAAATATTTGATAACTGTCTGATACACAAAAACAGATATAGAAAATAATCTTCCAGATGCTGTAGAAATTCACATAATTTTTATACGTAATCTTCCATTTTTATTTTAAACTTATTCTTGTTTCAGTAAAAATAATTTAAAAAAGTCCAACAACCAGTGCCTTCTGTAAATAATTGAGCTGAGATAATGTAATAAAAATTTTCACTGTAACCAGAACAAAACCAATATTTTGGTTTCCTTTGTCAAGGATTCTAGAGTATTCTATAATAGTGGTATCTTAATGAGAATAGATCACTTAAAGATAGTTCCCATGAAAGGAATATTATGTGGCAGTTTACTCCATTGGGCTTTGTCATACTAAGGAAGCCTTCAGGGGTTTCAACCAGTCTAGACCTGCTGTAGGTGTAAAACTAAGGGTATGTCTACATTACGAAATTAAGTCAATTATATAGAAGTTGATTTTTAGAAACTGATTTTATAGTTGATTGTGTATGTTCACACTAAGCACATTAAGTCGGTGGAGTGCGTCTTCACTACTGTGGCTAGCATAGACTTATGGAGCGGTGCACTGTGGGTAGCTATCCAACAGTTCCTGCAGTCTCCACTGCCCTTTGGAATTTTGGGTTAAGCTTTCAGTGCCTGATGAGATAAAAACATTGTCACGGGTGGTTTTGGGTACATGTCATCAGTCGCCCCTCCCTCCATGAAAGCAATGACAGACAATCGTTTCACACCAGACACCAGGGCGATTAGAGGAGCACAGCAAGGCATGCTGTGCATCAGAGAGGCTTTGAAAGCCAGTTTCGTGACTAGCCAGGCTTTAGCGTCACAGTTGTGTGTGATTTGTTTCTCCTTGATGCAAATCTGCCCTCTTTGTTAATTTTAATTCCCTGAAAGCCAGTCACCCTCCCCACTTCAAAATAAAATAACTATTGTTTTGAAACCGTGCATTTTTCCTTTATTAATTAAAAAAAAAATGAGGTTGTGGAACATGAGGAGGAGGGTAGGTGGTTATACAGTGGATGGAGTGGGGTCTGTGCTCTGATTGGCTTTTCTGCAGCTCCAACAGATGCTTCATCATGTCCATTTGCTTGCCCATTAGCCTCAGCATCATGTCCTGCCTCCACTCTTCGCGCTCACTTAATTCTTTCCTGGCCTCTGCCACTGAATGCCTCCATGCATTAAGCTGTGCCCTATCAGTGCGGGAGGACTGCATGAGCTCAGAAAACATGTCATCGCGAGTGCATTTTTTTCGCCTTCTAATCTGCGATAACCTCAGGGATGGAGATGATAGGGGGAGTGTAGAAACATTCTACGCTCTGTGATTCTGGGGGGACTGCATGGTCACCTGTGCTGCTGAGTTTGCCACACTGACCAAACAGGAAATGAAATTCAAAAGTTCCCGGGGCTTCAAAAGTGTACCTGGCTAGTGCATCGAAGTTCAAAGTGCTGTCCAGAACGGTCACAATGGAACACTCTGGGATAGCTCCCGGAGGCCAATAATGTTGATTTGCGTCCGCACTACTCCAAATTTGACCCAGCAAAGTCGATTTTTAGCACTACTCCCTCACCGGGGGGGGGAGAAGAGAAGTTGATTTTTAAGAGTCCTTTAGGTCAGTGGAATGGGGTTGGTTGTGTGGACGCATTCATATTTAAATTCGACCTAACCCCGTAGTGTAGACCAGGTCTAACACTTCAAAGCAGATATATCCACTTGGTTATATAGACAAGGTAGATTATAGCTCTCATCACAAACAATTACCAGGTGGTGGCATGGTGACGAGCCATCTGAAATTGGAGACTTCTAGATAAGATGGCAACCATGAACGGGGGAACTGCTGGGAGGAAAATTTGCAGGAAAGATGTAAGAGAGCAAGGCAGACCAACTAGTTTTAAAACAGGGCAGAGGATAATTGTGCTATTTTATTAGCTTATTATTTGTGCAGTAAAGACGCAGGCATCGTGTCTTGTATGCAACAGCCAAGAAGTTAGGTCTGTGCTTTCAGAGGTGTGTGTTGCTTCGGCACAATAGGCAGATAAGTAATGAGAAATAGTGCCATCTAGGGTTGAAATTCTTTCCTAGTGTTTCAATAGGCAAAACACTATCTAAGCATCCCATTACATCCATATGGTTAAAAGCTAGTGTCAGGATGCCCACCCCTTGCAGTAACTATCATCAGGCTAGGACCATATATCTATGTATGTGTTTACAGAGCACTCAGCATGATGAGGCCCTGATTCTAACTGGGGCCACTGGGTGGATGCTACAGTAAAATATTTAATCTTAATGCCTCTGATTGTGGAAATATATGGGGCACTTGAGCTGAAGTGTTTCTGGTAGACGTCTTGCTCTTTCTTGTGGTCCTAATTATTGATTAATTCCTAAAAGATATAATGTCTTGGCTTTTTTTTGGAGGTAGAGTCAGTTATCTTCTTGATGAGGGAGGTGGGGAACTTGAATTACTTTGAAAACCTAAAATATTTGCAAAAAGAACAAGAGTACTTGTGAGCATAAGCTTTTGTGGGCTACAGCCCACTTCATTGGATGCATTCACTAGAAGTCTGTAAGGTGCCACAAGTACTCCTGTTCTTCTTGCGGACACAGACTAACACGTCTGCTACTCTGAAATCTAAAATATTTCTGTTTTTGTTTTTTTTCTCTTCCTCCAGTATATCTGGGGAAGATTTATTGCAGTTGTTTGAAAGGGACAATAAAATAGTCTGCTCCCTATACATCATGTGGTGGAAGGACTGACAGACTTGCATTGATAGACTTGCGTTTCTAGCTAAGCTAAACAAGACTTAAATGTTGCCCAGGAATAATTGGGAACCCTGGCTAGATCTTCCTCAAATGAAGCTTCCAGTGGCAGCCAGTGTCTCTTGAGATGGTCTTCTT
The DNA here is from genome assembly GCF_003597395.2 of Chelonoidis abingdonii. Taxonomy (NCBI): domain Eukaryota; kingdom Metazoa; phylum Chordata; order Testudines; family Testudinidae; genus Chelonoidis; species Chelonoidis abingdonii. The sequence goes on along the minus strand of NC_133788.1, from coordinate 6,317,701 downwards.
TGAAAATGCATGAATTTTTTACATGCCATATAAGTGTTGCCATGCATTCTGTTTTCATAGTCAGAGTAACCCTTGATTGACTTTCAGATTTAGTCGCTAACTCTAGAGCTGACCTGTATCCAGAAACAAAGGAGTTTGTTTTACAGATAAATCTGAGGCTTCTGATTATAGTTTTCTGGACTTACTTCTGTCTGACAGTAAGTGTCAGGGACTTTAGTATCTCCCAGAAAGCCTTCTGATTTAGGTTTTGGATTACATATCTTTCCACAAAGGACCTTCGGTATGTTAGAAGTAAACTTCTGTCTTCCTTTCAACGTGTATTCTAGACTAACTTGCTGCTTTATCAGAGTTAATGTGGGTATAGATCTAACGTGGATGTGATGGAATTCAATTAAACTAGACGGTTGCCATGAGCAGGTTCCATTTACAAGCAACCTTTTAAACTTTGCTGGATTTTAGGGCCAGACTTTCAGTGGTAGTTATTGACAGGATTCCATCTACTTTTGGCTCATTTACCCAGCCTCTCTCCCTCCTTTGTGTTTTTTTTTTTTAAATTTATATATAATATATGAATATGAGGAATGTAAACTTTTTCATTTAGGTGCTTTTAACTGGATTCATTGGTTGGTAGACAGTACCAAAAACTTAATCTATTTCAAGGATAGTTTTCTTGGAGATGCCATCCCAGGCTCAGAAGAAGCAGGCATTGTTGGCAAGAAATACATTCATAATTGGCTTTTTCCCTCTCCTTCCCGTTTGAATGCCTCTGTTTGCTGATTGCATGGTGGCTACCTTTTCTGCCCTCTCACCCCCCCCCCGCCCCCCATTACTTTTTATTTTCTTGTTCCCATTGAAAAGTCTAAAAGTGTGCAGTGCATGATGGAATGACTAAAGGCTGGGATGGATGCCTAGTCTGAGAGTTTATAATCTGCTGATTCATGGATCAGCATCCTATAAAACGCATAGTTGGCCTGCTCTGAGTTAAGGGCTTAATATTTTTCAGAGATCTGTTAGAGAAAAATATATCAGTTTGACTCTGACTTCCTTATTCAGAAAAATTCCCACCTTTCATTTCTTTCCTTCATATTCATCCTTATGTTATATGTCATTTTCTTGCCTAGTGAGTTGGGCACAGTAGCCTACAGTCTCTTTTGAACTAAACCTAGCCTCAAGCAACTATGTTTAATCACTTAGTTCTAAAATTTCAAGGGTCCAACCTGTTAAAAATATGTTCCAGGCTTCAAACACTACAAAAAACCACAAGACTATGGGGAGGGCTACAGTTTTGAGGGTCTGCACACTTGTGTAGTTTTCCTTGGTACAATTGGTGGACACTTCATATTGCCACAGTCCTTAGCAGACAGCGGGTAGCAGCAGATGGGAGGTGGAGGGTATTTAAGAGCAATAATACTTCTTAGTCAGTGTGCACATTTTCAGTGGTTAAAATCTACATAGAAACTTGTATATAATGCACAATCTAAAAAGCATGTTTTCCTTTTCTCGGTTTTGTTAAAGCATTTCTTGCACAGTGATAATTTTTGGCCTCAATGTTTAGGACAGTGGTTCTCAACTTGTTTACAATCGTGGACCACATATGCAGTGCTCTGTGTTATATGGGCCTCATCCACACAATATAGATACTATCTGTATGGCCCTGAGGATGTCACATGGGCTGCAGCCCTGTGCTGATTGGGCAGCAGGTTGAAAACCACTGGCGTAGGGCAGTTAATGACCATAGTAGTTTATATACACCCACACCCACCCAGGAATACCAGGTTATGTAAAAAGTGTTAAGCCTGCATTTTGCTGCTTCATTAAATGGAAATAAATAACTTATCCCAGTGTTTCTCAAACTTTTGTACTGATGGCCCCTTTAATATAGCGAGCCTCTGAGGGCGATCCCCCCTTTATCAATTAAAAAAACTTTTTAAAGTATTTAACACCGTTATTAATGCTGGAGGCAAAACAGGGTTTGGGATGGAGGCTGACAGCTCACGACCCCCCATGTAATAACCTTGTGACGGCCTGAGAGGTCCTGACCCACAGTTTGAGAACCCCTAACTTATTCTATCCAAAAACAAGTGTTTTGCAAATTACCCTAGAACTTTTTTGTTGGCCACAAGGATTCATCCAAGTTTTTCTTTCCTCAACAGATTGGTTTTACAGTAAGAGAGTTTTTAAAAACTCCAACTTCTCAGGCACCTCTGTCATGAAGCAGCAAAGAGTCCTGTGGCATCTTATAGACTAACAGATGTATTGGAGCATAAGCTTTCGTGGGTGAATACCCACTTCGTCGGATGCATGTAGTTTCTGTTATGAAACTTTGTGCACATTCTACCATAAGCTGTGTCCGCAGATGTTCACTTTTGAAATCACACTATTGCAATAATTGGTTGAAGGAGGGAAGGGGAAGAGAGGAGATCATGAAGAATAGCTTGATAAAACTTGATTATTACAAAACAACTTTTAAAACAAGTAATGGAAGCTTAAGAAGAAGGTTGGTAACTAATTTCATTACTTGGAAATTTGTTTTTGTCTTACCTCTGGCTTAGTTTAGTTATTAGTGTGAAAGTTTGATAATGAAAATATACAATGGAAATATTTTAAAAGCCTTTTTGTATTCCTGGCACTTTCTTTTTAAAGAAGTATTTTAATGCTTGTTGCGCTCTAATTTTTGCTATACCCTCCATAAAGGGAGGGAATCTCTGAGGTACTGAGCACCTCCTACAAGGCAATAAATTGAGGTCACTCAACCCCTTGCAAAATTGTCACCAAAGCAGCAGAATAATATACAGTATAACAGTGCACTGTAGTCATATTGCACCTACTCACTGAGGATCTTGAAGTGCTTTACAGAGATGAATCAATAAACTTCATGTCAGTATTTCCATTTTACAGATGAGGAAACAGCCACAGAGCAGTTATGATGAGAACTTTCAGAAATGACCACTGATTGCACTAGTACCCAATTTGAGATACCTTGAAACTAATTTTCAGAAATGCTAACACTCTTATTCTCCCCCCCTTCCACCTCCCAACTGAAGTCAACAAGAGCTGTGAGTGCTTAACACCTCTGAATACCTGGCCTAGAGTGTCTGTGTGGCCAACCAAAATTAGAGGCTAAAATCTGAGATACTGAAAACTAGAGGCCATTTCAGAAAATGTGGCTGTAAGTGACTTGCTCTCAGTCAGTTCCAGATCTGAGAATCTAATTCAGGAGTCCTGACTCTGATGTGCCTCTGCCAACTACCCTACTCAAGGAGTATCATCTAGTTTAGAGAAGTGGAAGAGTATGGGTTATTCTTTCGGAAGAGGAGGGTTTCAGTTTATTTGATTCTATCTTTTGATTATTGTTTTATGAGGCTGATTATTAATTGACTAAAACAAGCTTTGTATTGTAACTAGAGCTAGCAGTATAGCCTATGTGAGAGGTAAAACCAGGAGGTGGTTGGGTTTTTTTTTGAGCGCATAGCTATCTGCTTAAGCCTTAGTTTCATATGTTAGCTATGTTACCTCTGCAAAGTAAAGTTCAGTATTGATAAAGAGAATGGCATTTTGAAGAATCCACATCATGTAAGGCTGGGAGATGTTCAACATTTAGCTAGTATTCCTGTGCATTGTGTTTTGGACTTTCCAAATTGGATTGGATGTTGTGATTTGAAAAGAGTGTCAGCACTATGTAAATGAGCAAGGGAAGTGAAAGTGCATCTCATGCAGATAATTTCTATGTAGATAATTTGCCATAAAATTTATATTGCAGTCCTTAAAACCTTCAAAGATTTATTCTGTCTAGGGAAAAGTGATTTATGTGGTATTAAAACACTTTTTATGTTCCAGTCCTTTAGATTTAATGTTTATTGCCTATAAAAATGAAATCTTCCTGTGGATATTTAAAAGTTTTGGTACTGTGTGAAATATATTCAGCTTAGAATCTGGAATGCCTTGGCGATGCAGTAAATAAGTGGTGGAGTATTACCTCAGATTCACTAACCTAGATGGTCCAGACTTCTTGTACATAATGGACTCAGGACTAGATATTAATGTGCTTATCTCTGAGGCATGGTGAGTGGAAGTGTATATTGGTGAATCTGTGCGGAATTTTGTCACTTCATTTTGGTTGACCATGGTGACGATACCTCATAATGGTTTCTTAAACAGAATTTGGCCCATTATGTGTAGGCACAGTACAAATATAGAGGCAGATTTGGTCCCTGCCCAAAGGAATTTTCAGCTAAGGGTCAGATTTTACTCCAATCTACACTTCAACATAGAGATGTAAGGAGGAGGGAAGCCTTTCCCATCATGTCCTTTCATAGCCTTCCTACCTTGGGGCAAGCAGGCATTACATGCATATTACACTCCCCTTGAACAGGCAGGTGAGAAGTGAGTTGAGCCGTGGCTCTACCTCTTGTTCTCTGGGGGATGCAAGGCTAGTAATTCCAATAGTAATCTGCTATTGACTGAACCCTCCCACTCCTCTTCCTGGGCAATGAGGAAGCAGGGAGGGAATTGTGCTTCTCTGAAGCACAACTCCCAACACCGGAAAGCTCCGAGGGTAGTACCGCTCTTACACAGAGGAAACTGTATAAACACAATCAGGCCTAAAAACCTTGACAACCTACAATGTATGGGAGGAGAGAGAGAGAAACCAAATCAAACATGTAAACATTTATATACGAATTTTGTAATTTAACAGCAGTGGTGTCATTACAAAGTAAACAAACCCCATAATGTATAGCATTGAGTCTTTTCCACAATATTTTCTGTATTAAAATATATTCTGCAATAGAACCTTTACTCAGTGACACTCACAATGCAGAAGGCAGCAAGCTGATAGAAATTGGGAGAAAAGTTTGGCAAGTTCTTCTTACGTTTGCAGAATTCTGAACACTCTTTAAATCTTGTATTTTAAACTTAAGATTCATTCATATTTAACCAAGTCTTTTAGTAATTTGAGATATGGTCGAAAATACTGCAGTTCTGAGGGTTTATAAATAATGCTAAGTTTGCTACTGTACCTCAAATAACCTTTTTAATGCAATAATTCATCTTTTCAAATTATTTTGTTCTAGAGCAGGGGTTGGCAACCTTCCAGAAGTGATGTGCTGAGTCTTCATTTATTCACTTGAATTTAAGGTTTCGCGTGCCAGTAATACATTTTAATGTTTTTAGAAGATCTTTTTCTATAAGTCTACAATATATAACTGAACTATTGTTGTATGTAAAGTAAATAAGGTTTTTAAACTGTTTAAGAAGCTTCATTTAAAATTAAATTAAAATGCAGAGCCCCCCCAAGACTGGTGGCCAGGACCCAGGAAGTGTGAGTGCCATTGAAAATCAGCTCACATGCCGCCTTCGGGTAAAAGACTGGGCCCAGATTTCTAAGGCCTAGGAAGTGGCTGGATATTGCAGTAAATACATTTAAATGTCTTGTAGTAAAGCGCAGCACTTGCTGCGGTATGTTTTGCTTGGTAATTTGTGTATCATTTAAACAATGGAGCCCACTGCTCATCCTTCAGGCTGGAGGGTAAGGCATGACCTAGTATTTATCAAAAATAACAAGGATGGAGAGCACTGTTCTTATTCTGGTCTAGAGAGTGTGGAATGAAAGCCATACGTGGAAAGGAGGTGGGCCAAAGGAGAGCTCATTCTGGATAAATTGGAAGGAGCAGGGAGGAGGAGGAAAGAGTCCTGAACATAAAGATAGTAGGACAGATTCTGTTTTCACTCTCATGCAGATCCATTGCAGAGTGGCATGAATATCACTTAACAGAATTAGAACTAGTTTTTAAAAATATTAGTCAGGCTTTGATAAGATGAACATCCCTTTTATGTGATGTGGTTGCTATATTTCACATCTTTTCTGTGGACATACTGTGTGGCTACAGAGCTTTCTGCACAGTTCCTCTTTACGTTGTAGCTGCACATTTGAAAGACTGTCTTCACACTCAGGACTAAACTCATATATTCTTGAAATTGAATGTTGGATTCTCTGAACAGCAGCAAAGATTAGAAAGAGCCTAAAATATTTTAAAAGTAATGTTGGCATCTTTTCGTTTTGCTTAGATATCTTCATATAGGAGGAGTCATGTATCTTTATGATCATAGCAATTCGTATATATTGTCAGAAATCATGACCACTCACTGCAGGAAGCTGTGGTGTGCAGGATGCCATAGAACCCAAGAGCTGGATATCCAAGTCATGCCAGAAGCATCTCATCCTTAAAAATCCCTAGGTTTTCTTCAGATAGGGCACTTTTCCCTTGTATTCAAGGAGGATACTAAAGTAAGGTGGGTTGAAGAAAAAACTCTTAAATCAAGATATTTAGTAACTTTTCATGCATGTGTGTGTGCAGACTAAGAGTTTTCTCCTTGATTTAATTTACATCTTACTCCATTTTAAACTTACAGGTGTTCTGGTCTAACTGTTATACCACCAGGCTTCAGACTTTACAGAGCTCCCTTCTGATTCCTCTCCACAAGGGCACACTTGCTCCTAACGTCCAAAGGCCTCCTGCCTGTCCACAACTTCCAACTGAATAATGGAAATTTAAAAATGGACTCTAATCTATTCACTTTTTTTTTTTTTAAAAAAAAAAGGGGTGTGTGTGTGGGGGTAGTCTCCAGACATGGGATCGGGGAGGATGGTGTGTGCTCAAGGACAGTGAGTCTCATAGGACAGCTGGTAAGGAGTAATCTTGTCATTAATAATCAACATGAGGCCTCCAGAAGTGCATGGGAGGGAGAGAAGATGGTATTGATTTCAGAGTGGTCAACTGAAAATTGCATTGTTCACATGCTACTGTAGGTCAAACCTTTGCATGCTGCTTTTGGCTGAAGAGTTTTGGGTAGGTTCCTCTAACCTTGTGTTTTTTCTGACGTGCCTCCTCTCAAGGTTCAGTCATCCTCTTTATTGCAAGAAGAGACTGAAGTGTTGAGTGCCCTTGAGGTTAGCTTTTGCTTTTTTATTTTCCTTTTTAACATCTAGAGAAGATCTCCATTAGGAAAAAAGAAGATCCCAAAAAATATAGAGGGAAAATATTTGTTTCTTTCTTTGCTTTTTATTTTTCCTTTTTGGTTGGTTTCATCATGTACTCTTAAACTATCAATCCTGAAATGCTGGCTCTAAGTCAGGGGTGGGCAAACTTTTTGGGCCGAGGGCCACATGTGGGTGGGGAAACTGTGTGCAGGGCCGGGGCAGGGGGTTGGGGTGCGGGAGAGAGTGCCGGGTGTGGGAGGGGTGCGGTGTGCAGGAAGGGGCTTAGGGCAACGGATTGGGGCAGAGGAGGGATGTGGGATGTTTAGGGGGCTAAGGGAACCGGGGTTGGGTGCAGAAGGGGGCTCAGGGCAGGGGTCTGGGGTGCAGGAGGGGTCTGCGGTGCAGGCAGGGGGCTGGGTGCAGGAGGAGTTCAGGCTGTGGGGTGGCAGTGGCACGCACCGGGGCCAGGGCAGGCTCCGTGCACGCCTGCCCTGTCCCCGGCCCTGCGCTGCTCCAGGAAGTGCCGTGGCCCCTGGGAGAGGGCTGCGCATGCACTGTCCTTGCTGTGCCTCCAGGTCCCTCCCCCAAAGCTCCGATTGGCTGCAGTTCTTCGTTCCTGTCCAATGGGAGCTGCAGGGGCCAGTGCCTGGAGGCAAAGGCCCTGGGGCTGCAGGGACATTGGGCCGGCAGCTGCTGAAAGCAGCGTAGAGCCTGTGGTGCCACATGGGGGCAATCCTGTGGGCTGTAGTTTTCCCACCCCTGCTATAAGTCATGGAAATGAAATTTCCACAAACGAAAAGTATCTGTATTCAAAATGGGCTGGATGGTATTGTGTGAATTTGATACTCATTACATACAATCCACGAAAATTACATCTTTGCTTCACTGAGGTCGATGGCTCTAAACCTGTCCAGACTACTGTACCCCTTTCAGGAGTCTAATTTATCTTGCATAGCCCCAAGTTTCACCTCACTTAAAAACTACTTGCTTACAAAATCAGACATAAAAATACAAGTGTCACAGCACACTATTACTGAAAAATTGCTTACTTTTTCATTTTTACCATATAATTATAAAATAAATCAAATAAAAATATAAATATTGTAATTACATTTCAGTGTATAGTGTATATAGAGCAGTATAAACAAGTCATTATCTGTATGAAATTGTAGTTTATACTGACTTCGCTGGCCTGTTGTAAAACTAAGCAAATACCTAGATGAGTTGATATACCCTCGGGTACATGTGCCCCTGGTTGAGAACACACTGACCTAGGTCACCCAGCAGAAAACCCATAAGGGATGTCAATCCAGCTTCCTTGTTTGGAAATCACTGTTTGGCACAGTGCCTTTCAAGGAATGAAAACCAAAAAGGATCCTTAAGAAAGGGGCAACTTGCCCCCCGTACTATCACCACCAAAGCAAAAAGCACTGTACTGTAAGTGACTGCATCTAAGGGGATGGCTACACTTGCAGCCATGCAGCACTGCCGCGGGAGCGCTCCTGCGGCAGTGCTTTGAAGTGCAAGTGTGGTTGCAGCGCCAGCACTAGAAGAGAACTCTCCCAGCGCTGCAGGTACTCCACCTCCGTGTGGGCATTAGCTTGCAGTGCTGGGAGCCGTGCTCCCAGTGCTGGGGCACTGTTTACACTGGCGCTTTGGAGCGCTGTAACTTGCTGCGCTCGGGTGTGTTTTTTCACACCCCTGAGCTTGAAAGTTGCAGCACTGTAAAGCGCCAGTGTAGCCAAGGCCTAATAGAATATCTTTTGCTGTGTGTGAGGGGGAAGGGGATGAAGTAATTTGTTCCATCACAAATCCAAGTAATTTGTGAAACTGAACTAATTAGCAGACAATCTGCACTGATTGATACAGCTGCATTCTTTACTGAAAGATTGTAAACATACAGCAGTAAAAACAATTCTGCAAAGACAGTAACTGCAAGATAGTGAAATGATGTCTTTGATAGCCAAAATTTGGGACTTTTCAGTGACTGTATTATAGCAGGGTTGAGAGCGTCACTGTAGTTAAATCTGTTGTTTTGATTACAAATCTCCTTTTAGTGTGGTTTATATAGTTCCACTGCTATTCATTTCAGTGAAACTTGACAAATTCTTGAATTAAGATGTCTGAAGAGTTGAAAGTTGTTTAGCCATAATTTTACTATACTCCTGTAGGACATGGTGCAGAACTGTGCTATCTGTAGCTGTTGCATCTGATTCAGTGCTGCTCCCAGTGTGGACAGGGTGTAGAGTGAGAGAAATTCTAAAGTATGTGTTTATTTTAATGTTAAAAATGCTGCACAATAATTAACATACTAATATGCCAAGTTGTCCTGAATTTTAAGAGAACTTTGGGCATTGCCTTCATAAGAATTCCTTATTGTGTAATTCATATTATTGCTAATGTACATTAACAAGTGGGAAGGACAGGTCAGTGGTTTGAGCATTGGCCTGCTAAACCCAGGGTTGTAAGTTCAATCCTTGAGGGGGCCATTTAGGGATCTGGGGATTGGTCCTGCTTTGAGCAGCGGGTTGGACTAGATGATCTCTTGAGGTCCCTTTCAACCCTAATAATCTATGATTCTATGAAGTGTTCAGTGAATTGCATGCTAAACTGTCAATCCATATTAAGAACACTATATAGAATATGCAAACTTTGGCTCTGTATTAGCTTTCAAAGCTCCATAATATTTGCTGAATATTATTCTTAATATACTCTAATGATATGCACATTGTCACCATAGGGCGTGCCTCTGTGTGAATGCACATGTACTAAACTTTTTTCTTTTTCATATCACAAAGAATGAGCTAAACAAAATATCCACATTATGTTTCTGGGAACACTTAATTAGAAACTATACTCTGTATCCCAACAGATGCATTTCAGTTTTAGGTCAATATTAACTGGTGCTTAGAGGACAGCAAAACTCTCCCAAAAGTTTTCAGAATCTGACAACTTGTCTAGAAGTCTAAAATTCATAACACTCAATATTGGTAGCCTAATGATAGGCATACACTGTTACTGTTCCAAAGGAATATATTATCATATAACTAGTTCATTCTTATGGGTTTGGATATGAACACTAATAGGTCTAAGGGAGGTTTTTTGTTTTAAAAGAGTGTTTAAGTAGGATGGTATCATAGGGGTAGCTGTGTTAGTCTGGATCTGCATCCGACGAAGTGGATATTCACCCATGAAAGCTCATGCTGCAGTACATCTGTTAGTCTATAAGGTGCCACAGGACTCTTTGCTGCTTTTAAGTAGGATAAAACTTGAATAAGGAAAATGCTTGCTTGTTTATATCGTAGTTACTTTAATTTCTAAATAATTTATTGTACAAACAATGTTACAAAAATAAATACAAACTGGATTGATATCAATGATCACCCCTCTTTTCCAAGCCTGGGAAAATGTCTAAGCCTTGCAGAATGCCCCAAAAATCGTCAAACTCTGGCTCTATCAGTCCAAAGGAGGAAGCAAATTTCAGAGGCAAGGACCCTCTCTGAAAAGTCTCTGCCAGAAAATCCCTCCAGCTTAAACCATTTGTATGAACAGCAATTATAATTTGTCAGTAATTTTCTTCTGTTCTTGCTGTTATTGTAGATATTTGTGTTTGTGAGTACAAGCTCACTATCCAGTTTCTTCTGCAGAGTCCTGCAATGAACTCATCAGCCTGCATTTGACATCGGCCTGTCATTATGTCAGGTATATCAGGAATCCAGCAATATGACTTGACTTCAGGAAGAAGAGAAAAACTAAGATATCGCTAACAAGTATTTAAACATGTCTTTTAGTAATGTGTAAAAGTGGCAAGGCCTGTTACTGAAATTATTAGAGAGGGTAACTTTGATTGAATTTTCAAGTAAGATAAACTTGCAGATTTTTCCTAATGTGCAAGTCTGTCTTTAATGTTTTTAAACTAATAAAAACAAGGAATTTCCGAGTTAAAACTCCAGCTACATCCTTCCAAACCATATGTGCTGTGATACATATGATAAGACCATGCACTGTGATCTGCTATGATGTTTCTACAATACCTGGGCATAGTAGGGGGAAATGAAAGGTAATGTGATGTGTCAGCTCAAATTCAGAATTCCCTAGTTTTCTTCTTCTCCCGGAGGGATTACTTTATTGGAATATAATTAGGAAAACATTTCCTTTAGGTTTCATTTTCAGATACTTGTTTGTATTTTCTGTTAATGGTTGGACGTAGGATATTTTCAGGAAAGTTTTAATAGGTGCAGTTTTATTAGTGGTAATCTCCTTTGGATACCAAAGGACAATGGTAATAATTGTGATGACGCCTTTAAGGCCAGATAGCAGTTCTCCTTCATGCATAGTCCCATGATAACTGTTTTCCAAAGATGAGGGGAAGTTCTCTCCATTATCCAGTGCAAGTTAATTGTGAAATTTGAGTTTTCCAATTTGGAGTTTAATGTGCAGTAACGTTTTCTAAATTACGTATATTAATGTCTGCAAATTTAATTGAAAGAAATACATATGGATATTTTTCAGAAGTTCTGAGCACTCAGAATTCTGATTGAAACAAGATTCAGTGTGTGTGTATTGACTTATAGCAACATTCATAGTGAGTTAGAAATCCTGGTCTGTAGTGTTGTATGGGTTTTGCTCACAGCACGGTCATACCTCATTTATTAATAAAGTTTAGGTTGGAGAAGAAGTGTAACTAAATACTTTAGCTAAGCTTTGTTACATCATTTAAAGGTTTGAACTTTTTTTTTTATTATTATTATTTAACCCATGCCTTGAGGTTATGTTTTAATTTCAGTTGAGACCCTGTGAATTGTTTAATGTAACCCACTGGTGCCCAGAATCCACATTTCTAGATATTAACAGCAAATAAAATTCTATCAGAATATAGTGAAGGGATATTACAAAATGTCAGTAAAACTTTCTCACCTGAGAGCAATGCTGCTATGCCACCTGGCTAAGAGCAAGTTCTGACTAATGACAGCACAGTATATTAACTCAGTTAAATTGATTGACTGTTCCAAAATATAAAGACCTAAAATCATATTAAATTCTTATTCACTGAAATTTTCTTTCAACTGAGCTGATTTGGATGAGCTATATGCACTGATCAAAAACTCATAATCTGTAGTTGTCAAGAGGCATTGTCTTTTTTTGTTTTTTTTTCAATGTCTATTTCTGTGATTACTGTACGATGTCAGCAGTGCTTGTGGTCCCAGCGCTAGCAGTCATTAGCGATGCATTGCCTATTTGACAGTGCTGCTTCCTGAAAGATGCGATCTTGTACTCTCAGGAAGAAGGACAAAAAAGAAAGTGTCTCATGTGGAATCAAATATGCAACAATTATAGTCATTGTTCTAAGGGGTCACTGTGTCAGTAGAGAATATAATAAAGAGGAACAATTTAATTATTAGGATAGGTGCTGTTGTGATTATAATTAAGGATACAATTCAGTCACGGGTAATTTTTAGGAAAAGTTATGAACAGGTCACGGGTAATAAACAGAAATTCATAGCCTGTGACCTGTCCATGACTTGTACTATATACCTCTGACTAAATCTTAGCTGGGGGTGGGGAGGGGTGCTGCTCTTGGGAGCCGCTACTTTGGGGCAGGGAGCTGGGGGCCAGTGGCACCAGCTGCCAGGGGCCATTGAGGCCAGCAGCACCAACTCCTGCTGCCGCTCAGATGGTCCCTGGGGCCAACCACACAGGCCCTTGCTTGGGGGGTTCCCGGGGACAGCTACCCTGGGGCCACCTGAGCAGTGGCTGGTGCAGCTGGCCCCGGGGCTGCTCCAGCAGTGCCAGTGCAGCTGGCTGTGAGGCCGGCCAGCCACTGCTGCTCTGGCCACCTCTGGGACCACTGCTGGGGGCCACCGAGCTGCATCTGCTCAGACGGTCCAGGGGCCAGCTGCAAGCAACAGCCGGTGCGGCTGGTCCAACCGCTTGGGCAGCTCTGGGATCAACTACACCGGCCACTGCAGAAGTCACGAAGGTCACAGAAAGTTATGGAATTCAGCACTTCCATGACAGACATGGAGCCCTAATTGTAATAGCTTGCTTTTCAAATTGGCCAATTGTTGATCAGCTTACTATGATTGGTATGTCAGGCAGATACTGTACAGCTTATTTTGTGCAACTTGGCTGAACAAATCCTTAGTTGATACCTAGCAGTTGGTTTTAGACTCATGGGGTTAGAAGCGACCTTAGGGGTCTGTTGATTCTCTTATTTTATTTATTTTTTATTTGGCATGGTTCTGGGTACAACCATATGCTGCATCTGACTGGAGGGCCTGGTGTCAGTGTGGGGCGGCTACTCGTGGCGGAGCAGCTCCTATAAAATACCAGTGTTGCAACCTTCAGAGTAAGACAAGTATAGGGCACCTTAAAACCCAAGCCCCCACTGCCTTGTGGGTATTCCTTGTTTGGAGTAAGGCTAAGAGACATTCCCCTGACAGAAATGTGACCTCACTGAAGCGTTAGACAGTCTGCAGTAGTTCTGATCTGATGCTCTCTGACAGAAGATACAACCATGCAACGGAGCATCTGAATTTGGTCTGGCCTTTGGACTCTGTCTCAGTGGTCTAAAGGAGGGATGGTAGATCTAGGGTAGCCTCCGCTCCTCCATACTCTTGCTTAGGCATACATGTTGAAGGTGTTGGTGTGATATTCATCAGGCACCTGATTAGACCTTTTATGTGTATGGCACGATCCAGTGGATCGACAGTTGCCTATTTGGCAGAAAGAGATGTAATTTGATTTGCCATCAGTTACTATGAGAGTAACAACTTTTAAAGTGTGTGGGTTTTTTTCCTTTCCAAATGATTAACCACATCTAGTGTGTGATTACTTGGTTACATGTCGTCATGTAGCAAGTCCTCAGGTAAAAGTAGTATGGATTGGTGGATTGAGTGTAGGGCTGGGAATCAGGAATTTCCTTCCTTCTAATCCAAGTTTCTAGCTACTACTTGCTGTGCAGCCTTGAGCAAATCACTTAAACTGTCTGGATCGCAGTTTCTGTATATATGAAACAGGAGTAGGGAAACAAAGGTCTTAGCAGTGTATAAGTACTAAATATTTTGTTTATTTTGTAAGTGCTAAATAAAGTGGGAGTGAAATCTCATTGTTTTCAGGACGTATAAATTTCCTGTTGGGACCTTTCCTTCCTTGATTTAAATCTGGTGTTAAGTTGGCTGCATATTGCTGCTGCTGTGGAGGCTGCTTTCAACATTCACTCTCTGGGAGAGAGAGGCAGTTACTTAATGTGTGGGAAGTCAGTTGAGCCATAAGTCCTGACAGTCACAGGAATTGTCATGGTCTAGGTTGGACTTGAAGAATAAAAGAAGAATTGATGTGACTTGTTACAGAAAATGAGAACCAAACTACCATTTCTACTTTATGCACGTATGTTTCTCTTGAAATAAAATGCATTGACAAACGTCTTCGTTGCTGTGCCTATAAACATAATAAAAAAAGGCGAGTGGGGACCAGGTGTGGCTAAGAGAGAATAGTGTGTGTTACCTTCATTGCATGAATGGGCTCCAGTACAGATGCTTCTTAAAAAGAAATGAAAAAATAAAATTCTTTGAAGAAATGCTGGCAGAAAAGCAGAGGCATAGATGCAATGACCGCTTAATTCAACTAGTGTTTTAGCAAAATGTTCCAAGTAAATTGCCAAATAGTTAAAGGAAATGAATTCATTTATGTTGGGACAACAATGAAGTGAAGAAGACCCTGGTGGCTTGTGGCCTCTGTAGTAGTGTGGCATTAGATTTGTTATGAGTGGAGTTGGGGTGACGGATGTGAGTAGAGAAGGAGTTCTGAGAGGTATAATCTAGGCATGATGAAAACTCAGTGGTTTCAAGGATTTGAGGAAATGCAGGATAAAATGGGGGAATGCTAGAGGCTGTCCTACACCTGCATGGCAAAGGATTGTGAGCACGGCTGTTTGATGACTTCATGGAGTAGATGAATGGCTGTGGAGACTGTATTGTTGGCTGTATCTGATTGTGTATTCCTAACACACAAACCCTTGGACACAGCTTCTCTGCTGAATCTTAATTCACATCTGAACAATTGGATCAGAGGACTATGCAAAGCAAAAGAACAGTATGTGGAAGTAGTTACTTGCAAGTTAGTTTTCCCGGCTTTTGCAACAGATTGCGGTAAATGGAGAGGGGGAATGGACAAAACTGAGTTCTTGTTAATAGCAACTCTGGAAATGAATCCTGCCTTGCTTATGTTGAATACTCTATTTCTAGCAATGGTGGAAGTGTTGGTGTAAACCCTCACTAGCATTTTACTATTGTGTCAGATTAAGAACTGTTTATGTGAACGGCCATATTTTTGCTAAACAAGAAAAGAAGCTCATAAGTCAAACCTATTGAATCCTCTGGCTCCCTTATCCTTACTGACCCAAGAACAGCCTCTGTGAGTTTGGGACCCAGGGTGCTGATCCAAAAGCAGGAACAGTAGGGACTTTAGCAATGTTCTTCCCCCAGTACTAATGGATCTATTGCTGTCTCCTCTGCATCTCCAGCAGAATTCTCCTGCTGTCACTGGCTCCTTTGGAAGAGCTGATGCCTTTTTGCTCCTGTTTCTAGATCTGTTGATGAGTTGCTCTCTGTTTGTGGCACTGGTTTCTTTGACCTGGTGTCAACATGGAAGTCAGATGCCACGATGGTGTTTTAAAGTGTGAGTACTATCTCTCATTGATGTCCATTGAGATACATTGTTGCCCTTCTGTATGTATTCACCCTTTGCCTTATGCTTCGGGTACTGCATAAATTCTTTTCTTTTCATCCAAAAGTACTGTATGCAGTACAGTACTTGTTGCAGTTAAAGCATGTTTAAATTCCTGTTTGGTGTCAGCAAATAATAAAATGTTTCTTCCACACTGGAACTTCCTAACCAATTCCAAAGGTGAAAGGTAACCACAGTGGTTCTTCAAAATGACAGTATGTCTGCTACACAGCCTCCTTGCATTTAAAGCTTTTGGCTTTGAATTCTCCTACCGGAGTCTGAAATTCAGGCGTTCTGTGCGTTGCCTGTTGGTTGCTCGCCATCCATGTTTGTTTTGTAAGGGCTGGTCTACGCTGGGCAGAGGGGAGGGGAGGGTCGATGTAAAATACACGACTTCAGCTACGGAATAGCGTAGCTGAAGTTGTGTATCTTATTTCGACTTACCTCCGTTCCTCATGGCACGGGATCGATGGCCGTGGCTCCCCCGTTGTCTCCGCTTCCGCTGGTCACCCTGGTGGAGTTCCAGAGTCGATGGGAGTACGTTTGGGGATTGATATATCGCGTCTAGATGAGACGCGATATATCAATCCCCGATAGATAGATTGCTACCCGCCGATGTGCTTATGATGAAGTTCAGTGTCCAGCTCAGTGGTGCTTGATTTTGATTTGTGCTAATAAATAACCCTGGATTGAGCCAACATGGAATGTATGTTACAGGAAAGAGAGAGGAACTTCTGCATCAGATCTAAGCTTACTGGTGTCACCTTTTTTAACATTAGTTTAAATTATTTTAAGTAGTTTTTTTAGTTGAAAGTCTGTTTTAACTGTGTTCATTTTCCTTTCTGAAAATAAACCGAATTTCACTTTTAACAAAAGGCTGACCTTCCAAACATCTTAACAATAGAAATTTGGTGGTGCTAATTTATAATTCTTTGAGTGCTTGTTCATGACAATTCCAGTCAGGTATGTGCGCGTGCCACATGCATGACAGCTGGAAGATTTTTTCCCCTAGCAGCATTCATAGGGTTGGCCTGGGTGCCCCCTGGAGTTGTGCCTTCATGGCGCCCAATATAGGGTCCTGCCAACCTGCCACCCTCTCAGTTCCTTTTTACTGCCAGTGATGGCTAGCTGGAACTTCCCGTGCTCTTCTTTCTGCAGGCACCTTTAGCAGTGTCCCGTTGTATTTTGTATATCGTTAATAGTAGTAGTTTTTGTCCTAAGTTAATAGTAGAAATAGGGTAAGTTTTTTGTTGTGGGGGTTTCACCCCCTTGTTTCTCCCTTACCATCAGGGCATGCCTTGGTCGCCAGGGTTCAAACGGAGTGGAGTCTAGGGAAAGTTTATGCCAAAAAGTGACGTACACACTTCTTGTTTGAAGTGTTTTGGTGAGAGTCACTGAAAGGACAAGTGCCGCATTTGTAAAGGGTTTCGACCTGAGGACTCTTAAGGATTGCAAGCAGGCACTCAGGCTTATCCTCATGGAGGTAGCCCTCTGCCTGCAATCTGACCTGGGTTGACGAAGCCCGTGTGGACTGCTGCCACCTCTGTGTGCAGCGCAGCGGCGCCAACAGCATGCAAGTCAGCTCTTAGAAAGGAGACTAAGTACTCCTGGCACCGACACGGTGCTGAACATAAGACTTTTTGGTAGGTGCAGATCTGTATCCCTGGTGTCCCAGAAGAAACAGAGGCAGGAGAGAGGGCACTCTCCCCCTCCTAAGCCTAAGGAGACAGTGGCAGGGAGACCTCAGCCCACACAGTCTACTTCAGGCCCAGCAGTTCCCAGGGGCTCATGGACTCCTGCTCTGCAAGGGGTCCAGTCGAGTCCGTCGCACTGCCATTCTCCGGACCATCATGGCTGGGGCATTCAACTCCCCTCTACTACGGAGACTTTTTTTAGGCGACATAGGACCTTATTCAGCTGACGGATCTGCCTTCTTCAAGGAGGGATGAGGCATTGGTGTTAGCCAGGCCGTCTATGGAAACCACCAACTCAGTGGCCCTTTTGAACTCTCGGGGCTTACCGTCAGTCAGACAGGTTCTCAGCAGCAGGAACCCCTCCACAAGAGCTACCTGCCTTGCCAAGTGGAAGAGATTTTCAGTTTGGTCAGTGCAGCACCATTCATCCCTGACTTTCACCTCAGTGCCACTTATAGAGCACTATCTTCTCCACCTCAAGCAGCAGGGACTGTCTGTGCTGTCAATAAGGATTCACTTGGCTGCCATCTCTGCCTTCCACCCAGGCACAGAGGGATGCTCAGTCCTTGCCAACCTGTTGGTCAGCCATTTTCTTAAAGGTCTCAACAGGCTATGCCCACAGGTTGGACAGTCTGTCCTGACTTGGGATCTCAGTTTGGTCCTATCCAGACTCGTGGGGCCGCCATCTGAGCCTTTGGTAACGTGCTCCCTGAGCGCGCACGTGCTCGCTCTCCCTCTCTCTCTCTCGCGCGCTCTCTCTCTCTCTCACACATATAAATACAAGGTCGCATTTCTGGTAGCGATAATCTCAGCTAGGAGGGTGTCTGAGCTCAGGGCACTAACATCAGAGCCCCCTTACACTGTATTCCATAAGGACAAGGTTCAGCTCAGGCCTCACACGGCTTTTCTCCCAAAGTTTGTCTCCCAGTTTCACATCAGCCAGGACATCTTCCTCCCTGTAGTGTACCCTAAGCCGATCTTGAGCAGCAGGGAGCAAAGGCTTCTCTCATGGGATGTCCACAATGCGCTAGCCTTATACGTTGAGAGAATGAAGCCGTTCTGAAAGTCTGACCAGTTATTAGTGGCAGTGGTAGATGGAATGGAAGGTCTTCTTGTCTCCTCTGAATGGGTTTTGTCGTGGATCATGTTCCGCATCCGTGAGTGCTACAGTCTGGCAGGGGTGCCTGCTCCTTTAATTATTGCGCATTCCACCAAGGCTCAGACCTCTTCAGTGGCGTTCCTGGCGCAGGTTCCCACCCAGGAAATCTGCAGTGCAGTGACGTCGTCCTCCATACACGCTTTCACCACACACTGTGCAGTCACCCAGCAGGCCAGAGACGATGCGGCCTTTGAAAGAGCAGTGCTCCAGTCACTGGCGATTCCGACCCCACCTCCTGAACTTGGGCTTGTGAGTCACCTGATTTGGAATTGACGTGAACAAGCACTCGAAGAAGAAAAGTTACTCACCTCATAACTATTGTTCTTCAACATGTGTTCATGTCCATTCCAATACCCACTCTTCTATCCCTCTGTCAGAGTAACCGACAAAAAGGAACTGACGGGGTGACGGGTTGGCAGGGCCCTATATTGGGCGCCATGAAGGACCGACTCCAGGGGGCGCCCAAGCCGACTGTATGGATGCTGCTAGGGGAAAAATCTTCCGGCTGTTGTGCACATGGTGTGCTCACACACTTGATTGGAATGGACATGAACAACAGTTATGAGAAGGTGAGTAACCATTTTTTCCTATCAAGATGCCTTTGTTTTGGATGAAACTGCAAATTGTGTGTGTTTCCCTTCACCGTTTTGCTGCATGCCTGGAGAAATGTCAAACATACAAAGCAGCTTTTTTTGCTACTCTAAAATATTCTATTCTTCAGACTATAATTGATTCCCCTACACTTGTCTCCTGTTGCAGGACTGCTGAGAAGTGTCATCGTTTAAACCTTTATTCCCTCTCTTCCCCCCCACCTTATCAGCAAGCAGTCAGTATACTTCTGCTGGCATGGTTAGTAGGCTGCAGAAACATGTCAAACATATAATGCAGATATCTTAGCTGCTGTAAGAAACACTTTCTTTTTCAGTTTCCCTTAATCAGGTATTTAAAGAGAGGAAAAATTTTCAAAGCTACATTGAATAAATTTTTGATCAGTAGATAAATGTAGTCTCAAGAGAAGCCTGAAGTGAACTATTACATAATACTCTTTTCATTTTGTTGACTTGGTAGCTAATGAACAGGGAATTATTGATAGTGTATTACAGAAGAAGTCAGCTTCATGGCACTGCACTGTCTTGCCCTGTGGCAAACTGCATGGAGCTCAGGCTCATGCACTCACACCTGCGAGCACTGAGGAGATTAAGCTTTGTTCCCCTAAAAAGGGAGAACAAGTGTCGGATAATTATAGTATAGTGCATATATATATATTATTTTCATTGATTTTATAACTAAATGTCTTGATGTGACATTCCTAGATTAGTTCCAAAATGAAATGGAATGCTACTTTTTCTAATGTTAAACTAGAACAGTTTCTCAGGAGATCATATCTCTGAGCCTTCCTTCTGGAGTCTTGGTTCCTGAGCTAAAGTTCTGAAGTAGAACTGTGACTGACCATAGTGTGGATTTAGGAGCATGATGCTGTTGTAGCTACTGTGAATGCATAACACCTATTGAATTCTGTGTGAGTTCAGTGTGGGCAGACCTGTTGAGAGAAATTTGGGCCCCGATACATCACAGTCACAAGTCCCATTTCACCCCAGTTATAAATATTTTGTGGGGACTTGTTCTCAGGGTCCTGGTACAAATGTTCCCCTGTCCCCACCCTCGTGTCAGTCCTGAGTGTGTGCAATGGCCGCAGGATTAGCCATGTAAAATATTGGAATAGCATGGGGAAAAACATAAGTGAGAGTAAGAAATGTAAATGGTGCAGGGGAAAATGCAGGGAAATAGTTTTTTAAAATTACAACTTAAGTTATAAGTAATGAGGCAAGAATAGTGCTGCAGGGTGTTGAATGGGCCTGTTGCTATGAAATTGGTCCTCAGCCCTGGGCCTTCTGTTATCTCCTGGTTCTGCCTGCAGAGTCACCAGCTTGTTTCTGTTTCTCTCCCAGTGGATCTATCATTTGCCACTAGGAAGGAGAGGAGAAGATGGAGGGGTGCAACACCTTTTTAGAGACGCAGGTGGTGGGCACAATCTCCGATTACCTGCCCTCTCCCCCAGTGGCAATTTAAAGGGCTCTTGAGAATTCTGATTCTCCTTCCCTTATCTCTCCTCCAGTGCCCAAAATTAAACTATTGTTTACACATCCTCCTCACCCACCTATTATCTCTTTCCAGTCTCCACCAAATCTAGTGTCTATGCGCATTCTCACCATTGATTCTTTCCTCTAACTTCTGCTTTCCACCTCCTGTTTCCCTCACTGCTAGGGTGAAGGGAAGGGAAGGAGATTGGAGAGACGCAGATTGGAGATTCTTGGTAATGCATGGTCTTCTCTGCTTGAGGTTCATCTTCTTTCACCCTTCTCTGGAAACGTTAAGCGTGGGTGGGGTGAGGAGTCCTCTTGCAGTGTTCTGAATACATAGGTAGTGTCCCCTTTCTGAGAACTCTGCCCAGACAGAGCAGTAACAAAGCCCTCTAATTCCAGAAGAGTCAGGTGCTCGCACATAGTGCTTCTGGGCAGGGAGCTGGAAATACTGGTTGCAGCCCTTAATTACAAAATGGGATTTTTGTTTCTGCATGTGTCCGGGAGTGTGTATGATCTGTTCAGTATTCTAGAGGGTCAGTGGGGGCTGCAAGTGGCCTTCAGGCTTTGAGTACCAAGGGAATATACCATTGCTGTCTCTGTTTTTAACATGTTAAATAAAAATTAAAGGAAAAAATATTAAATGATATTCTAGTGGAACTTCATAATTGTCACTAAACAGATTCATCATAAATTTGATTAATGTATTAATGTTACAGTGAATATCAAATTAACCTTGTGGTATGTCTATGATATAGTTCTGATACAGCATAAAAGAAATATTTGATGTTGATATTTAAGGATTCCTTTTTAATAAGACTTACATTTAAGAGTATAATGCTTTCTTTACCTTGTGTTCCCCCATTTAACAAATGAATGTAATGTTGGTGAAAGGGTCATGGACAGCTCCGGAGAGGATGGTCATTACCTAATCACAAAACAAGTGTACAATGGGTAATGTAAAACTTCCCTAACCACCTCCCCAATCTGCCTTAACTTGGTCTGACCACCTTGGGGTGGAATTAGTTTAGCTCCATGTCTCTGCTTGACCTCGCTTCTCGAATGAGAAAGTGTCCTGAGACGCCAACTCATTTTGCATAGGCCGTTGAGCAATGGTAAAGTTTGGATATCCTTCACTAAAAGTTTAGTAGCCAGATTTGAATTAGTGACCCTGGAGGTGATGAGCTCTGAATCCCCTGCACGGTTTGGTCCCCAGTATAACACCTTTTTGGTTTGGTTTCTGTTGCTTTTAATCTTGACAATTTTAGTCTTCAAAGTTGTGGTAAATTGTTAGACAACAAAAGAATATTTGGTCTGAAAGATTGGCATCCTGTAATTTTAATGGAACCTCCAATACTTTCCTCTTTGTAATCTTAAATCTCCTGTTATTGGCTACATAGAACCTATTGTGGCTGGTGGGCCACAAATTTGTCTTATGCAGAAGGTTTTGGGATCACAAATTTATCCATGTGGTATCAGTCTCTTACAAGAATAATTCAGTGTACGGTATTGAATTTTGCAATAATCCCAGCCTCTCCTGAGACATTCCTGTGTATGCCACAAATGTGAGAAAATCTTCCATAATTATTGTGGTGTTGCATCCAAAGCACAACTATTTTTTTCTATAAATGGACTTTGCAGCTCTGGTGTCCTAAATAGTTATGATCAAGAAATGAAGAACAAATTAAGATGGTGCTAATTTTTGGCTTGCCAGCCTTGACAATGTCTCTTTAAGATTTCATTAATTTCTATTCTACAATTTTTTTAGCTAGAGGACTGGATACTTTGCTTGTTTGAGTGTCTAAACTATTCCTAGCTCTTTCTGTTGTTACTCATAGACACTAGACCAGGTTCTCAGTTGTGTGTCTGGGCTGTGCTACATTATGCTTTCCATCCACTATGTCAAGCTGTCAATTCAGCAGCTCAGGAGCATTGATACATAGTTTCATATCTGCCATTCTCCTTTTTTCCTGGGCATGTCCTGTATGCTGAAGGGTGGCATAGCATAGGTATTGGTATGGTAGTTTCTTACCACCAACGGATTCCTCTGTGCAGAGGAAATTCTCAAGAGGCTGGATCAGCTGCCTTAAAATCTGCTTTACACCAGTAGAATGGCACAAAGCAAACAGGCCATGGGGGAGTGTCTGACGTACTATCTAATTCCTCTACTCTCATAGTGCAAAATAAGATCTTTGTCTGAAGTAGTTCTTCACGTTCTTCCTCTTCTCTAAAATTGGAAGCAAAAAACTGTATTGTCAAATCTGCTACTTCTCTATTTTTTTCTAATTCATTACTAATACTTCTTAGTAGACAGCATTTGCTTGATATTTTAGTCTACTGCAACTCTCTCCAATGTCATCAGTTTTTTCTTCTATATTTTAGAAATAAGCAGAAGTTAAAAGCAAGATTTCCAAATTGTTGTCCTTACCAGATTTTATTTATACTTTTGAAAAGCCTTCTGTTTATCCGTTATTGCACTTTATATTAAAGTCTAACCACATTAGTTTCTGTTGCCCTTTTGTCTTACATAAAATTAACTGGGATGAATTTCAAGTGTGGCTTTTCCAACAGTTAAATATTTCCAACTTTTTTTCTGCAATAGATTTCATATGCTGCTGTTATAGAATTCCAAGCCAAAATCTTTTGGACATATTGCCTTAAAATTTACCTTTAAAGTCAGAAATATTGAGGGTTTTTTTTTTTAAAGTGCCATGTGGATATTTGGATCACTATCTCCAGCATGGTTCCTAGTTTCAGATATATCATATTTTTTAAGATTAAATTAATTATGGTCTATATGTAACAGTAAGAAACTTAAGATATTTCTTTGTGAGGAAGTGAAAATTAAGGAAAAAAAACACTTACATCCATCTGAGTTGGTTACTGCAAAAGAAAAACCTCAGACCTGTCCTCTTCTCCCCCCTACTCCCGTCGGACTTACGGATTTATAAAATATGTGCACATCAACCCAGTCTATGCTTCAGACTTGCTAAATTAGTTTAAACCTAAGGGTAACAGAAGAGTGGCAGGATTTATACATGAGAGAACTAGTAATTTTAATCCAGATTTCTTTCACAAAATGCCTAGAAAGAGGATCAAGGGCTAAAATCCTGGCCTTATATTTTTTCATCTGATTGTGTCAATCTGATTTTTTTTTAATTGATATTTGTTTATATCTAAATCTTTTATTCAGTTTCATAGGACTGGCAATTTCTGCCCAGGAGAATAGCAGAGGTTTTTTAGAGCAGGAGCAAGATTTATTGGCAGAGTTTTATGTGGAGAAGATGTCCCAGAACCTGTCTACATTATGCCTCACTTTAGCAAGTAGTTTTGCTCACTTTTCATGAACATTAGATTAAGTCAAAATGAAAGAAAATCAATTAAAAGGAAAGAAAATGTAGCGCCAGATTCTCTCCTTAAATACATGGATATAGCGCCTGTTGCAAATATCTGAGTGGGAAAATTAATATTTTAAATATAACATTCAAATATTGCAGAAGCAAGTAGAGTGATTCAGAATGATGTGAATAGTGTTGGCTTATGTTCTGATAAATGACCAATGCAATGCAGCATGGTTTAATTTAAAGTACGGTGTTGAGTACAGAAGAAAGATGTGATGGTGGATATCGTATGTTGAAATCATTGTGGGCAAAGCTTGGCAGTAATGTTATAGCTGTATTGGTAGTTCTGTTTACTATAAATTGGTGGAAGTTATTCTGGCATTCATAAAGTATGACTACAGATGAAGGATATTGTGTGTGTTTCTAGTGGCAAAACAATCAGCAAAGGGATAACTACAGTTAATGATGATGTAACAGGGACAAGTTCCAATGTGAAGTAGAGACTGAGGAAAAGATCATTTGGTCTTTAGAACAGAAGGAAGTCTCTTTATTGTGGGATGTCCCCAAATTTTAAAAATTTTGTATGGAGAAGAACATAGTGATCCCAGTGAGTAGTGTGATTTTAAGAATAACTTTGAAGTAAAGCCATCATCGGTTGACATGGAGGAGGAACTTGTACTTCAGTTATTCAGACATAGACATAGCTTTTTCACTCAGAATAACTAAAACAGAGAGTGCTTCCAAAGTCAGCAAAGGAAATAGGTGATGTTAGCCATTTGAAAATGGAGCTGACTTGAACGTGAAGTAGACATACTACTTCTAGTTTGATTTGGGGATTATTATGAAGTATATGTTGCATTAGTTTTGTTTCTGGTATCTTACTATATTACCTTATTATTATATAATTCCAAATGTTTTTAGAAAAAATATCTACTTGATTTTCCCACATGCAAGCAAGTCATTTTTGGTTTCAGGACAGAATTTAAGTTCTGTGGCACATAGTGTTTAACTACATTCAGGGGAAGTAATTTCTGGAGGTTGGTATCTTTGTTCTGTGCATTCTTGAGAGGAGTCGGTATGAAGGCATATATTTTTATTTATCTGGGGTAAATGACCTTCTCTTCAACTAAGAGCAATTACAATCTTACTGTTTCTTTCCTTTTTCTTGACAGAGAGAGCTTGATGCCACAGCAACGGTATTGGCTAATCGACAAGATGAAAGTGAGCAGTCTAGAAAAAAGCTTATTGAGCAAAGTCGTGATTTCAAGAAAAACACTCCAGAGGTAATGTGAAAAGCTACTTAAGTTATTTGACTTTCTTGATATAATATATTTTAATTGACTTTTTGGGGATCTAAATTTGAACACCGTACTTAACATAAATGGCTTGTTTACATTTCATAATCCATCTAAAACTCAGAGACATTGTAAAAATCTTTTTTTGTGTGGTAATCCAAACTTTATCACTCTACATGCATGTAGACCCTTAAATGTGATAAAAATATAACCCCCCCCCCCCGTTATGGTATGGTTTTCATTAAACAAGCTTTGCAATTGTTTTTACAGGCCCATGTATGCAGGCCTCAGGCTTTAGCTAACCAATGCAAAATAAGAGCAACTTGTTTATCAGCACACAGGGGTATGAAACACTGACAAAAGAGGAACTGGGAAGGGGACCAGGGGTCCCTTGATTGCCAGCTCAGCTATTAGCAAGTATAGTGTGGCAATTATTGCTTGCTTAGGGTAATTCCAAGGAGGGGTTACCGGATGACCTGCTCAACACTGCCAAAGCACATGAAATATGTTAAAATAGCTTGCTGATTTGCAATATTCTATATGGTAATGGCTTTTGCAATATGTAATTGCAATTAAGGGGTTATAGAACAGTCAGCGTAATTGCAAAAGAACAATAACAGGAAATACCCCAAACTGGACTAACAGTAAAATAACCTGCTGATTTGCAATATTAAATTACCAGATAAGGCAAATAACTAGTGTAATCAATATGACGTTTTGCGGTTTTAACCTTTATAAGCTTGGTGAAATTTGTAAGGGATAGAGCAGCCTACCCCTTGCATGGGGACTCGCTGTCTCTCCCTGTATGCATACTTGTATCTCTTGTTATAACAATAAAGGTGCCTCGGCTTATCTGACCTAAAGTCAACTGGGTGGTTGTCTTTTCCCCCACAAATGTAAATCAAGGGTGAAATTTCAGCTCTGCTCTGCATTGGCCCATCAGTTTCCACTGAAATCAAATGAAGTTTTACCATTGACTTCAATGGGAACAGATCTAGGCCAGTGCTCAGCATTGGAGCAGAAGAAAATAATACACCAGTGAAGAGAAGTGGGCAAAGCTATGGAGGGGAAGAGATCTGAGTCATCGAGGGTTCAGAAGGAGGTGTGAGGCAGAGGGGATAAACATCTTTTCAAAGGCTGATTTCTCAAATAAGCAAAGTATCTGGAAGTTGGAGGATTTATATGTGCATTCTGCAAATTTTATGTGTTTTCTCACCTTTCTGTGAAGAACAAAACCTCAGATTCTCCAGAATGCAAAAATGACTTTCTGCATTTACCAGTTTGTTGGCTTATTTGGAGAACTGTCCTTGGCAAATTTCTTCACACACTGACAACTGTATTTTTATCAAGCAGAAATTTACTGAAAAAGGTGCTTTTAAATGCATTGTGCGAGGTATCTCAGTAAACTTTTTAGTACATTGTCTGGCTGCTCATACTCAGAGGAGAGCCCGGCATTCTTATAGAGGCATTGTTTTCCCACTCAGTCTTTCAAGTTGGTGGCTTGCTTCTGCAGTAAATAAGCAAGACATACAGGTAAGTAAATGGTTTTTAATATGTTAATCATATGGTGGTAGAAAATAAGATTTTTTTTTTAAATAAAAACACAATACTGCAGCCTTTTGTTCACTAATTTGGTTCAGAATGTTGTCCTTGCCTTCAGAAGTAGAGATGGATTAGATCCAAAACAATGATATGGATCATCCTCAATATTTGGGGAAGCTGGGATCTGTTCCGACTTTTACAGGTTGAACTCACCTCTCTTTGTCATTGCCAGATCCCATTCTCCTGTAAGCTTGTATAGATTTCTTGATGTTCCTTTTTCTCTCTTTCCTCTGTTGCTATGATGTTTCCTTTTCAGTCTTCTCTGCTTCTGAACAGGAATTTCATAGTCTACTTCATCATACTCTACTTTTTTATGTCAGAATTAAAAAATAAAGTGAGCTTTAAAAAAAAAAAGGTAACTTAATGCAATTACTGCTTTCAGAGACAGAGGAAGTATTTCAGATGTGACAGGGCCAACCTGTTCTTCCTCAGTTGATTGTTGGTATAGAAGTAATTTTTCTTCAGGTAGTGTCTCTGAGTATTCCACTTGATGCATGTGTGCACCACGCACCCTTGATCATAGATTTTTATTACCAGTGTCCGTTCGGTTTGCCCATGTGCTATTGGTATTGTCGTGCCCCAAACCAAGGCTATATCAGGCTTTGTAAGCAAACCGGCCCTCAGTTCCTTCTCAGCTGCCTGGCCCAAGGCAGAGATAGCATGTCCACCTCTGTAGCACTCTAGACTCACCCAGGTAGCTAATGCACTTGCAGTGTCCATCGCTGACTGGGATGGCTTCTTTATGTGAGAGGCAGCATTTAAACCCCAGTGAACTGGACATGCCCCTCACAGGGAGAATTTCCCTCCAGGGAATAGAGCAAGTCTCTCTCTAACCAAAAAAGTTTTTTGTTTTTGTTTGTTTAAAATCCCCCCACCAAACTAACTACAACTAACAAACCAGCTAGCTAATCTAAAAAGAAACTACATAACTGCTGAGGTAGCCAATAAGTGAAACTTCTGTCTAGCCCTGAAATCAGGGTCTGGAAGAACAAGATCTCAAACTTTGACTCCTTGTGATGAAGCGTTCCCCTTGATCTGCTTCAAAACCAGGTCAGCTTCACTCCCCACCCACCCCCGGGCATCAGTCTTCGGGAATTTCTACCCTCACTTCCATCCTAGTGCAAGATTCCCCTAGTAAGTAGACCTACTCAGAGCCTCCTTCAAATCCTCTCAAAAAAACAGATCTAGTTCCCTTCTTGGGGCTTCTCCTTCAAAAAGACCTTGGTCTCTAGCTTCCTCAGAGGTCTTCCTTGAGTCTTGATACCATAGAGGGGAAACGCTCTTCTGGCACAGGGGATGTGAGAAAACAGGGTTCCAGGAAGAACCTGTAACATTGGCTGGGGATGGCACTAAACACAGAAGATCAGTACCATCGACTCTGACTTCTCTCTCAATGCCATTACCAAGTGTCACGATACCATGTAAGGCTCCAACCTCATTGTTGCAGCCTTGAGGTGCCTTATGCCTCTGATATAATATGACAAGGACAAACACTCGGTACTACAACATCTGTTGGTACTGCAGGACTTCAGATACCAGAGAGACTTGGTGATGGCTTCTGATCCAGAGTGTCTGTTGCTGGTAGGCACCAAGCATATTTCTGTATCGAGAGCCTCTTGATAGCTGGATCCTTTTGCATCCCCAGTACCATAACCTACCTTCTCCCCCCCTCCCCGCGGGAACTCCTCCATTTGAAGAAGAGGAGGATGTTGATGATGACCTCTCCTGTGCTGCTTCCATTTCAGTGCAGAGGTCTCCGATTATACCCTTACACTAACCCTCTCCCGAAGGGACAGGGAAGATGCTCCAGGATCTTATCGGTCCTGGTGGGAGTAACCCTGGAATCCATCTGGTCATATGTATGGGCCTGGCTGGGATGATTTAGTTGGTGTTGGTCCTGCTTTGAGCAAGGGGTTGGATTAGAAGACGTCCTGAGGTCTCTTCCAACCCTAGTCTTCTATGATTCTAAATGGCCATATTGGGATCTCTGGGCAGTCTATCATTGGTAATTCTCAAGGGCCCAGACCCATCCTATCATCCTTATGATAGGGAGACACAAGCTGCCCCCCCCCCCCGCCAAGCAACAGGAGGGAACGTTTGAGGAGCAGGATACCAGAGTGGATAAAGAAGCACCACTTCAAACCACCATCTTGTCCTCTTCACCAGATGAAGCCGTGATTTCTCCCTCTACATTGGTGGCTGATGATTTTTGGCAGTTCCAGGACCTTGTTAAGCATGTGGTGGTCTCTCTGCAGATACCCCTAGAGGAGATCAGAGAACCCTAACACAAGCTCTTGGACATTCTGCACTCTGACATACTATCTGGAATTTCCCTCCCTATTAATGAGGCTCTATTGGAAATCCACTAGGACCATCTGGCAAACACTAGCTACAGTGATACCCACTTGTAAGAGAATATTCCTACCAAGGACTCTGAATTCCTCTTCTCCCACCCACGTTGGTACTGCCAGTGACAGTAGTCCGCCTGGCACAGATGAGGTCTCCATCTCCCACAGCACTGCCATAGGGATAATCAGTACTGGTGGAATTCCACCAGACCAGGGACCTCTGCATGACGGAGGCACTCGAGTCTCAACCCCTCAGTACCGACATCATGGCACTGAGCCTTTGCTGCGCACAGGAGATATCCCTGCAATCATGTCATGCCCCTCCACTGTCAAGTGAGAGGTCAGATAGTGAGCCAGAGGAGGTCTTCCTAAGCTCCATAGGAGACGCACTATCAACAGGGTGCGGGAATGCCACCTATGAGCATCTCCATCAGGCCCTATGCCACCACAGTGGCCATCCTGGGACCCTGGGGTGACACAATAGCCTGCTTTGCACCCTTCAAGCTTTGCCCGGTGCCTTTGCGCCAGATGAAGCAGGCATGCCTCACCACCGTCCATGGCAGATAACTTCTGATTGTTCCAGGAGCTGGCAAAAAAAAGTAGCGAATACCTTCCACATACCACTGGAGGAGGTCAAGGACACGCACCAGTAGCTCCTTGATATCCTCTACTCTTCGTCTTCCTTGAAGACCACCCTTCCAGTTAATGAAACCATCTTAGATCTAGCTAAAAAAGTGTGGCAAAACTTGGGATCTATTGCCCCAATGTGCAAATGTGAGGAGAAGAAATATTATATCCTCGCAAAGGAATCAGAATTCCTTTTCTCCCACCCATCACCCAATTCCATCGTGATGGATGCCATGAAATCCTGTGACTGACAACACCATTCCAGGGCAAGGCCCTGTGATGGGGATTGGAAGCACTTTGATCTCTTTGGCAGAAAGGCATATTCCTCAGCAACCTTACAATTCCATATTGTCAACTATCAGGCATTCATGGCAAAATAAAATTACGCAAACTACAATAAGTTGAATGACTTTATTGGTAAACTGCCATCATTCAGGAGGGACAACTAGTGGCAAAAATATTGCTACTGTCGGTCCCTGACACTGCCGACACAGAGGATTGTCACGGAGTGTGGGGGAGTCCGGCCCTGCACCCCTCTTCATGGAACCCACAGTGACTTTTATCCAGCCAGTAAAACAGAAGGTTTATTGGACAACAGGAACACAGGTTACAGCAGAGCTTGCAGGCACAGTCAGGACTCCTCC